>NC_134829.1:52258106-52627494 GCF_004210375.1 Tachypleus tridentatus | reverse complement strand
TAACCCCCACGGCTGGAAACGGCGAGCATATTTTAGTGTTAGGGATTCAACCCGTGTCCCTCAGATTCCGATGAAGTGCCTTAACCACCTGGCGATGTCGGGCCTGATCGTTTGTTCGTTCGACGCTTTCTTCAAAACTTTTTCTTTCTCAATAATCACTTGTATCGTACAAAGTGAAAGACATATACATTATCAACAATACTACTTTGTTTATAATGTCTACAAAAAAACGAGGTTCTTTGAAACATTATTTAGCGTCTAGTTTTAGATTATTTATTACAATTATTTGATAATTTTCCTACTAGTCCTAGTTTGTAACCTGTTGTTTTAAACTATACAGTTAATTAAAATTTCAAAATAACTGTGAATTATGTGTAATATTGAATGATAAACTAATAAAACATTTAGTTCAATAATTGTGTTAAAAACATTTAACCCTTTAGGAATATTGTAATTGAGTTACATATTAACTATTAACTTGGACAATTAAAGTTTCAAGTGTAGAAAATAATAATACGGATTTCAACCCCTTGTTGAACGTTATGTGATAACGTTGTGTAATTCGTGCACATGTGTGAAAATTTACTTGACGTGGCCTTATTTCTAAGTGGTTGATTTGACCTACCATACTAATTTAGAAATATACACAGTACAAACAGAGTCACGTGTAGTTTATAATGTGATTAATAAGTGAACAGTTCAATGCAGTTATATCTTTATTCCAGAAGTGGTACATTATGTGTATCCATCGTAGTTAACTTCACAGATCCCTTATATCTACAGTAACAGCAGCTAACATCCTAGACTCATGTCCTTACGCATACAGTAACAGCAGCCAACATCCTAGACTGATGTCCTTACACATACAGTAACAGCAGCCAACATCCTAGACTGATGTCCTTACACATACAGTAACAGCAGCCAACATCCTAGACCGATGTCCTTACACATAGAGTAACAGCGGCTAACATCCTAGACCGATGTCCTTACACATAGAGTAACAGCGGCTAACATCCTAGACTGATGTCCTTACACATAGAGTAACGGCTAACATCCCTAAACCGATGTCCTTACACATACAGTAGCAGCAGCTAACATCCTAGACTGATGTCCTTACACATACACAGTAGCAGCAGCTAACATCCTAGACTGATGTCCTTACACATAGAGTAACAGCGGCTAACATCCTAAACCGATGTCCTTACACATACAGTAGCAGCAGCTAACATCCTAGACTGATGTCCTTACACATACAGTAACAGCAGCTAACATCCTAGACTGATGTCCTTACACATAGAGTAACAGCGGCTAACATCCTAAACCGATGTCCTTACACATACAGTAGCAGCAGCTAACATCCTAGACTGATGTCCTTACACATACAGTAACAGCAGCCAACATCGTAGACTGATGACCTTACACACAGAGTAACAGCAGCTGAGATCGTAGACTGATATCCTTACAAATGTAATATACGTATTTCTGTCAGTATAACAAAATACTGATTTTTTTTACTTTTATATTCATCCAGTTTTTCTTTAGATTTTTCAGCCCAATCAGCACAATCAACCGGTGTTGAACCCTGAATTTTAGAAGTTTAATATCGTCAACGTACTGTTGTTTCATTTAGTTCAACTAGTCGGTCAAATATTAGTCCCACATAATATTAAAAGAATACACACTTTCATGTCTCGCGGTGGGCTAACGGGCTTACAACGCTAAAACATTGGTTTAGCTTCATCGGATTTGCAACGCTATAACCAGGGGTTGGATTCTCTCAGAAGACACAACAGATAGCCCTCTGTGGCTTTACTATAACAATGAAATTCTTGCTGTGAATAAAATACCTTTATCGTGGCTTTAAGCTAAATACAAACAAAACATAATTAATTATATTCATTACTTTATCAGTGATATTTCGAATACGTAATTATAATAAATGTAATTCTCTAAGTTTAATTAAAATAATAAGTGTCTAATCCGATGTATTGTAATTACCCAAGTATGTGTTTCCTCATAGCAAAACACATCGGACTATCCGCTGTGTTTACCGAGAATAATTGAACCCCTCATGTTAGCGTTGTAAATCCGTAAACATGCCCCAGCCAGGGAACCAATAAATCCGAAATATGTCTAACAAATTTGCGAACCGTGTTCATTAGATGAAACTATCTTATTTTCTATTTATTTGTAACTACTGGGAGGGGGGGTGTATCTCAAACATACGAGTCGATACCATACATATCTATATATAGAAATCTAATGAAGGGTTTATTACAAAGTTTCAGTGTTTTCTGTAATCTATTATCTATATTACTAGCATTGTCTTATTTAAGTGTTTCAGATTACCAGGTTTGATCAACTAAAATGTAAACGAGTTAATATATGTGTATTTTGTTGTTGTTAATTTGTTATGTTGCTTTCTATGTTATGTTTTTATAAAATAAACGAAGACAATCCGTAGTATTCAATAACCATTTTCCTTTATTAAATAATTAACATAAATACTTTATTACAAATTCTCCTTTTTTCGATACAAAAGCTTTATGTATACTGAAAATATATATATGTAAAAATGGCTGGTTTGGGTTGAGAAATGTTTTTATGTAGAAGAGCGAACAACGTTTCGACCTTCTTCGGTCATCGTGAGGTTCGAAGATTCAATGTACACAAAAAGTGACCTTCACACGTTTTTTAACACTGCAAATCAAATAAACACAACATAACCATAGAAAACACTCAAATACTAAATAAAGAAACAAACATAAACAAACGCAAAATTAAAGAAGCCTTACTTATACAACAACTCAAGCCCAAAATAAACCAATACAAAGGAACACCTTTATACCTATACTAATAAATATAAGCAAAAATCTAAACACGCCCTCTACATTTCTACACTCAGTTACACAACCCCCTTCAAACAAGTGGTCAGTTACCTCTTTCTTTCTTTGTGAACCTGACGATGACCAAAGAAGATGGAAACGTTGTTCGCTCCTCTACATAAAAAAATTTTCTCAACCCAAACCAGCCATTTTTACATATATACGTATCGGAAAATGTATCGATACAGTCGTATCAGAGCTTCAAAATAGGCTATTCGTATCAAAATTCTGTAATACCACACCTTTAGTGAATACATATAAACAAATTATTAGCCATTAGAGTGTTTGTGTGCGTGTTTTCTGATGGCGAAGCCACATCGGGCTATCTGCTGAGCCCACCGAGGGGAAGCAAACCCCCTAATTTTAGCGTTGTAAATCCGTAGATATACCGCTTCACTAGCGTGAGGCTTAACCATTAGAAGTTATTTTTAAATTATTACTTTGAACATAGGGCAGTACACAGCCCAACGTTTTCACCTAATTTCGTACTATTTGCTTGTTCATCGTGTAGCGTTACCAATAAAATCAAATGAACTTCGTGGCAGGTATTCCGATTTAACACTTTGCGCCTCAGAAAGAAACTAAAGCAATAGAGGGCGCTCAGAAGGGACCTTCTCTTCGCCCTAGTGATGAAGTTAAATTTTACTGGGCTAGTGATTAATAGCTGAACCGAAATAATTTTAAGTATACAAGATTATGCTGCAGGCTGGTGAAAAATGTCCGTTAGTGGTCTACGAGAGGTTAAATATTGACCTTAAATTTAAAAAAAAACATCAAGAACATATAGATCTGTAAATCCAGAAACCTCAGAATTTGCTGTAAGAGGAAACGGGAGAACCCCAAGAAAACCCAGTTTCACGAATAAGGGCGCCGAATAATCTACCCTGACCGTGCCCGGAAGGTGCTGAAAAGGAAATAATGGCTACTAAAGCTTTAAGGAAAACAACACACACACACAACGGCAAAACATATGAATTAAAGCAACAATGGATCATAAGACTGATCTGAGGCACCAGGAGGATATAGATAGACCGTTCGTGGATATCTGAGTGATCGATTCTATTTGTATCGATGAGTCGGTCTATTTCTGTCTGGGACGACTTGTGTTTTCTTGCGAATCTGGTTTGTGTCTTCTTACTGAGCGTATTGTTGATATCTGTTGAGACTGAGGTGTCTGTGGTCTTAACGTACGTGAGTTGAGTCTCTGGCTTATGGCTGTATTCTTCGGATTAGGTCGCTGTTGAAGAAAATGTCAAAGTTGGTCAGAGTATCCTTGTCTTTCTTCACAGACTTGATTTTAGATATGCTGCTGGCAGCAGAAATAATAGGCATCAATAGAGTTGAAAAGCTTACTGGACAAGTGCTGCTCTGATTGACAGACTTGACATGTTGAAGTGTAGTTGGTCGACGCCGGGGACGTTCGGCACTAAAATGAAAATACTGTAGGTGCATCCGTGGTTGAGTATATAATCAACTACCTGTTTATGCCGAGTCACGATTTTAACAAAATGAGTTGATAGGCCTGTAGTGTTGGAGTGGATTCTGTGGGCTAACGGGATTTCGAGGAAGTGGTTGTTTTCAGAGAATGTTGTATTTCGACTGGATTTATAGAAAGATGAACGTTCTTACTGAATGCAGGCTACTGGATGTTGGTATTTGCATTCCACGGTTTACAGAGGTAAATGTTGAGGGCTGCAGTTGTATACATCCTCGATGAGGGATTCTTGTCTTTCTAGGATCAACTAAGACGTTGGGTTTGTGCTGGTCGATGAAAGCAATAATCTGGCGAGGGGAAGTCCATCAGTAATCCGTAAAGAATTACCAGAGGTATTGATGATGTTGGCCGTAGAAGGAAGATGGTACAACAAAGGTAACATGGCAGCATTGAATTCACACATCTGAACACTTCAGCTACTAGTCAAGGAATGAAACGAAAAACGTTACCAATAATTTAACAAAACATTTATATATAAATCTGCTAGTAGTAAGTGCTGCCATCTAGGAATAATATTGTGTAAATATACATTTAACTATAACAATTTACTTATAAGTTAAGTTTGTTTTGAATTTCGCGCAAAGCTACAGGACGGCTGTCTGCACTATCCGTCCCTAATTTTGCAGTGTAAGACTAGAGGGAAAACAGCAAGTCATCACCACCCATCGCCAACTCTTGGGCTACTCATTTTCCAACAAGTAGTAGGATTGACCGTTACATTATAACGCTCCCACGGCTGAAAGGGCGAGCATGTTTGATTTACTTATAAACCAAAACAACATGCTGTCATTTAGTAGAATGAGTTAATAAGTACCTAATTATATTAGTACCAGAGTTTATTTTAAGTATACAGACACATTTAATAAACCATGGTAATTTTTACCAATATTATTACGTTGTGTTTCTGCTGAACAAAAAAACATTTATCTCACTTGATTACATACATAATAAAAGCCACTTCATACTAAATTTAATATAAAGCAAAAGGAGAGCGTTGTTACATTTTATATTTATATTTAGTTACCTACCGTTGGTAACCTGAAGTTCTAAAAGATACAGGTTCAATAACTGTAACCTGAATTCATTCCATGCCACGTTGCTTGTTTTGAAATATCGCACAAAGCTACAGGACGGCTGTCTGCGCTATCCGTCCCTAATTTAGCAGTGTAAGACTAGAGGGAAGGCAGCTAGTCATCACCACCCACCGCCAACTCAATTTAGCAGTGTAAGGCTAGAGGGAAGGCAGCTAGTCATCACCACCCACCACCAACTCTTGGGCTACTCTATTAGCAACTAATAATGAGATTGATCGTGACATTATAACGCCCCATGGCTGAAAGGGTGAGCATGTTTGGTGTGAGGGATTCGAACCTGCGACCCTCATATTACATACTGCTGCACATTAAGCGACCACTTCCTTAGTTTATTTGTTCACCATATTGCACATGTTCGTTGATCTATTTTTGTTATTTATTTTTATCTACTTAATATTTCTTTAACGATTTTTCTTTCTTTTACAAGATTAAAATATTTTTGATGAGAAAAATGTTATCAAACTTAACAAATTAATTTTAACAAAACCAAAACCTCTAAACTTATCGCTACGAGTGCCCCCAGTGGCACAGCGCAATGTCTGTGGACTCACTCTGCTAGAAACCAGGTTTCGATACCCGTAGCGGGCAGAGCACAGATAGAACATTGAATATCTTTGTGCTTGATTCCAAATAGTCAATCACTATTAGTAGAAGAGTTATAGAACTCCATTTCCTTAAACCTTGGTCCGGCATGGCTAGGTGGATAAGGCACTTTAATCATAATCCGAGAGTCGCGGGTTCGAATCCCGGACACACCAAACATGCTCGCCCATTCAGCCGTGAGGGCGTTTATAACTTGAGGATCAATCCCATTATTCGTTTGTAAAAAAGTAGACCAAGAGTTGGCGGTGGGTGATGATTACAAGCTGCTTTCCCTCTATTATTACACTGCTAAATTAGGGACGGCTAGCGCAGACAGCCCCCGTGTAGCTTTGCGCGAATTTCAAACAAACTAAACTTTAAACCTCTTGTCCCTTAAGGTCTAACGTGAAATTTTGTCTTTACAACTTTGTTTTCGATAAAAGGGTTGGAAATAGAATCCCTTTTCTGTTTCTCTTTCTTATCTCACTTCGCTTGTACAACCTCCCACTACAATCTTATTGTAACATCTAGACAATCTAGTAAAAATGTTTTAGGCTTAAAGATATCAGCTACAGACGTATGAAATATTACTCCAATTATTCAGTGAGTTTATTCCAGAAAAAAAAAACAACTAAAATATTTGGGCAGTACTTCTAATGTTCCGTTTTGTATTCAACCAGAAAGTCCGATTTGTTTTGTTACTTAAAATTCTTGACTCATTAACCGAAAGAGCTGATCTCTCACTTTTGGTTTGTTTTATAATGTCCGCATCTTTTACATTTTCCGCGTTATAAACGTGTATTTGACAACATTAGCCACACTTGTGACATAATACTTAATGCGTCGAATTTTTCTATCAGATTAGCACATGACTAGTAATATTGTTGTGAAGCTAAAGCCCTTTAAATCAAGTATCCTCAATCTCAAGTATAGGCTGTATGACTTTCATTATTACTATTTTTAACATTAATCTTTGTGTAAAAATAAATTACAATGTTTAGTGAGACCTTGATTAAAGCAAGGTCCAGCATTATATGTAGCATCTGGTTCATATACGTGGTATTGTTACATATAAAAAAATAATTAATTTATTCTAATTAATTTTACGTGTTTCTCACATCACAAACCAGTAGCTCAGACACTTTTATAATTACAAACCGTGCGTTGGTTTTTATGACACAATTTTCCAGAAGGAAGCCAATATTTAAAAACAACAGAGCATACATGATAATGTTTTAATTTCCCATAATAAGACTTTAATTTTGTCATGTACATAATGTGTAAAAAGTCCATTTTCCCCATGTCTATTATAACGTTCGCTTTCCTCACTCACATAACAACAAAAACTTTCATTTTCTTAATGTTTATTATAATATAGAAGCTCACTTTTTTTTATAATACAGCCCCCCCCTCCAGTACAACGGTAAGTCTATTGATTTACAATGTTAAAATCAGCGATTCAATCCTCTTCTGTGAGCTCAGCAGGAAGCCCAATGTGGCTTTGCTATAAGAAAACACACATTATAACGCAAAATATTCAGTTCCCTCATGACTGTTATAATTTTAAACGTTCAGTTTTTTTTCATGGTGTGACTAAACTATAACATAAACTTGTGATCTATTTCAGAATAAACTTATCAAAATATGGTTTCGCTGTAAAGCTAGGATTAGAGAACATTGGTTGAGGTTCAGAGAGGTGAACCTCTCATGGTCAGTTCCTAAGTAACTGAGTGATACAGAATTAAATCGTTACACAATTACTGGATGAACAGTTATCTTTCTTGTTTGCCGCTACGGAGATTACATAACCACCTATGATAGGCCCGCCATGGCCAAGCGTCTTAAGGCGTGCGACTCGTAATCTGAGGGTCGCGGGTTCACATCCCCGTCGCGCCAAACATGCTCACCCTTTCAGCCGTGGGGGCGTTATAATGTGACGGTCAATCCCACTATTCGTTGGTAAAAGAGTAGCCCAAGAGTTGGCGGTCGGTGGTGATTACTAGCTACCTTCCCTCTATTCTTACACTGCTAAATTAGGGACTGCTAGCACAGAATAGCCCTCGAGTAGCTTTGTGCGAAATTCAAAAAAGAAACAAACAAACCACCTATGATTATGGAAGGTTGTGAACCAATATAAGAATGACACGTGTATTCAGCGTGGTTTTTGAGAAATGGAGATAAAAAAAAACAACAACAGGCATTTAAAAGAAGAACAAAAGACAGGGTGTGGAAAGAGTGGCCGAGTAAAGTGAGAGAGAAATATGTAACATGTTGCCAGTAAGGATGAAAACTTATTTCCGTATCTCAGAACAGCAGGTATGGGTGTTAACTCTTTCATTGATAAGCAGAGAACATTTCGACCTTCCTAGGTCATCTTCAAGTTAGAACCTATTTCTGTCTTAGTGATTATAGGTAGTAAACAGAAAATTATGTCTACATTTGTAATGATGAATTTCTAATAAGAATAAATAAATTTGTACGGAAAGAGCAGTACAGGAATAGCACGATTGGAACAAAGTGCTATCATAAGTAGTCTGCATCGATTTTCAAAACCTAAAATGACCTTTGAATTTTTTTTTGTTTTTTGTCATAGAGGCAGGGAATAGTTTGTTGATGTTTTTGAATTCCGCGCAAAGCTACACGAGAGGTATCTGCGCTAGCCGTTCCTAATTTAGCAGTGTAAGACAAGGGAGAAGGCAGCTAGTCATCACCACTCACTGCCACCTCTTGAGCCACTCTTTTACTAACAAATAGTGGGATTGACCGTTACATTATAACGCCCCCACTGTTTAAAGGGGGAGCATGTTTGATGCAACGAGAATTCAAACCCGCGACCTTCAGATTAAAAGTCGAGCGCTCTACCCAACTGGCCATGCCGGGCCATTTTCTAAAGAAAAAAATTAAAATTGTAACCTGGAGTCGGATAGTACTGTAACTTTACAATACAACTGATTCTTTGTTACCAAGTTCTTCTAAATTTCTTATGAAGAATAGTTCCCCTTTAATGTCGACACCTGCAGATACATCCTCGATATAGGAAGTATTCACCGTATAAACACAAAAGTACGATAACATAATTCGGTAATCAGGACGTGAAATCGTGATTCTAGGTTCATATATTCTGTTTATAAACATGTTGAGATACTTCACAATATGATTCTAGGTTCATATATTCTGTTTATAAACATGTTGAGATACTTCACAATATGATTCTAGGTTCATATATTCTGTTTATAAACATGTTGAGATACTTCACAATATGATTCTAGGTTCATATATTCTGTTTATAAACATGTTGAGATACTTCACAATATGATTCTAGGTTCATATATTCTGTTTATAAACATGAGATACTTCACAATATGATTCTAGGTTCATATATTCTGTTTATAAACATGTTGAGATACTTCACAATATGATTCTAGGTTCATATATTCTGTTTATAAACATGTTGAGATACTTCACAATATGATTCTAGGTTCATATATTCTGTTTATAAACATGTTGAGATACTTCACAATATGATTCTAGGTTCATATATTCTGTTTATAAACATTTTGAGATACTTCACAATATGATTCTAGGTTCATATATTCTGTTTATAAACATGTTGAGATACTTCACAATATGATTCTAGGTTCATATATTCTGTTTATAAACATGTTGAGATACTTCACAATATGATTCTAGGTTCATATATTCTGTTTATAAACATGTTGAGATACTTCACAATATGATTCTAGGTTCATATATTCTGTTTATAAACATGTTGAGATAATTCACAATATGATTCTAGGTTCATATATTCTGTTTATAAACATGTTGAGATACTTCACAATATGATTCTAGGTTCATATATTCTGTTTATAAACATGTTGAGATACTTCACAATATGATTCTAGGTTCATATATTCTGTTTATAAACATGTTGAGATACTTCACAATATGATTCTAGGTTCATATATTCTGTTTATAAACATGTTGAGATACTTCACAATATGATTCTAGGTTCATATATTCTGTTTATAAACATGTTGAGATACTTCACAATATGATTCTAGGTTCATATATTCTGTTTATAAACATATTGAGATACATCACAATATGATTCTAGGTTCATATATTCTGTTTATAAACATGTTGAGATACTTCACAATATGATTCTAGGTTCATATATTCTGTTTATAAACATGTTGAGATACTTCACAATATGATTCTAGGTTCATATATTCTGTTTATAAACATGTTGAGATACTTCACAATATGATTCTAGGTTCATATATTCTGTTTATAAACATTTTGAGATACTTCACAATATGATTCTAGGTTCATATATTCTGTTTATAAACATGTTGAGATACTTCACAATATGATTCTAGGTTCATATATTCTGTTTATAAACATGCTGAGATACTTCACAATATGATTCTAGGTTCATATATTCTGTTTATAAACATGTTGAGATACTTCACAATATGATTCTAGGTTCATATATTCTGTTTATAAACATGTTGAGATACTTCACAATATGATTCTAGGTTCATATATTCTGTTTATAAACATGTTGAGATACTTCACAATATGATTCTAGGTTCATATATTCTGTTTATAAACATGTTGAGATACTTCACAATATGATTCTAGGTTCATATATTCTGTTTATAAACATGTTGAGATACTTCACAATATGATTCTAATATGATTCTAGGTTCATATATTCTGTTTATAAACATTTTGAGATACTTCACAATATGATTCTAGGTTCATATATTCTGTTTATGTACATGTTGAGATACTTCACAATATGATTCTAGGTTCATATATTCTGTTTATAAACATGTTGAGATACTTCACAATATGATTCTAGGTTCATATATTCTGTTTATAAACATGTTGAGATACTTCACAATATGATTCTAGGTTCATATATTCTGCTTATAAACATGTTGAGATGCTTCACAATATGATTCTAGGTTCATATATTCTGTTTATAAACATGTTGAGATACTTCACAATATGATTCTAGGTTCATATATTCTGTTTATAAACATGTTGAGATACTTCACAATATGATTCTATGTTCATATATTCTGTTTATAAACATGTTGAGATACTTCACAATATGATTCTAGGTTCATATATTCTGTTTATAAACATGTTGAGATATTTCACAATATGATTCTAGGTTCATATATTCTGTTTATAAACATGTTGAGATACTTCACAATATGATTCTAGGTTCATATATTCTGTTTATAAACATATTGAGATACTTCACAATATGATTCTAGGTTCATATATTCTGTTTATAAACATGTTGAGATACTTCACAATATGATTCTAGGTTCATATATTCTGTTTATAAACATGTTGAGATACTTCACAATATGATTCTAGGTTCATATATTCTGTTTATAAACATGTTGAGATGCTTCACAATATGATTCTAGGTTCATATATTCTGTTTATAAACATGTTGAGATACTTCACAATATGATTCTAGGTTCATATATTCTGTTTATAAACATGTTGAGATGCTTCACAATATGATTCTAGGTTCATATATTCTCGGTTAATTGTGTATAAATAACAGGAATCGTAAAACTCCCAAACTTCACAGTAACAATACAAAAATCATACTATGCAAAAAAAAACCTATCAGATACGTCATTTCAGCGATACACAAAGAATCTCAAATTCTTTTTTTTTCTCTATTAAACTTTAGCAACATTTATTTCACCTGATTTATTTTGAATTTCTGTTTTTAAATTATACCCAAAACTTCCATTGGGACGCTTAGCTCTTTAAAGAAGTTTTTTTATAAACAGTTTATAGACCAAATTATTTCTTTGTTACAGGTTACTCTAATGAAGAGTAAATCATATAGAAAGTGTAAAATATATAGATCAACGTTACATACAATGACATAGATTAAAGGAACAGTGGAAGTGTAAAATATATAGATCAACGTTACATACAATGACATAGATTAAAGGAACAGTGGAAGTGTAAAATATATACGATCAACGTTACATACAATGTCATAGGTTAAAGGAACAGTGGAAGTGTAAAATATATACGATCAACGTTACATACAATGACATAGATTAAAGGAACAGTGAAAGTGTAAAATATATACGATCAACGTTACATACAATGACATAGATTAAAGGAACAGTGGAAGTGTAAAATATATACGATCAACGTTACATACAATGACATAGATTAAAGGAACAGTGGAAGTGTAAAATATATACGATCAACGTTACATACAATGACATAGATTAAAGGAACAGTGAAAGTGTAAAATATATACGATCAACGTTACATACAATGACATAGATTAAAGGAACAGTGAAAGTGTAAAATATATACGATCAACGTTACATACAATGACATAGGTTAAAGGAACAGTGGAAGTGTAAAATATATACGATCAACGTTACATACAATGACATAGATTAAAGGAACAGTGGTATGATTCTATGTTTAACTGTAAGGTGAGAAAACAAGACAATGGGTAAGTACATGAAATATTTAAGATATTTAGGCACCTATTTACTTGGGTGATCAACTGATAGTTTGTTATATACGATTACTTTTGTTATCTTCTAGCAGGTTACATCATAAAATAACTACTGTTAGTTATTAAGCACATAAGAGATATTTCTGTTTTGCCCAACATAGGTATAAAACCAGGTTTCCAGCGGTGTAACTCCGTAGATGTGCCATTCGGGAGCACAAAATAACAGTGTGGTGACAATATAAATCTCTCCTGTATTGAATGGTACAAAAACAATAGGTATTTTGAGGATTAAGGCTTTGTAGCATGGTATTCTGAATAGGAAATTCGTATTGGAAATTACGAAAGATTCTCATGAGAGGCATCGTCCAGAAACGTATGTGGGTTAGAGGTGGCAATAACCAGTTACGTGTCATACGAACTAATTTACTGATCAAAGATGTTGAACTAAATGTAGCAAAGTTTGTGTGAAAAACCCAGAAAGATGCTGAACTTACATGATCACTGACATGAAACCATCATTCCAACCGCTCTATTTGTGTCTAACTAAAACCTTATCCCAGAATCTCCCATTCCCTCAAATAAACACAGATGTATCAGTGGCGAAGTATTTTGTGGTCTGGAATCTCCGGTAAACCACGTCTTACTCCAGTTTTCTTCATTGAACACAGAGTCTGGAACGTGCCTTAAACTCCACGACTGATGCAGTTCGTGAAAGATTTGTAACTTCTGTTGTATCAAACATTTCTTTAAATACGTCTCGACTTGTTTTATGAGTTCAATGAATGATAAGTCGTAAACAATTCGAGAACATTAATATGACAATAGAAGACAAATATTCCGTATCAGTTTTGTTTTTAATCTCTATAAGTAACAGTGTATAGATGTATTAATAGTGGAATATCCTTGGAATGACCCAAACTGTTAATGACCACGGATTAACAATACGTGTAAGGATTATGGATTAATAATATGTTCAATGATTACAAATTAATAAATATGTTCAAAGATTAAAGATTAACAATATGTACAGAGATTAAGGATTAACAGTATGTACAGAGATTAAGGATTAACAATATGTACAGAGATTAAGGATTAACAGTATATAGATTAAGGATTAACAGTATGTACATGATTAAGATTAACAATATGTACTCAGATTAAGGATTAACAGTATGTACACAGATTAAGGATTAATAGTATGGACATAGATTAGAGATCAACAACGTACATAGATTATTAACAGTATGTATTAAGGATTAACAATATGTACCTAGATTAAAGATTAACAGTATTGCAGATTAAAGATTAACAGTAGGTACATAGATTAAGGATTAACAATATGTACATAGATTAAGGATTAACAGTATTACACAGATTAAAGATTAACAATATGTGTATATAGTTTAAAGATTAACGATATGTACATAGATTAAGGATTAACAGTATGTGCTCAGATTAAGGATTAACAATATTTATACAGATTGAGGATTAACAAATGTACACATATTAAGGATTAATGACATGTTCAAGGATTAACGATTAATAAATATATTCAAGAATTGAGAATAAACAATATGTTTGTAGTTAACATTTTTGTTTGTTTGCTTCGGAAATTCGCATATAGCTACATGAGACCATTCTTGATTTAAAACTGACATATAAGATATTATTCAACAACACTCACCGTCTACAACTGGACTACTCTAATCTTAAGTCAACAACACTCACTGTCTACTACTGGACTACTCTAATCTTATAATTGGAATCTGATACTAACTTTATATTGCACTAAAGGCCGGAAAATGTAAAATGTAATTTTTGGAAACGAGATACGAACCTTGGACCCGTGGTTTCACATTTAAGCATGGCAATCGCCAGGCGTCGCCCAGCCCAACATTTCTTTTAATTATTAAAGAACAGAACAACTCCCAATACTCAGTAGATAGTGTAAAATAGAAAAGTTAAACATCGAGTAGACACTACTTAACTAACCAACGAACTATATCTCATGTAAACAGCTTTATTTGAGTTTCACAGGATGGAACTGGACAAAACAAAATCTAAACTACAACTTTTATAACAGTGTTGTTCTAACGATTCTTAGCTGTTTCTTCCCACAATTTTGTGCATCAACATAGAATTAAGTCAGTTTGAAACCCAATACATGGATGTGAAAATGAACACCTACACTGTTTAAAACAATAACTTCATCCACTTCGTTACAGTATTTATCCCAGAACAATAAAGCGTTAGGTTCGAACAATGGCCTAAATTATTCGCAGAACAGGGTGCCATCTAGAAGTTTATTCCTGTTTATGAAAATTTCTGAATTTTTCTACTCTATATTTTAACCCGTTACTCACGATTTTATGTCCCCCGTGAGTCAGCGATAAATTTATGGACTTACAACGCAAAATCCGTGGTTCGATTATTAGTATTGACAGGTTACGTATAGCTCATTGTTCAGGTTTGTACTCAAAGTCCCCAGTGGCAGAGCGGTATCTCTGCGGACCTAGAACGCTAGAATCCGTGTTTCAATATCCGTGGGCCCGGCATGGCCAAGCGCGTTAAGGCGTGCAACTCGTAATCTGAGGGTCGCGGGTTCGCATCCGCGTCGCGCCAAACATGCTCGCCCTCCCAGCCGTGGGGGCGTTATAATGTGACGGTCATTCCCACTATTCATTGGTAAAATAGTAGCCCAAGAGTCGGCGGTGGGTGGTAATGACTAGCTGCCTTCCCTCTAGTCTTACACTGCAAAATTAGGGACGGCTAGCACAGATAGCCCTCGAGTAACTTTATGCGAAATTCCAAAACAAACAAACAAACAAACAAACAATCAATATCCGTGGTGGGCAGAGCACGAATAGCCCATTGTGTATGTTTGTGCTTAACTACAAAAAAAAAAAACAACTTGTACTCAGAAAAGTAACCAGGGAATGTCGTTAATACTCCACAATGAATGTGTGTTTGTGTATTTTCTTATAGCAAAGCATCATCGGGGAATACGCAAATAAAAGGGGATATATATATATCACTGAAAAAATATATTAGTTTTGATTATTAATTATACTACATGAATAAATTATGTTAATTTTGAGTTGATATTTGTCGTTGCATTTTCTTATAGCAAAGCCACATTGGGCTATCTGCTGAGCCCACCAAGGGGAATCGAACCCCTGATTTTAGCGTTGTAAATCCGTAGACTTACCGCTGTACTAGCGGGGGGCCCACAATAACTACACGAACGTTTATCGCTGAATTACACTAATTCATTTGCTTTCACGAACCGCTTTCTTTGCTTTAAAACTTAGCGCTTTACAATAAAAAATAATAATAATAGAACATCGCTACAGACGAGCTCCTTTCACCTTCGCAGTAATAATATACGATACGTGGACAAAGGAAATAATTACTGTATCTGGCCTCATCTTCAAAACCTTTAAAGTCAGATAACAGACACGGAGAATGACAAGTGGTAAATTTTATACATGTTTTAACAAATACGTGGTCGTTTTCTTTATTTCTACCTCACTAGTCAAATTAATCATAACAGTTACGTAACCTGAACTCAGGTTTCCTTCTCTCTTTCTTTAATTCTTCTGGCTTTCTTTGATTATAAATATATCTTTCTCTTCCGGAAAACAAACCCTGAATTGAACCCCTGATTTTAACGTTTAAGAAGAAAAAATATTCTAAACCTCGTAAAGTGCGAGAATGCATTAAAACATTCTATTGTTTTCATTCTATTGTTTTCACCATGGCAGTTAGTGTAACAATATCATTAAAAAATTCTATTGTTTTCACCTTAGAAGTGTAACACACCTTAGAAACAACGCACTGTTTCGTGTAATTTGTTTCTTCTCTGTGCCTGAAATGAGCATTAACACACCTTAGAAACAACCGCCTTTTCTTCAACAACCATGAGCATTAATGATATCACGCACGTCTCGTGTGTTAGAAAGACAGCGACACGTGTTCGCGTCACGGTTGAACGTTTTAAATACGCCAAGTGATTCGGCTTAAAATTTTATTCGAGAAATTACAAATCACACGTATTCAACCATGTATTTTTGTCATTATAGTTTTCGTGTTGTTATAATGTTTTTTTTTTCTATAACTAAAATTATTTTGATTACGTTCCTACAATAACTTGAAATAGACGAGTGCACAAAATATATTAGAAGAAAATATAGGATTAAAACAACTTTCATTCATAAACGTGAACATGCGTTCTTGCAGAAGTGAGTTTTAATGTAACGTAAGCGACTTCTCCATTGATACGTTTATTGTAACGTAAGCGGCTTCCGCATAGATGAGTTTTATTGTAATGTAAGCGACTTATCTATAGATGAGTTTTATTGTGACGTAAGCGACTTCTCCATAGATGAGTTTTATTGTAATGCAAGCGACTTCTCCATAGATGAGTTTTATTGTAACGTAAGCGACTTTTCCATAGGTAATCAGATTTGTTGCACTTAAGTTATTAAATATAAAATCCTGAAAGACTTAGCTGAACATTAATGCCTGTTTATATATGCAAAAACGGCTCGTTTGGGTTGAGAAAGTATTTTACGTAGAAGAACGAAACGTTGTTCGCTCCTCTATGTAAAATATTTTCTCAACCCAAACGAGCCGTTTTTACATATATATTTCTCTACAAGTGGGTTTTCTCGACATCACTGATTAATACCTGTTTGTTCAGATGATAAAAGTTCAAATGGTTACGATCACTGGGTTTGTTCAAAGAAACGTAAACAACCATTAGAAACCAACAGACAATTGATACACATGTCGTATCTTTCCTTCTTTGGCTTGTTCGTGATAAAGCTACTAAGCGTTGTCCCTAAATTTTAACTGTGATCAGATAGAGAAAGCAACCGGTTGACATCACCGACCACCACCTCTCGGGCTACTTACTCTCTGACCAACGAATTGTGGTGCAGGTCGACACAATGTAACCTCCCGTAGCTAAAAGACGCAAATATGTTCTTTGCGAAATTTGATCCCACGTCACAGATTAACAGATTACAAATCGATAGCCCTAACCACCAGGTAACTTAAAACATATTATGAGTCAAGAGCCCTGAAAAATGAGTCACATCAGACAAATTATAAGTCTAGATCCCTAATCACAAAGTCATGTCGGGCCTACGTGTCCAAAAAAAAAAAGTTTTATACAACTTAGTACATGCTTAGTGATGTAACTGGTATGAATAACATACGTAATATAAAACAAGCTAAAACTAGAGATTCGGCAAAATTATGAAAATATTTTAATTATAGCAGAAGTCACGGCTCGATCCCTGCGACGAACACAGGGTAGATAAGCAATTATGTGTAACTTTGTTCCAAACAAAAAACAAACAACAGACTATTGAAAAGTCAGTGGTTTATAGTATGTTCTTTAACGAAGATTTTCAAAGTCAGATATCTATGTTTAATTTTTTTTTTTTTACTTTAACTACGCAGTAGATTAGAACTGAAAATTTAACCAAACAATGAAATTGAGAGATTAAATTATATGCAGAAATTGCAAGTTTAATACTCGCGGTGGTTAAAGCACAAATAGGCCATCGTGTAGTTCAGCGTTTAACAACAAACAACAATAACAAAATCATTTTTTGACTGATTTAGCAGAACTCTCGTACCACGATACTTAAATCCTCAACAGAAATCTGCATGACATTGGAGTTTTACGTCCAAACAATCTGAGAGACCGTCGCTTTATACGGCGCCATTCCGAAGGCCAGCGAGGTCTCTTATTCGTTCATTTTAAATCAAATGATTTAAAATATTTACTCTTATTTCCGCTACTGTTTTTTTTTCCTTGTGACAGTGCGTACGTTCCAGTCTTGAAAAAGCACG
The DNA here is from genome assembly GCF_004210375.1 of Tachypleus tridentatus. Classification (NCBI taxonomy): domain Eukaryota; kingdom Metazoa; phylum Arthropoda; class Merostomata; order Xiphosura; family Limulidae; genus Tachypleus; species Tachypleus tridentatus. Next base: position 52,609,047 of record NC_134829.1, on the reverse strand, counting down.
GACCACTAGCTTTCTTCGTTTTCCGCCTGGGTGCGCAATGGTACCACTCTTCTCTAGATGACCGTGCCAGTAGATTTCAGGATGACCCAGATGCTAAACGACTAACAGGGATATCATTATGTTTCTAAGTTCTAAGATTGACCATAAAAATAGTTCGTATATAAAGCTATCAACGGTTGTTGCCTCGTCCTTCCTAAAGTCATGGAGCCGACATTTCAGGTAAGCCTTTTTTTGTGAAGAGATTTGAATACACATTTAGGAAACACATTCTGATGTGATATTTGAAGCTGGAGGGCTAAGTGATAATGCTTTGATAAATATCTATTTACATCCATCCTTCTCTTATCACACTTTAATATAAAGAGAGTTTAAGACACCTTCGCTTTTCCAGTTCGATTTCATTCTCGATCCGGCCGGGCATGGCCAGGTAGATAAGGCACTCGTATCGTAATCCGTGGGGGCGTTATAATGTGACGATCAATCCCACTATTCGTTGGTAAAAGAATAGCCCAAGAATTGGCGATGGGTGGTGATGACTAGCTGCCTTCCCTCTAGTCTTGCACTGCAAAATTAGAGACGGCTAGTGCAGATAGCTCTCATATAGCTTTGCGCGAAATTCAAATAAACAAACAAACATTCTAGATTCTCTTCATTGTAAAAATGAGATATTATATAATTATTTGGTTCATATTCCTTGTCATGAACCAAGTTCTCAGCTGCTCGTGCAGGTGGTTCTGTTACTCATAAACAGCTGGATGTATATCGTGATGTACATAATTATACTCAGTTTACAGATACTGCACTTGAAACAATTCCACGTAATAATATAACATCCATTCTCATCTATACCACTCTTTTCATATAATTACCGACAACTGTTTGTCTTAACGTAAAGTTTCACAATGGTGTATTTGTACTCTGTTCAAGATAGGAATTAAACCTTTAATTTTAATAAGATTTCGAGTTTACTGCCACCTCGTGAACACGGGAGGAGATTACTGTAGGTAGATTAGTTTACAAGACTAACCTAACTATTAGCGAAATATACATACTCCAAAAATGGTTTGATAATATCTTTATACAGATGTACTGCTACTTTAAATGTAATTCAGAAAAGACAATAACAATGAATATTCCATGATGTAATATCAGTCCGTTATTTTATTCCTGTAAAAATACTTCAAGTGTTTCTGAACGTTTATATAAAATAATTGTATAAACTTGTGCACCGTTTAGTCGAATCGTGTAAAATTCAGTATAAATAATTCTATGTATATACGTTCCAGTTATAACAATAACGGTGGAACTTTTGTTTTGATAAAACAAGTTTATCGACTTCGTGTCGATTTGGTTCATTTACGAGAATACCGCTCTATCCGTGACATAAAATCATTAAATCAAAATTCGATCACACAAGAAATATGAATTTAAATATATCTTTTTTTTTTGTCATTGAAGAAGGCACTGACCTTTCGTGTTGGTGTTTTAAAATGGTTCCTTGGTCTTGTTTGTTTTTTGAATTTCGCACAAAGCTACTCGAGGGCTATCTGTGATAGCAATCCCTAATTTAGCAGTGTAAGACTAGAGAGAAGGTAGCTAGTAATCACCACCCACCGCCAACTCTTGGGCTACTCTTTTACCAACGAATAGTGGGATTGACCGTCACATTATAACGCCCCCACGGCTGAAAGGGCGAGCATTTGGCGCGATTGGGATGCGAACCCGCGACCCTCAGATTACGAGTTGCACGCCTTAACACGCTTGGCCAAAACTCAGAGTCATCTAATATTATAAATCCAACAAACTTATCCACTTTTTTGTACACATCTAAATCCTAGGAAACGTTAATTCAAAATGACAATAAACACCAACAAAATTGAAAATACAAAACGTTTAATTACAATGATAATAAACTTTAAAGCTCTGATCCTGTATTAAATTATATGTAATTAATACAGTACTCTGAGAAATAAATATACAACCCGAAACTAAGTTTCGTAAGAAGCCAAAATTTTTACTTCATTTCTCTTTTTATTTGTTAAACAACAACGAAATGTATTTGCACGTCTTGTTTTGTATAGCTTCTCATTCTTGCCGTTGTGGTTGTCATGGTAACAGGAGTCAAAGAAGCAGACGACGAAAACTATCAGAACACTGGTCTTCATGCCGAAGATCTAAAATCATCAGCTACTGGTTATGGTGGTGGTGGAGGGAACGGAGGTTATTTTCAGTAAGTAAATATTTGAGTACAAAATAACAAATCTCTGAAACAAAATATAAAGATTTGTCTCTAATTGTCTGTAAATATTACAATTTTTTTCGCGTTAACAAAGGTTACAACGTTCGTTCAACATTTTAGGAATTAATGTTTTGTCCCTAAATAATTATCGGAACTAGAGAAAAACAACAACAAAAGTTCATTGAGTGAGATATATTCTGACCATGTTCGAATTCCAGTCGATTAGAGATTTTTCGTATCAGCGGCAAATTACCTAGGAGAAGCCCCACAGCCACTTCTTAACTTTAACTTGTTACCGTCTTCAGTCTTCATCATAGCTTAACTTTTAGATGTCACTGTCTCGTCATCAGTTAGTGGTAAATTTACAGAATTACTGTGGTAAAATCGAGGATTCCATTCCAATGATAGGTAGAGATAGACTACTGTGTAGCTTTGCGCCAAAACAACAAATTCTGTTACCAGTCTTGTCATTAATAGAATTATTATTAGTAGATCAAAGACACTTTCAGTATGTTTAATACAGAGTGATCTATTACGTAGATCAAAATGTTTGAAAACTATGAGATATTTGGATTAAATTCATTACTGGCAGTATTGTCCAGTTAGGATCGAATGTTGAATGATTATGATTTGTGGTTCAAGAAAACCCGCGCAAGACGTATAAAAAAGTAACCGTGTGATTGGCTCCTATACATTCAAGGTTACGGACCTACTGACCTGATGAAGACTTACTTTTCTTGGTATTGTCGGATTTCACCTTTCATATACGTCGAGTTACGGTGCTGGAATCACATTTTCGCGAGTTGTATTTCAATGCTTTATAAATACTAGTTACCCAAAGTAATGCAGACGTTTATGCGCAATCAATCTTAAAACAAAGAAAAAATACTACGTAACAAGGCGTTGTCAGTTGGTGAAGTTACAACACTTAATAATTTAGTGTACAAATCAGTGATGTCGAGAAAACCCACTTGTAGAGAAATAGATATGTAAAAACGGCTCATTTGGGTTGAGAAAATATTTTAGGTAGAGGAGCGAACAATGTTTCGACCTTCTTCGGTCATCGTCAAGTTCACAAAGAAAGAAAGAGGTAACTAACCGGAAGCTGACCACATGTTTGAAAGGGTGTAACAAAACAAAACAAAAACTCAAAATACTAAGAAACCAAATAAACAAAGCCATAAAACTATGCTCACAAAATAAAATTAACGATGAATTAGACAAAATAAAACAATACTTCATCAACATCAATAAGTTTCCTCCACAAACCGTAGAAAACATTATACGCACACACCTAGACAGAAAGCAAAATCAACCAACAAAAGCAAATATATCTCACGAATCAAAAAATCACGAAACCATATACTGCTGTATACCATATATTCCCGACATCAGCAGAAAAATAACCAACATTTGGTAAAACTAGTAACAAAATATGGCATTCCGGTTAATACCAAATTTGTTCAAAACCAGGCACAAAACTTAGGTCTATACTATGTAAAACTAAACTGACAAACACCACACCAACATTATTTACAAAATACAATGTGATAACTGCCACGACTTCCATATTGGAGAAACATGTAGATAAGTGGAAACCAGATTCAAAGAACATAAAAAAGTCATCTTCACACGTTTTCGAATACTGCCAATCAAATAAACACAACATAACCATAGAAAACACTCAAATAGTAAATAAAGAAACAAACATAAACAGACGCAAAATTTAAGAAGCCTTACTTATACAACAACTCAAGCCCAAAGTAAACCAATACAAAGGAACACCTTTATACCTATATTAAAATAAAATAATAAATAATATAAAATTATATATTCAAACATCTAACAATGACCTCTACATTCCGAAACTCAGTTACACAACCCCTTTTAAACATGTGGTCAGCTTCCGGTCAGTTACCTCTTTCTTTCTTTGTGAACCTGACGATGACCGAAGAAGATCAAAACATTGTTCGCTCCTCTACGTAAAATATTTTCTCAACCCAAACGAGCCGTTTTTACATATATAGTATTTAGTGTACTGTAATTTTCACGGCGGGATTTACGCCCCTTTAAACCTAACTTCGAGATAAAACCACGTCTTCGGTTGCTGAACAACAACTGTAACAGCCCGAGTGCAGTGCAGTGCAGCTGTGCAAAGACTGAACGCAGAAACATTTTCTATATTAAAACCTTAATGTTTTTGCTATATTCATTACACACCAAGCGTTCAGTCAGGCATTGCCTACATGTTTCTGTTGGACTTTATTAAAGTGTCGTTTTTTAACACGATTTGGTTTTATCATCAACACATAAGAAAAACGAACGTTTAAACCACTACGTCATCTTTAAAACAAAACAGGCTCGACATTATTTCTCTACTCATGCATAACTGAATTTCTGGATCTTTACAAGTTTGTTCTTCAGGTTGAGCTGTACGAAGAACGCCAGTGATAGATAAGTCTATTTTGACATTATTTTGGTACACTGTTGCTCCATTTTTTATATAAAAATAAAAGACAGTTAAAAACGCTTTAAAACCTGTTATTTTACGTCACTTCCTACACTGATGGTTTGTGAAACAAGTAAAGATAAGAATTACATTACTTCTCCAAATCTATACTATCACACATGATTATACGCGATCTGTTTAATTACCTTGTGAAAACCACTGTTGTTGTAGTTTTATGAAATACATTTTAATGTGACTTGATATTGTTTTTCACTGCCACCGCTAGGACTATAATGACACACATAAGACTATCTAACATCCAAACTAATAAACGCAAATATTTCTGATTACAGCCTGAACCTCAAAAATCCTTATTATTACATTATGTAACACAAATTTTGTTCCTGGATAGTATGTGTTATTTCTTCCATGTAACACAAATTTTGTTCCTGGATAGTATGTGTTATTTCTTAATTGCTTATGTTGTAAAAGTGCAGAAAATGGCCATTATTCCCTTCAAACTTTGTTTTTGTGACCTGGATAATGAAATTTAGAAATTAACCTATTTTCTATGTAAAAACGGGCAAATTTGCACATTTTCATTTACATAAGGTCTGAATAAAACAAACGTATGAATCAAGATTTACATGTATTTATACTAATGTTATACAAAAATATTTAGAAGTGACTAGTTTTTCGAGATTTGCGACTGTAATGTAAATCACTTTCACGTATCAGCCCCCAAATTTGGTCTCCCATTTCGTTATACGCTCCCAAGTTTCTCTTCAAAGTTTGAAGAGAAAAATAGGTCTTTTCCACTCACTTTAGGCATAAGCAACTGGGAAATTACACTTTCTGCCCAGGAACAAGAAAAAGAAAAATTTTGTTACATAGTGTAATCTGTTTATTTCCGTGACGGTACTTTTGTATATCTCCTCGCCTATTCAGCTGCTAAGCCTAGTTATGTTTCTAAAGTTCATGTAGTAAATACGGGTAAACTTGTTGCTACAATTTCTGCTTTCTTGCTTACATTTGCGCTATTTTACCGATTGTTAGGTTTTAAATGACTGAAGTTACTGTCTTACATTTTACCTATTTAAATTATTACAGAATTATTTTATATTTACAAGCTCAATGGTTCTCACATCAAGTAAAATAAATGAATTTCGAAGTAACATCAGTTCGACTGAGAGCACAAACCATAGTTACAAATACGGTAAGATATATTTTTGGTAATTTATTGCCCGTAAACGGAATCAACATTGGCGCTTGGATTTAAAGTCGCTTTCCTTAGTCACCAGATTACCTGGCAGTTTAGTCACCAATTCAGCAACCATTGTCTTTATAGTCACATGAGAATTGTACCTAACCTCAATTTTTCTCATTCTTAAAAATGTAAATCCTTTTGTATTTTCAAACGACTAAATATCTCGCCTTTCCTTAAAGGTCTCTTTTTAAACAAGCAGTTCCTTCTGAAGCATTTAAAATGTGTATCTTTATCTTTAATACTTAATTTTTCAAACGGTAGAAACTACTATATTTTCTTCAACGCTTCCACCTTTTATCATGCACTTCCTTTAAATCGACTGAAAACTATATTTCATTAAACGTTTTCCACTCTTACAAATACACATAAATTTCATTTTGTGCTCGGTCAATTCTCACCCTTACATTTTTTTTATTGATATATATATATATATATGCATTATATTCTAAAGTTAACAGACAAGTTTACTAGATCATATTAAAAATAATACTAATAAATCGTGTTGTATTTACGAACGATTCATCTGAAAAAAAAGTTTCATTCTACAATGTACTATCTAAGCCTAAGCTTATTCAGTTACCAGCATACATTTTGGTGCTTTTTATGGTATCAAATAAAGGATAAAATTCCTCATTAAGGATATAAAAGAATCACATGATAATGGGAGTATTGTAGGAAGGAGAAATTAAACTAGTCTACATTTCTACGGGACGTACTTGAACTGTTAGCAATTTTCTTGAAACATTCTGATGGTTCCTTTAGCAACATGAAACATCTACAAACGACAACCAAGCCTAAATATAATCTAATGCTAGGCCTAAAAATGTTTCATGGCGTTTACAGTTTATGACTTCAAATCCTTAATCAATATTCATTATAAAGAAGAAAATATCTGGCATAACTCAAAATCACTGCTCGCTAACTTTAACCCTAATTTGTTGTTTCACCGAAAACAAAATCGTCACTGACAGACCAATAAACGTTATTTTAAAATATATCCTCTCATTTTGTTTTTTTTTTTTCAGGTATGCTAGGGTTCCTGGATATAAGGAGTACGAATTTGGCTACCGGAAAGGAAATCCTTACCATTTCCAAGAACGATCAGAACAGGGAAAAGGCCATACTTTCCGCACAAAAGTTCGATGGGGAGACAAGAAGGGTGGATATGGTGAACATTACTGGGAGTATAATCATGCCCCCAAATACGGTGGTGGTCATGGTAAAGGAGGAGGTTATGGACACTGAAGGAAGTGATATTCTGAAGTAAATGCTACCTTGACTTCCTGGGATGAAATCGAAGCAAATTATAAACTAAATAAATAATGATTTGTTTACACAGACATTCAAGAGAACGATGGGAGAAAAAACAGCGCCATCTTAGCTGCAGCTAAAGTCTGTATTTGAGCAATTATTGTGAAAAGCAATAAAATTCTAGCTTTAAATTTTAATAGTTTATTAACCCTATTAAAGTGTAAGTTGAAACTGAAATGGAGCTTTTAATAACTTGTTTTATGGCAAACTCTTACTTTTTAAGTTATTCAGTATTTGAGAGACTTTTTTTCATCAAAATAAATATATAATCTTATTACTGTTTCTTTGCTTAGCCCTCGTCCCTACATTTTTGTACATAAATATATTTTGATTATTAAAAATACCACACTATTTTAATTTTTATATCAATTTTTTTCTTTTAAATAGTTTTGTTAGTATTTTATTTGTCAATTTTGCATTAAGAATGTTTTTCTTAGGCTTTGATACAAGATGTTTAAAAGAGAGTCTAAGATAAAAAAAAAGGTAGTCTGTGATAAACATATTAAAATTCGCTTTCACTAGATGCTCCATAAAATACTTAGCATCTAATCCACACATATAAAATATATAGTTTTTTCCTTACCTTTATCACGAAATATATTAGTTGTTGGTTTTAAGTTGCTTAAGGACCATATACTTTTGTTTTGTAAAACATGTGGAAATTCATTTTACTTCTGGTTATTGGCTAATATATTGTATTTACTGTTGAAGTTTGAAATATTTTACGTGTTGTTATCGCAGAAGTAATGAAATATTTTCACACGCACCAGTTATTTGATTATTTGTTTGTTTATTTGGAATAAAGGACAAAGCTGCATAAGGAGCTATTTGAGCACTTCCCACCACGGGTATCACAACCCGGCTTTTAGCGGTTAGTTCGATGAAATAACGTTATAGATAACAAAGACACTATAAGATATCTGTTAGTTATAATGCTTTAAAGGATAGTGTCGCTAAAAACATTTCTATTCATCAAAATACTGAAGAGGAAATATGAAGAGTAACGTAAAAACGTTTATTTCTCAAAACGTGACTTCATGACTCCAACATTTTAGCACTAAACTAGCAAAATGTATCAAAATTATAACTGACAAAACATTTACTAGAATGATTGATATGCCGTATACAGAAAATTACTACTAAATTGCGTGGAGATCTTCAGTGTATGATTTTGGTGGGGGTGATAGGTAGACTATCGAGAAGAAATATTTGATAGACAGCATACAAGATGGGATAAATCATGAGATATATAAAGGAAATAAACGCAGGTACTTACAAAGCTTAGATGTATTCATAAGACTCTAGTATGGGTATAAAACCTTCAATTAAAATAAAATACAGAACAACTTTTCGGCCTTCTTAGATTATATTCAGGTTAACAAATAGACTTTGCAACGAACCGTTACTTTATATTAAAAATAAATAACCATACCAGTTGTCTTATCAATACACTTTTACTTCAACTGAGATTAGATATGGTACCGTATACAGGGAATGACTACACAAAAGATAAACTCCCACTGACAGACTACATTCAGAAGACTGATGATAGACCAGATACCAGGGATAAACAAAGTACTATAGAGATAAACAACAGGATGCATCTATGTATAACCGAAAGATCATATTCTGGGGATAAACGTAAAACTGCATATAAACAATGGCTAACACATGCAGGAACGAATAACAGAACGCGTTGATCTGATGTCTCATTACAAGCATAAACTAGTTGAAACATAAAGTAATGAACTTTATACAATACAGTAGGTATAAACCGGTAACTCTTATATACAATAGTAAACATAAAGTAATGAACTTTATACAATACAGTAGGTATAAACCGGTAACTCTTATATACAATAGTAAACATAAAGTAATGAACTTTATACAATACAGTAGGTATAAACCGGTAACTCTTATATATAATAGTAAACATAAAGTAACGAACTTTATACAAGATAGTAGGTATAAAAACGTAGGTCTTGTATACGAGAGTAAACATAAAGTAATTAACTTTATACAAGATAGTGGGTATAAACCAGTAGGTCTTTTCGTATTTCTTCAATTTTGTCATTACACACTTTCTGTACTTCTTTTGTGTTCATTTACAATCCTTCGGATTTATTGTTGTGATCCCTGTGCATATCTCTAACAGTTTCATCTATATTATCACCAATTAGATATACTTGTAATTTTAATTCTTTTTTAAATAACTTTCTTCTTACAATTTCTGTTTTTAATTTTTCTGTTCTCATTTTAATTTTTGTCTCGTTTCTAAAATCTTCGGTCACTTTTTTCTTGTTATTTTAATAATTTCATCATGTCCAATAACGCTTGGATCTCTATTTTTGCACGCGTGATCATTCTATTAAACAGTAAAGTATAACTTGAAGCATATCAAAAGTTCTATTTTATTTTCACCAAAATAATACCACTTTTGACACCAATAATGTGATGTCTTGTTTGTTTCTTATTATTTGATGAAAATAATTCGAAAATCACTCCGCTAAATGATACAGAATTAGTTTATTTCTTTCTAATGTTTCTAAAAGTTTCCTTCACTGTTGCAACATTTACTTTATAATTTTTTTATACATATGATGCCCAGAGAGAAACTTCATTCACATCAATTGTACTATAACACTACGTGACACAAATTTTGTTACTGGATAGTATGTGTTATTCCTTAATTGCTTATGTTGTAAAAGTACAGAAAATGACCATTATTCCCTTCAAACTTTGCTTTTGTGACTTGGCTAATGAAATTTAGAAATTAACCTATATTCTATGAAAAACGGAAAAATTTGCACATTTTCATTTACATAAGGTCTGAATAAAACAACATATAAATCAAGATTTACATGTATTTATAGTAAAATTATACAAAAATGAAGAAAAAATGTTTAGAAGTGAGTAGTTTTTTGAGATTTGCGACTATAATTTAAATCACTTTCATGTATCAGCCCCCAAATATAGTCTCGTATCATGTTTTCTTGGTAACGGCATTCAAAGTCCTGTATATCTTGGTGTAAGCGCTCACCTTGCTCCTCTGAGTATGCTTCCATGTTCTTCTTGAACTTATCAAGATGAGCGTCAGCGATATGGACTTTCAGAGACATCCTGCAGCCCATTTTGCCATAGTTTTTTAACCAGAGTCTCAACCACTTCCATATAATTTTCGGCCTTGTGATTGCCCAAGAAGCCCCAAACCACTGCGACAAAGATGCCCCAAGCTTTTTTCCTTCTTACTGAGCTTCTTGAGGAATTCTGTGCACTCCAGGATCTTCTTTTCTGTGGCTCAACGAAGACAGCAGCTTTGACATTTGCCTCAGATAGCATTGGAAAGAAGTCTCGAAGGTACTTGAAAACTGCAGACCTCTTATCAAGAGCTATGACAAATTGTTTTGTAAGACCCAGTTTTATGTCAAATGGTGGAAACAACACCTTCTGGAGGTCCACTAATGGCTCACACTTGACATTGTGCCTCCTTACAGAAAACTCAGTCCGTTGTGCCCTGTGCTTCCTGTTGTAGTGCTCTGCTGTGTCCCTACTGTCCCAAAGGCAAAGAAAACAGGGAAACTTGGTAAAGCCTACGTGGAGACCCATCAGGAATGCCACCATTTTGAAGTATCCGATAACCTTCCAGCCATATTCATCATACTTCAAAGCTTCTATCAAGGTCTTGACGCTGTTGTATTTCTCTTTGAGATGCACTGAATGAGCTAGGGGAAGAAACGGATACTTATTCCCGTTATGGAGTAGCACAGCTTTGAGGCAGCTAGAACTAAAATGAAGTGGTGAGTAGAGAGCCCCTTTATATATATACATATTACTATAGAAAGTTATAGAAAATTCTTAAAGGTTCTTGAAAATTCTCGTAAGTTCTGCAACGTTCTAGAAAATTTTTGTAACTTCTACAGCATTCTAGGACCTTCTTGAAAAAATTCTTGTAAGTTCGAGAAAATTCTCTATCAGCTACTCAGCACTGAATCTACCTGGAATGTTCTGGGAAATGGGTAAAATTGAAAATTTCATTATCCAGATCACAAAAGCAAAGTTTGAAGAGAAAAATAGGTCTTTTACATTTACTTTAGGCCTAAGGAATTGGGAAATAATACTTTCTGCTCAGGAGCAAAAAAGTGTAAAAATTTTGTTACATAGTGTTATATATATACACTGAAAAACCAAAACAAATTATAGTTTGTTAAGTTTTGTATAAACTGATTAATCTGTAAAAATGAAAGTTTGTTAAGTTTTCTATAAACCAAGTAGTTTGTTAAGTTTTCTATAAACCAAGTAACAAGTGAAAGTCATATTTCTATATTTCCTTTATGAATTTTACATCTACCTCGATTTTCTAAAGTTTGATTTGTTTTTTGAATTTCGCGCAAAGCTACTCGAGGGCTATCTACGCTAGTCGTCCCTAATTTAGCAGTGTATGTTTTGTTTGTTTGCTTTTGAATGTCGCACAAAGCTACTCGAGGGCTATCGGTGCTAGCCGTCCCTAATGTAGCAGTGTAAGACTAGAGGGAAGACAGCTAGTCATCACCACCCACCGCCAACTCTTGGGCTACTATTTTACCAAGGAATAGTGAGATGTTAGGGCGTCACATTATAACGCCCTCACATCTGAAAGGGCGAGCATGTTTGGTGCAACCGGGATTCAAACCCGCGTCCATCAGATTTCGAGTCGAACGCCTTAACCAACCTGACCATGCTGGGCCTTTTCTAAGGTCATGGAGTTTCCAATATGTTTATCGGAAACAACCTTTGATGGTCTAGGTTAAAGGAAATCACGAAATTAAAGGAAAAACTTGGATGAAGCTGTTGTAGAAAGTGGTATCGATAAAAGTATTCACTGTAAATATTTACGATGTTTCTTTACGTTCACGACAGGTTAGTCTTTTATGTTATACAGAATATGAAGAATGAAAAAAAACATGTTTTTTTCATTCTTTATAAAGTCGCCCAGTGGTACAACGGTATGTCTACTGACTAATCGCGCTAGAAATCAAGCACAGATAGTTAACTGTTTTGCTTTGTGCTTGATTCCAAATAAAGAGTTTTTCTATTTAAAGTTCTGAAATACTCTAAATTAGGCTCAAAATTGCTGTATATAAACATACTTTATCCAATTGGTAAGTTTATTACGTCACTTGAAGGTCAAAGGCTGTAACCTCAAATATTCTTCTTTGGCCAGTTTTATCGATGTTCAAAAGTCTTTAACTCTATGTTACAATATATTTGTCATAGCATTCCTGGTCTCGCTCGTTATGTTCTTCGTTTTTTTCCATAACTAAATTGTCAAAGCAAAAATCAATAATTGTGTTTCTTATTCTCTGTCTCTCTACTGAGAGTCCCTTTCTCTTCGTCATATTTGTGAATGAATTAATTTTCTCCAACTCTCTGTTATTTAATTTGCTGATGATATAGAGACCTGATGATCCTTTTGTTAGCCTATGATAGCCGTAGTCTTCCCTCAACAAGTTTTCGCATTGGTTCTGTCGTTAGAAATTACTTTTGTTGTTATTTACCCACAGAAACAACGAAACTGGCGACAATAATGGCTAAATCCAAGCTGATGAACCAACGTTATTCTATTCTTACCTGGAGGTAAGAATAAGTAATATTTATCAAATAAATTCCTGTTCCTCCTTTTCATGTATTTTATCGTAAACGGAGAGAAAGATAGAGAGAAAGAAAAACACAATAAAAGCGGATAGAAAAATAAGACCATAATCTAGAAGAAGAGAATTCAGAGACATCACATTTGAACAGCAAAGTTCAAGCGTCGCAGATATTCTGAGCAAAACTGAAACCCAAAGTATGTTGTTGTCAAAGAGAGTAATTATCTTTTATTTATGGCAAGTGTTCGATTCAACCACAACTGTAGAACATCTACATTTTATCCTACTTTTGGTTTAACTGAGCCCTTGTTTAGAGTAACATATGAGATGAACATTATGCAAAGAGCCTTCATGATTACGACAGATGTTGGTCTGTCAGTAGAGGATGCACTCACTAGTTTTAGGCTTCTACCACATACACTAGCCCAGTAATAATTAGTTATACACGTGTGTGAATGACAGAAACTGGTATTTGAATCTCACGACTAAAGAGAGGAGGTAAGGACGACCACGGCAGTAGCATTATGGGTTTATTTATAGAATTTTCTGTTAAATTATATTTCCCTCAGCCAGGATTATAGGAGGCGCGAGTTGGAGAATATCTGAGGAAGAGTTTTCTAATTTTGTAACGCATTCTTATAGGTACAAAGTTTAGAGTTTGAATGAAGAATGGTGTTTGCTTTGTTTATTCACTGGGAAAACATAGTTTTCGTTTTACTTAACTAATTCCATGATTCGTATTGTTTTAGCAGAGAAACAGATGTGACGATCACTTTTAAATAAGACAGTTGGCGTTTTTGTTTATCTTCTGGTTGCTCTTATGCACGTGTTTAGACCAAGTAACTAAAGAGTCGAATAGAGTGCCAACGAATTTGTGAACGTTATTTACAAGCTATAAAAACTTAAAGGATATCTTCTGACCTTATTATTGTGGATTTTAGTTAGAAGACAGATGTAAAGGATAGCTTGTGATCGTAGAAGTTTTTATTTTCAACTCAGATAACACTGTTGTTTTCAACGTAACAGCAATTTACTTTCTTTTTGTCATGTGATCGTATTGTCCGTGAACGGGAATGCTAAATGTTGAGTTGTTTGTTTGTTTTTGAATTCCGCGCAAAGCCACACAAGGACTATCTGCGCTAACCGTCCATAATTTAGCAGTGTAAGACTAGAGGGAAGACAGCTAGTCATCACCACCCGCCACCAACTCTTAGGCTATTTTTTTACAAACGAAAAATGGGATTGACCATCACATATAACGCCCTCGCGGTCGAAAGGCCGAGCGTGTTTAGTGTGACGGGGATTCAAACTCGCAGCCCTATGATTACGAGTCGAGTGCTATAACCACTTGGCCATACCGGACCACTAGCGGTTTGTTTCTCTTCAGTACTAGAGCAATCTACAACACTCGCACTTTGCTATTGGTCTAAAAATAACGTGTAGCCAGTAGCTGTAAACATTTTAAGCAAAAAAAAGTGACCTAATTTCAATGAAAATAATTCAGTTGGGTAAATGCACATACGATGTTTGTGTAAAATCTGTACGTGGTAGAGAAAATGGATATTATTTTTGGATTCAGTGTACAGAAATTACCATTAAACGTGTAAAAGTTTTAATACAATCAAACCTAAGCCGCCATCATGTCCACATTAGTTTCATGTTCATCCAATCTGTGCAGATCCGAAATGGTCATACGGTTCTTGTTTTAAAAACTCATTTCTAACACCTCTGTATTACAGGTAGTTTCTGTTATCTGCAGAGCATAAACTGGCATTGTTACTATAGATATTCTGCTTTTTTATTACACAATATCAAATCTTCGTATTAATTAACAACCTAACAATGTAGGTATCCTTTGTTGTGATGATGAACAATGTCAACTCTTGTTAGTCACCTAAGAAATAAATAATATAGGTATCATTGATGTGTTATTCAACAATATAAAATCTTGTAAGTAAACCATGAGATAAATAATGCGGAAATCCTTTGTTGTGTTCGAATAATATTAAATCTCGTTAGTAATGCACGTAGTAAATAATGAAGGTACCCTTGGTTGTATTTTCGAACAATGTCAAAACTTCTAAGTGACCCAGAAGTTAAATAATGTTGTGATATTGAACAATGTCAAATCATTTTAGTAACTGTGGAAATAAATAATGTAGGTATCCTTTGTACTGTTGTCCAACATTATTAAATATTGTCAGTAATCCAGGATATAAATTATGTTGGTATCCTTTGTTGTGTTGTTCAAAAATATTAAATATTCTTAGTAATCTAGGAGATAAATAATGTCGGTATCTTTTGTTGTGTTGTTCAACAGTATCAGATCTTGTTAGAAATCTAAGAGATAAATATTGTGGGTATCCTTTGTTGTGTTGTTCAACAGTATCAGATCTTGTTAGTAATCTAGGAGATAAATATGTTGGTATCCTTTGTTGTGTTGTTCAACAGTATCAGATCTTGTTAGTAATCTGGGAGATAAATAATGTTGGTATCCTTTGTTGTGTTGTTCAACAGTATCAGATCTTGTTAGTAATCTAGGAGAAAAATAATGTGGGTATCATTTGTTGTGTTGTTCAACAGTATCAGATCTTGTTAGTAATCTAGGAGATAAATAATGTGGGTATCCTTTGTTGTGTTGTTCAACAGTATCAGATCTTGTTAGTAATCTAGGAGATAAATAATGTTGGTATCCTTTGTTGTGTTGTTCAACAGTATCAGATCTTGTTAGTAATCTAGGAGATAAATAATGTGTGTATCCTTTGTTGCGTTGTTCAACAGTATCAGATCTTGTTAGTAATCTAAGAGATAAATAATGTTGGTATCCTTTGTTGTGTTGTTCAACAGTATGAGATCTTGTTAGTAATCTAGGAGATAAATAGTGTCGGTATCCTTTGTTGTGTTGTTCAACAGTATGAGATCTTATTAGTAATCTAGGAGATAAATAATGTTGGTATCCTTAGTTGTGTTGTTCAACAGTATCATATCTTGTTAGAAATCTAAGAGATAAATATTGTTGGTATCCTTTGTTGTGTTGTTCAACAGTATCAGATCTTGTTAGTAATCTGGGAGATAAATAATGTTGGTATCATTTGTTGTGTTGTTCAACAGTATCAGATTTTGTTAGTAATCTAGAAGAAAAATAATGTGGGTATCATTTGTTGTGTTGTTCAACAGTATCAGATCTTGTTAGTAATCTAGGAGATAAATAATGTGGGTATCCTTTGTTGTGTTGTTCAACAGTATCAGATCTTGTTAGTAATCTAGAGATAAATAATGTTGGTATCCTTTGTTGTGTTGTTCAACAGTATCAGATCTTGTTAGTAATCTGGGAGATAAATAATGTTGGTATCCTTTGTTGTGTTGTTCAACAGTATCATATCTTGTTAGTAATCTAAGAGATAAATATTGTGGGTATCCTTTGTTGTGTTGTTCTACAGTATCAGATCTTGTTAGTAATCTAAGAGATAAATAATGTTGGTATCCTTTGTTGTGTTGTTCAACAGTATCAGATCTTGTTAGTAATCTAGGAGATAAATAATGTTGGTATCCTTTGTTGTGTTGTTCAACAGTATCAGATCTTGTTAGTAATCTAGGAGATAAATAATGTGGGTATCATTTGTTGTGTTGTCCAACAGTATCAGATCTTGTTAGTAATCTAGGAGAAAAATAATGTGGGTATCCTTTGTTGTGTTGTTCAACAGTATCAGATCTTGTTAGTAATCTAGGAGATAAATAATGTTGGTATCCTTTGTTGTGTTGTTCAACAGTATCAGATCTTGTTAGTAATCTAAGAGATAAATAATGTTGGTATCCTTTGTTGTGTTGTTCAACAGTATCAGATCTTGTTAGTAATCTAAGAGATAAATAATGTTGGTATCCTTTGTTGTGTTGTTCAACAGTATCAGATCTTGTTAGTAATCTAGGAGATAAATAATGTTGGTATCCTTTGTTGTGTTGTTCAAC
The DNA here is from genome assembly GCF_004210375.1 of Tachypleus tridentatus. Taxonomy (NCBI): domain Eukaryota; kingdom Metazoa; phylum Arthropoda; class Merostomata; order Xiphosura; family Limulidae; genus Tachypleus; species Tachypleus tridentatus. Next base: position 52,592,188 of record NC_134829.1, on the reverse strand, counting down.
AGTATCAGATCTTGTTAGTAATCTGGGAGATAAATAATGTGGGTATCATTTGTTGTGTTGTTCAACAGTATCAGATTTTGTTAGTAATCTAGAGAAAAAATAATGTGGGTATCCTTTGTTGTGTTGTTCAACAGTATCAGATCTTGTTAGTAATCTAGGAGATAAATAATGTGGGTATCCTTTGTTGTGTTGTTCAACAGTATCAGATCTTGTTAGTAATCTAGGAGATAAATAATGTTGGTATCCTTTCTTGTGTTGTACAACAGTATCAGATCTTGTTAGTAATCTAGGAGAAAAATAATGTGGGTATCATTTGTTGTGTTGTTCAACAGTATCAGATCTTGTTAGTAATCTAGGAGATAAATAATGTGGGTATCCTTTGTTGTGTTGTTCAACAGTATCAGATCTTGTTAGTAATCTAGGAGATAAATAATGTTGGTATCCTTTGTTGTGTTGTTCAACAGTATCAGATCTTGTTAGTAATCTAGGAGATAAATAATGTGTGTATCCTTTGTTGCGTTGTTCAACAGTATCAGATCTTGTTAGTAATCTAAGAGATAAATAATGTTGGTATCCTTTGTTGTGTTGTTCAACAGTATCAGATCTTGTTAGTAATCTAGGAGATAAATAATGTTGGTATCCTTTGTTGTGTTGTTCAACAGTATCAGATCTTGTTAGTAATCTAGAAGAAAAATAATGTTGGTATCCTTTGTTGTATTGTTCAACAGTATCAGATCTTGTTAGTAATCTAAAAGATAAATAATGTGGGTATCCTTTGTTGTGTTGTTCAACAGTATCAGATCTTGTTAGTAATCTAAGAGATAAATAATGTTGGTATCCTTTGTTGTGTTGTTCAACAGTATCAGATCTTGTTAGTAATCTAGGAGAAAAATAATGTTGGTATTCTTTGTTGTGTTGTTCAACAGTATCAGATCTTGTTAGTAATCTAGAAAATAAATAATGTGGGTATCCTTTGTTGTGTTGTTCAACAGTATCAGATCTTGTTAGTAATCTAGGAGAAAAATAATGTGGGTATCCTTTGTTGTGTTGTTCAACAGTATCAGATCTTGTTAGTAATCTAGAGATAAATAATGTTGGTATCCTTTGTTGTGTTGTTCAACAGTATCAGATCTTGTTAGTAATCTAGGAGATAAATAATGTGGGTATCCTTTGTTGTGTTGTTCAACAGTATCAGATCTTGTTAGTAATCTAAGAGATAAATAATGTTGGTATCCTTTGTTGTGTTGTTCAACAGTATCAGATCTTGTTAGTAATCTAGGAGATAAATAATGTCGGTATCCTTTGTTGTGTTGTTCAACAGTATCAGATCTTGTTAGTAATCTAGGAGATAAATAATGTTGGTATCCTTTGTTGTGTTGTTCAACAGTATCAGATCTTGTTAGTAATCTAAGAGATAAATAATGTGGGTATCCTTTGTTGTGTTGTTCAACAGTATCAGATCTTGTTAGTAATCTAGGGAGATAAATAATGTGGGTATCCTTTGTTGTGTTGTTCAACAGTATCAGATCTTGTTAGTAATCTAGGAGAAAAATAATGTGGGTATCATTTGTTGTGTTGTTCAACAGTATCAGATCTTGTTAGTAATCTAGGAGATAAATAATGTGGGTATCCTTTGTTGTGTTGTTCAACAGTATCAGATCTTGTTAGTAATCTAGGAGATAAATAATGTTGGTATCCTTTGTTGTGTTGTTCAACAGTATCAGATCTTGTTAGTAATCTGGGAGATAAATAATGTTGGTATCCTTTGTTGTGTTGTTCAACAGTATCAGATCTTGTTAGTAATCTAAGAGATAAATAATGTTGGTATCCTTTGTTGTGTTGTTCAACAGTATCAGATCTTGTTAGTAATCTAGGAGATAAATAATGTGTGTATCCTTTGTTGCGTTGTTCAACAGTATCAGATCTTGTTAGTAATCTAAGAGATAAATAATGTTGGTATCCTTTGTTGTGTTGTTCAACAGTATCAGATCTTGTTAGTAATCTAGGAGATAAATAATGTTGGTATCCTTTGTTGTGTTGTTCAACAGTATCAGATCTTGTTAGTAATCTAGGAGATAAATAATGTTGGTATCCTTTGTTGTGTTGTTCAACAGTATCATATCTTGTTAGAAATCTAAGAGATAAATATTGTGGGTATCCTTTGTTGTGTTGTTCTACAGTATCAGATCTTGTTAGTAATCTGGGAGATAAATAATGTGGGTATCATTTGTTGTGTTGTTCAACAGTATCAGATCTTGTTAGTAATCTAGGAGAAAAATAATGTGGGTATCATTTGTTGTGTTGTTCAACAGTATCAGATCTTGCTAGTAATCTAGGAGATAAATAATGTGGGTATCCTTTGTTGTGTTGTTCAACAGTATCAGATCTTGTTAGTAATCTAGGAGATAAATAATGTTGGTATCCTTTCTTGTGTTGTTCAACAGTATCAGAACTTGTTAGTAATCTGGGAGATAAATAATGTTGGTATCCTTTGTTGTGTTGTTCAACAGTATCAGATCTTGTTAGTAATCTAAGAGATAAATAATGTTGGTATCCTTTGTTGTGTTGTTCAACAGTATCAGATCTTGTTAGTAATCTAAGAGATAAATAATGTTGGTATCCTTTGTTGTGTTGTTCAACAGTATCAGATCTTGTTAGTAATCTAGGAGATAAATAATGTTGGTATCCTTTGTTGTGTTGTTCAACAGTATCAGATCTTGTTAGTAATCTGGGAGATAAATAATGTTGGTATCCTTTGTTGTGTTGTTCAACAGTATCAGATCTTGTTAGTAATCTAGGAGATAAATAATGTTGGTATCCTTTGTTGTGTTGTTCAACAGTATCAGATCTTGTTAGTAATCTAGGAGATAAATAATGTTGGTATCCTTTGTTGTGTTGTTCAACAGTATCAGATCTTGTTAGTAATCTAGGAGATAAATAATGTTGGTATCCTTTGTTGTGTTGTTCAACAGTATCATATCTTGTTAGAAATCTAAGAGATAAATATTGTGGTATCCTTTGTTGTGTTGTTCTACAGTATCAGATCTTGTTAGTAATCTAAGAGATAAATAATGTTGGTATCCTTTGTTGTGTTGTTCAACAGTATCAGATCTTGTTAGTAATCTAGGAGATAAATAATGTTGGTATCCTTTGTTGTGTTGTTCAACAGTATCAGATCTTGTTAGTAATCTGGGAGATAAATAATGTGGGTATCATTTGTTGTGTTGTTCAACAGTATCAGATTTTGTTAGTAATCTAGGAGAAAAATAATGTGGGTATCATTTGTTGTGTTGTTCAACAGTATCAGATCTTGTTAGTAATCTAGGAGATAAATAATGTTGGTATCCTTTGTTGTGTTGTTCAACAGTATCAGATCTTGTTAGTAATCTAGGAGATAAATAATGTTGGTATCCTTTGTTGTGTTGTTCAACAGTATCAGATCTTGTTAGTAATCTAGGAGAAAAATAATGTGGGTATCATTTGTTGTGTTGTTCAACAGTATCAGATCTTGTTAGTAATCTATGAGATAAATAATGTCGGTATCCTTTGTTGTGTTGTTCAACAGTATCAGATCTTGTTAGTAATCTAGGAGATAAATAATGTTGGTATCCTTTGTTGTGTTGTTCAACAGTATCAGATCTTGTTAGTAATCTAGGAGAAAAATAATGTTGGTATCCTTTGTTGTGTTGTTCAACAGTATCAGATCTTGTTAGTAATCTAGGAGATAAATAATGTTGGTATCCTTTGTTGTGTTGTTCAACAGTATCAGATCTTGTTAGTAATCTAGAAGAAAAATAATGTTGGTATCCTTTGTTGTATTGTTCAACAGTATCAGATCTTGTTGGTAATCTAAAAGATAAATAATGTGGGTATCCTTTGTTGTGTTGTTCAACAGTATCAGATCCTGTTAGTAATCCTCGAGATAAATAATGTCGGTATCCTTTGTTGTGTTGTTCAACAGTATCAGATCTTGTTAGTAATCTAGGAGAAAAATAATGTTGGTATTCTTTGTTGTGTTGTTCAACAGTATCAGATCTTGTTAGTAATCTAGAAAATAAATAATGTGGGTATCCTTTGTTGTGTTGTTCAACAGTATCAGATCTTGTTAGTAATCTAGGAGAAAAATAATGTGGGTATCCTTTGTTGTGTTGTTCAACAGTATCAGATCTTGTTAGTAATCTAGGAGATAAATAATGTTGGTATCCTTTGTTGTGTTGTTCAACAGTATCAGATCTTGTTAGTAATCTAGGAGATAAATAATGTGTGTATCCTTTGTTGCGTTGTTCAACAGTATCAGATCTTGTTAGTAATCTAAGAGATAAATAATGTTGGTATCCTTTGTTGTGTTGTTCAACAGTATCAGATCTTGTTAGTAATCTAGGAGATAAATAATGTTGGTATCCTTTGTTGTGTTGTTCAACAGTATCAGATCTTGTTAGTAATCTAGGAGATAAATAATGTTGGTATCCTTTGTTGTGTTGTTCAACAGTATCAGATCTTGTTAGTAATCTAAGAGATAAATAATGTTGGTATCCTTTGTTGTGTTGTTCAACAGTATCAGATCTTGTTAGTAATCTGGGAGATAAATAATGTTGGTATCCTTTGTTGTGTTGTTCAACAGTATCAGATCTTGTTAGTAATCTAGGAGATAAATAATGTTGGTATCCTTTGTTGTGTTGTTCAACAGTATCAGATCTTGTTAGTAATCTAGGAGATAAATAATGTGGGTATCCTTTGTTGTGTTGTTCAACAGTATCAGATCTTGTTAGTAATCTAGGAGATAAATAATGTTGGTATCCTTTGTTGTGTTGTTCAACAGTATCAGATCTTGTTAGTAATCTGGGAGATAAATAATGTTGGTATCCTTTGTTGTGTTGTTCAACAGTATCATATCTTGTTAGAAATCTAAGAGATAAATATTGTGGGTATCCTTTGTTGTGTTGTTCTACAGTATCAGATCTTGTTAGTAATCTAAGAGATAAATAATGTTGGTATCCTTTGTTGTGTTGTTCAACAGTATCAGATCTTGTTAGTAATCTAGGAGATAAATAATGTTGGTATCCTTTGTTGTGTTGTTCAACAGTATCAGATCTTGTTAGTAATCTGGGAGATAAATAATGTTGGTATCCTTTGTTGTGTTGTTCAACAGTATCAGATCTTGTTAGTAATCTAGGAGATAAATAATGTGGGTATCCTTTGTTGTGTTGTTCAACAGTATCAGATCTTGTTAGTAATCTAGGAGATAAATAATGTGGGTATCCTTTGTTGTGTTGTTCAACAGTATCAGATCTTGTTAGTAATCTAGGAGATAAATAATGTTGGTATCCTTTGTTGTGTTGTTCAACAGTATCAGATCTTGTTAGTAATCTAAGAGATAAATAATGTTGGTATCCTTTGTTGTGTTGTTCAACAGTATCAGATCTTGTTAGTAATCTAAGAGATAAATAATGTTGGTATCCTTTGTTGTGTTGTTCAACAGTATCAGATCTTGTTAGTAATCTAGGAGATAAATAATGTTGGTATCCTTTGTTGTGTTGTTCAACAGTATCAGATCTTGTTAGTAATCTGGGAGATAAATAATGTTGGTATCCTTTGTTGTGTTGTTCAACAGTATCAGATCTTGTTAGTAATCTAGGAGATAAATAATGTTGGTATCCTTTGTTGTGTTGTTCAACAGTATCAGATCTTGTTAGTAATCTAGGAGATAAATAATGTTGGTATCCTTTGTTGTGTTGTTCAACAGTATCAGATCTTGTTAGTAATCTAGGAGATAAATAATGTTGGTATCCTTTGTTGTGTTGTTCAACAGTATCAGATCTTGTTAGTAATCTAGGAGATAAATAATGTGGGTATCCTTTGTTGTGTTGTTCAACAGTATCAGATCTTGTTAGTAATCTAGGAGATAAATAATGTGGGTATCCTTTGTTGTGTTGTTCAACAGTATCAGATCTTGTTAGTAATTTAGGAGATAAATAATGTTGGTATCCTTTGTTGTGTTGTTCAACAGTATCAGATCTTGTTAGTAATCTAGGAGATAAATAATGTGTGTATCCTTTGTTGCGTTGTTCAACAGTATCAGATCTTGTTAGTAATCTAAGAGATAAATAATGTTGGTATCCTTTGTTGTGTTGTTCAACAGTATGAGATCTTGTTAGTAATCTAGGAGATAAATAATGTTGGTATCCTTAGTTGTGTTGTTCAACAGTATCATATCTTGTTAGAAATCTAAGAGATAAATATTGTGGGTATCCTTTGTTGTGTTGTTCTACAGTATCAGATCTTGTTAGTAATCTAAGAGATAAATAATGTTGGTATCCTTTGTTGTGTTGTTCAAAAGTATCAGATCTTGTTACTAATCTAGGAGATAAATAATGTTGGTATCCTTTGTTGTGTTGTTCAATAATATCAGATCTTGTTAGTAATCTGGGAGATAAATAATGTTGGTATCCTTTGTTGTGTTGTTCAACAGTATCAGATCTTGTTAGTAATCTAGGAGATAAATAATGTGGGTATCCTTTGTTGTGTTGTTCAACAGTATCAGATCTTGTTAGTAATCTAGGAGATAAATAATGTGGGTATCCTTTGTTGTGTTGTTCAACAGTATCAGATCTTGTTAGTAATCTAGAGATAAATAATGTTGGTATCCTTTGTTGTGTTGTTCAACAGTATCAGATCTTGTTAGTAATCTAGGAGATAAATAATGTTGGTATCCTTTGTTGTGTTGTTCAACAGTATCAGATCTTGTTAGTAATCTAGGAGATAAATAATGTTGGTATCCTTTGTTGTGTTGTTCAACAGTATCAGATCTTGTTAGTAATCTAGGAGATAAATAATGTTGGTATCCTTTGTTGTGTTGTTCAACAGTATCAGATCTTGTTAGTAATCTAGGAGATAAATAATGTTGGTATCCTTTGTTGTGTTGTTCAACAGTATCAGATCTTGTTAGTAATCTAGGAGATAAATAATGTTGGTATCCTTTGTTGTGTTGTTCAACAGTATCAGATCTTGTTAGTAATCTAGGAGATAAATAATGTTGGTATCCTTTGTTGTGTTGTTCAACAGTATCAGATCTTGTTAGTAATCTAAGAGATAAATAATGTGGGTATCCTTTGTTGTGTTGTTCAACAGTATCAGATCTTGTTAGTAATCTAAGAGATAAATAATGTTGGTATCCTTTGTTGTGTTGTTCAACAGTATCAGATCTTGTTAGTAATCTAGGAGATAAATAATGTTGGTATCCTTTGTTGTGTTGTTCAACAGTATCAGATCTTGTTAGTAATCTAGAGAGATAAATAATGTGGGTATCCTTTGTTGTGTTGTTCAACAGTATCAGATCTTGTTAGTAATCTAGGAGATAAATAATGTTGGTATCCTTTGTTGTGTTGTTCAACAGTATCAGATCTTGTTAGTAATCTAGGAGATAAATAATGTTGGTATCCTTTGTTGTGTTGTTCAACAGTATCAGATCTTGTTAGTAATCTAGGAGATAAATAATGTTGGTATCCTTTGTTGTGTTGTTCAACAGTATCAGATCTTGTTAGTAATCTAGGAGATAAATAATGTTGGTATCCTTTGTTGTGTTGTTCAACAGTATCAGATCTTGTTAGTAATCTAGGAGATAAATAATGTTGGTATCCTTTGTTGTGTTGTTCAACAGTATCAGATCTTGTTAGTAATCTAGGAGATAAATAATGTTGGTATCCTTTGTTGTGTTGTTCAACAGTATCAGATCTTGTTAGTAATCTAGGAGATAAATAATGTTGGTATCCTTTGTTGTGTTGTTCAACAGTATCAGATCTTGTTAGTAATCTAGGAGATAAATAATGTTGGTATCCTTTGTTGTGTTGTTCAACAGTATCAGATCTTGTTAGTAATCTAGGAGATAAATAATGTTGGTATCCTTTGTTGTGTTGTTCAACAGTATCAGATCTTGTTAGTAATCTGGGAGATAAATAATGTTGGTATCCTTTGTTGTGTTGTTCAACAGTATCAGATCTTGTTAGTAATCTAGGAGATAAATAATGTTGGTATCCTTTGTTGTGTTGTTCAACAGTATCAGATCTTGTTAGTAATCTAGGAGATAAATAATGTTGGTATCCTTTGTTGTGTTGTTCAACAGTATCAGATCTTGTTAGTAATCTAGGAGATAAATAATGTTGGTATCCTTTGTTGTGTTGTTCAACAGTATCAGATCTTGTTAGTAATCTAGGAGATAAATAATGTTGGTATCCTTTGTTGTGTTGTTCAACAGTATCAGATCTTGTTAGTAATCTAGGAGATAAATAATGTTGGTATCCTTTGTTGTGTTGTTCAACAGTATCAGATCTTGTTAGTAATCTAGGAGATAAATAATGTTGGTATCCTTTGTTGTGTTGTTCAACAGTATCAGATCTTGTTAGTAATCTAGGAGATAAATAATGTTGGTATCCTTTGTTGTGTTGTTCAACAGTATCAGATCTTGTTAGTAATCTAGGAGATAAATAATGTTGGTATCCTTTGTTGTGTTGTTCAACAGTATCAGATCTTGTTAGTAATCTAAGAGATAAATAATGTTGGTATCCTTTGTTGTGTTGTTCAACAGTATCAGATCTTGTTAGTAATCTAGGAGATAAATAATGTTGGTATCCTTTGTTGTGTTGTTCAACAGTATCAGATCTTGTTAGTAATCTAGGAGATAAATAATGTTGGTATCCTTTGTTGTGTTGTTCAACAGTATCAGATCTTGTTAGTAATCTAAGAGATAAATAATGTTGGTATCCTTTGTTGTGTTGTTCAACAGTATCAGATCTTGTTAGTAATCTAGGAGATAAATAATGTTGGTATCCTTTGTTGTGTTGTTCAACAGTATCAGATCTTGTTAGTAATCTAGGAGATAAATAATGTTGGTATCCTTTGTTGTGTTGTTCAACAGTATCAGATCTTGTTAGTAATCTAGGAGATAAATAATGTTGGTATCCTTTGTTGTGTTGTTCAACAGTATCAGATCTTGTTAGTAATCTAAGAGATAAATAATGTTGGTATCCTTTGTTGTGTTGTTCAACAGTATCAGATCTTGTTAGTAATCTAAGAGATAAATAATGTTGGTATCCTTTGTTGTGTTGTTCAACAGTATCAGATCTTGTTAGTAATCTAAGAGATAAATAATGTTGGTATCCTTTGTTGTGTTGTTCAACAGTATCAGATCTTGTTAGTAATCTAGAGATAAATAATGTTGGTATCCTTTGTTGTGTTGTTCAACAGTATCAGATCTTGTTAGTAATCTAGAGATAAATAATGTTGGTATCCTTTGTTGTGTTGTTCAACAGTATCAGATCTTGTTAGTAATCTAAGAGATAAATAATGTTGGTATCCTTTGTTGTGTTGTTCAACAGTATCAGATCTTGTTAGTAATCTAGGAGATAAATAATGTTGGTATCCTTTGTTGTGTTGTTCAACAGTATCAGATCTTGTTAGTAATCTAGGAGATAAATAATGTTGGTATCCTTTGTTGTGTTGTTCAACAGTATCAGATCTTGTTAGTAATCTAGGAGATAAATAATGTTGGTATCCTTTGTTGTGTTGTTCAACAGTATCAGATCTTGTTAGTAATCTAGGAGATAAATAATGTTGGTATCCTTTGTTGTGTTGTTCAACAGTATCAGATCTTGTTAGTAATCTAGGAGATAAATAATGTTGGTATCCTTTGTTGTGTTGTTCAACAGTATCAGATCTTGTTAGTAATCTAGGAGATAAATAATGTTGGTATCCTTTGTTGTGTTGTTCAACAGTATCAGATCTTGTTAGTAATCTAAGAGATAAATAATGTTGGTATCCTTTGTTGTGTTGTTCAACAGTATCAGATCTTGTTAGTAATCTAAGAGATAAATAATGTTGGTATCCTTTGTTGTGTTGTTCAACAGTATCAGATCTTGTTAGTAATCTAGGAGATAAATAATGTTGGTATCCTTTGTTGTGTTGTTCAACAGTATCAGATCTTGTTAGTAATCTAAGAGATAAATAATGTTGGTATCCTTTGTTGTGTTGTTCAACAGTATCAGATCTTGTTAGTAATCTAGGAGATAAATAATGTTGGTATCCTTTGTTGTGTTGTTCAACAGTATCAGATCTTGTTAGTAATCTGGGAGATAAATAATGTTGGTATCCTTTGTTGTGTTGTTCAACAGTATCAGATCTTGTTAGTAATCTAAGAGATAAATAATGTGGGTATCCTTTGTTGTGTTGTTCAACAGTATCAGATCTTGTTAGTAATCTAAGAGATAAATAATGTGGGTATCCTTTGTTGTGTTGTTCAACAGTATCAGATCTTGTTAGTAATCTGGGAGATAAATAATGTTGGTATCCTTTGTTGTGTTGTTCAACAGTATCAGATCTTGTTAGTAATCTAGGAGATAAATAATGTGGGTATCCTTTGTTGTGTTGTTCAACAGTATCAGATCTTGTTAGTAATCTAGGAGATAAATAATGTGGGTATCATTTGTTGTGTTGTTCAACAGTATCAGATCTTGTTAGTAATCTAGGAGATAAATAATGTGGGTATCCTTTGTTGTGTTGTTCAACAGTATCAGATCTTGTTAGTAATCTAGGAGATAAATAATGTTGGTATCCTTTGTTGTGTTGTTCAACAGTATCAGATCTTGTTAGTAATCTAGGAGATAAATAATGTTGGTATCCTTTGTTGTGTTGTTCAACAGTATCAGATCTTGTTAGTAATCTAAGAGATAAATAATGTGGGTATCCTTTGTTGTGTTGTTCAACAGTATCAGATCTTGTTAGTAATCTAGGAGATAAATAATGTTGGTATCCTTTGTTGTGTTGTTCAACAGTATCAGATCTTGTTAGTAATCTGGGAGATAAATAATGTTGGTATCCTTTGTTGTGTTGTTCAACAGTATCAGATCTTGTTAGTAATCTAAGAGATAAATAATGTTGGTATCCTTTGTTGTGTTGTTCAACAGTATCAGATCTTGTTAGTAATCTAAGAGATAAATAATGTTGGTATCCTTTGTTGTGTTGTTCAACAGTATCAGATCTTGTTAGTAATCTAGGAGATAAATAATGTTGGTATCCTTTGTTGTGTTGTTCAACAGTATCAGATCTTGTTAGTAATCTAGGAGATAAATAATGTGGGTATCCTTTGTTGTGTTGTTCAACAGTATCAGATCTTGTTAGTAATCTAGGAGATAAATAATGTGGGTATCCTTTGTTGTGTTGTTCAACAGTATCAGATCTTGTTAGTAATCTAGGAGATAAATAATGTTGGTATCCTTTGTTGTGTTGTTCAACAGTATCAGATCTTGTTAGTAATCTAGGAGATAAATAATGTTGGTATCCTTTGTTGTGTTGTTCAACAGTATCAGATCTTGTTAGTAATCTAAGAGATAAATAATGTTGGTATCCTTTGTTGTGTTGTTCAACAGTATCAGATCTTGTTAGTAATCTAAGAGATAAATAATGTTGGTATCCTTTGTTGTGTTGTTCAACAGTATCAGATCTTGTTAGTAATCTAGGAGATAAATAATGTTGGTATCCTTTGTTGTGTTGTTCAACAGTATCAGATCTTGTTAGTAATCTAGGAGATAAATAATGTTGGTATCCTTTGTTGTGTTGTTCAACAGTATCAGATCTTGTTAGTAATCTAAGAGATAAATAATGTTGGTATCCTTTGTTGTGTTGTTCAACAGTATCAGATCTTGTTAGTAATCTAAGAGATAAATAATGTTGGTATCCTTTGTTGTGTTGTTCAACAGTATCAGATCTTGTTAGTAATCTAGGAGATAAATAATGTTGGTATCCTTTGTTGTGTTGTTCAACAGTATCAGATCTTGTTAGTAATCTAGGAGATAAATAATGTGGGTATCCTTTGTTGTGTTGTTCAACAGTATCAGATCTTGTTAGTAATCTAGGAGATAAATAATGTTGGTATCCTTTGTTGTGTTGTTCAACAGTATCAGATCTTGTTAGTAATCTAGGAGATAAATAATGTTGGTATCCTTTGTTGTGTTGTTCAACAGTATCAGATCTTGTTAGTAATCTAGGAGATAAATAATGTTGGTATCCTTTGTTGTGTTGTTCAACAGTATCAGATCTTGTTAGTAATCTAGGAGATAAATAATGTTGGTATCCTTTGTTGTGTTGTTCAACAGTATCAGATCTTGTTAGTAATCTAGGAGATAAATAATGTTGGTATCCTTTGTTGTGTTGTTCAACAGTATCAGATCTTGTTAGTAATCTAGGAGATAAATAATGTTGGTATCCTTTGTTGTGTTGTTCAACAGTATCAGATCTTGTTAGTAATCTAGGAGATAAATAATGTTGGTATCCTTTGTTGTGTTGTTCAACAGTATCAGATCTTGTTAGTAATCTAGGAGATAAATAATGTTGGTATCCTTTGTTGTGTTGTTCAACAGTATCAGATCTTGTTAGTAATCTAGGAGATAAATAATGTTGGTATCCTTTGTTGTGTTGTTCAACAGTATCAGATCTTGTTAGTAATCTAGGAGATAAATAATGTTGGTATCCTTTGTTGTGTTGTTCAACAGTATCAGATCTTGTTAGTAATCTAGGAGATAAATAATGTTGGTATCCTTTGTTGTGTTGTTCAACAGTATCAGATCTTGTTAGTAATCTAGGAGATAAATAATGTTGGTATCCTTTGTTGTGTTGTTCAACAGTATCAGATCTTGTTAGTAATCTAGGAGATAAATAATGTTGGTATCCTTTGTTGTGTTGTTCAACAGTATCAGATCTTGTTAGTAATCTAGGAGATAAATAATGTTGGTATCCTTTGTTGTGTTGTTCAACAGTATCAGATCTTGTTAGTAATCTAGGAGATAAATAATGTTGGTATCCTTTGTTGTGTTGTTCAACAGTATCAGATCTTGTTAGTAATCTAGGAGATAAATAATGTTGGTATCCTTTGTTGTGTTGTTCAACAGTATCAGATCTTGTTAGTAATCTAGGAGATAAATAATGTTGGTATCCTTTGTTGTGTTGTTCAACAGTATCAGATCTTGTTAGTAATCTAGGAGATAAATAATGTTGGTATCCTTTGTTGTGTTGTTCAACAGTATCAGATCTTGTTAGTAATCTAGGAGATAAATAATGTTGGTATCCTTTGTTGTGTTGTTCAACAGTATCAGATCTTGTTAGTAATCTAGGAGATAAATAATGTTGGTATCCTTTGTTGTGTTGTTCAACAGTATCAGATCTTGTTAGTAATCTGGGAGATAAATAATGTTGGTATCCTTTGTTGTGTTGTTCAACAGTATCAGATCTTGTTAGTAATCTAGGAGATAAATAATGTTGGTATCCTTTGTTGTGTTGTTCAACAGTATCAGATCTTGTTAGTAATCTAGGAGATAAATAATGTTGGTATCCTTTGTTGTGTTGTTCAACAGTATCAGATCTTGTTAGTAATCTAGAGAGATAAATAATGTTGGTATCCTTTGTTGTGTTGTTCAACAGTATCAGATCTTGTTAGTAATCTAAGAGATAAATAATGTTGGTATCCTTTGTTGTGTTGTTCAACAGTATCAGATCTTGTTAGTAATCTAGGAGATAAATAATGTTGGTATCCTTTGTTGTGTTGTTCAACAGTATCAGATCTTGTTAGTAATCTAAGAGATAAATAATGTGGGTATCCTTTGTTGTGTTGTTCTACAGTATCAGATCTTGTTAGTAATCTAAGAGATAAATAATGTTGGTATCCTTTGTTGTGTTGTTCAACAGTATCAGATCTTGTTAGTAATCTAGGAGATAAATAATGTTGGTATCCTTTGTTGTGTTGTTCAACAGTATCAGATCTTGTTAGTAATCTAAGAGATAAATAATGTTGGTATCCTTTGTTGTGTTGTTCAACAGTATCAGATCTTGTTAGTAATCTAAGAGATAAATAATGTTGGTATCCTTTGTTGTGTTGTTCAACAGTATCAGATCTTGTTAGTAATCTAGGAGATAAATAATGTTGGTATCCTTTGTTGTGTTGTTCAACAGTATCAGATCTTGTTAGTAATCTAGGAGATAAATAATGTTGGTATCCTTTGTTGTGTTGTTCAACAGTATCAGATCTTGTTAGTAATCTAGGAGATAAATAATGTTGGTATCCTTTGTTGTGTTGTTCAACAGTATCAGATCTTGTTAGTAATCTAAGAGATAAATAATGTTGGTATCCTTTGTTGTGTTGTTCAACAGTATCAGATCTTGTTAGTAATCTAGGAGATAAATAATGTTGGTATCCTTTGTTGTGTTGTTCAACAGTATCAGATCTTGTTAGTAATCTAAGAGATAAATAATGTGGGTATCCTTTGTTGTGTTGTTCAACAGTATCAGATCTTGTTAGTAATCTAAGAGATAAATAATGTGGGTATCCTTTGTTGTGTTGTTCAACAGTATCAGATCTTGTTAGTAATCTAGGAGATAAATAATGTGGGTATCCTTTGTTGTGTTGTTCAACAGTATCAGATCTTGTTAGTAATCTAAGAGATAAATAATGTTGGTATCCTTTGTTGTGTTGTTCAACAGTATCAGATCTTGTTAGTAATCTAGGAGATAAATAATGTTGGTATCCTTTGTTGTGTTGTTCAACAGTATCAGATCTTGTTAGTAATCTAGGAGATAAATAATGTTGGTATCCTTTGTTGTGTTGTTCAACAGTATCAGATCTTGTTAGTAATCTAAGAGATAAATAATGTTGGTATCCTTTGTTGTGTTGTTCAACAGTATCAGATCTTGTTAGTAATCTAAGAGATAAATAATGTGGGTATCCTTTGTTGTGTTGTTCAACAGTATCAGATCTTGTTAGTAATCTGGGAGATAAATAATGTTGGTATCCTTTGTTGTGTTGTTCAACAGTATCAGATCTTGTTAGTAATCTAGGAAAAAATAATGTTGATATCCTTTGTTGTGTTGTTCAACAGTATCAGATCTTGTTAGTAATCTAGGAGATAAATAATGTTGGTATCCTTTGTTGTGTTGTTCAACAGTATCAGATCTTGTTAGTAATCTAGGAGATAAATAATGTGGGTATCCTTTGTTGTGTTGTTCAACAGTATCAGATCTTGTTAGTAATCTAGGAGATAAATAATGTTGGTATCCTTTGTTGTGTTGTTCAACAGTATCAGATCTTGTTAGTAATCTAGGAGATAAATAATGTGGGTATCCTTTGTTGTGTTGTTCAACAGTATCAGATCTTGTTAGTAATCTAAGAGATAAATAATGTGGGTATCCTTTGTTGTGTTGTTCAACAGTATCAGATCTTGTTAGTAATCTAGGAGATAAATAATGTTGGTATCCTTTGTTGTGTTGTTCAACAGTATCAGATCTTGTTAGTAATCTGGGAGATAAATAATGTTGGTATCCTTTGTTGTGTTGTTCAACAGTATCAGATCTTGTTAGTAATCTAAGAGATAAATAATGTTGGTATCCTTTGTTGTGTTGTTCAACAGTATCAGATCTTGTTAGTAATCTAAGAGATAAATAATGTTGGTATCCTTTGTTGTGTTGTTCAACAGTATCAGATCTTGTTAGTAATCTAGGAGATAAATAATGTTGGTATCCTTTGTTGTGTTGTTCAACAGTATCAGATCTTGTTAGTAATCTGGGAGATAAATAATGTTGGTATCCTTTGTTGTGTTGTTCAACAGTATCAGATCTTGTTAGTAATCTAGGAGATAAATAATGTGGGTATCCTTTGTTGTGTTGTTCAACAGTATCAGATCTTGTTAGTAATCTAGGAGATAAATAATGTTGGTATCCTTTGTTGTGTTGTTCAACAGTATCAGATCTTGTTAGTAATCTAGGAGATAAATAATGTTGGTATCCTTTGTTGTGTTGTTCAACAGTATCAGATCTTGTTAGTAATCTAGGAGATAAATAATGTGGGTATCCTTTGTTGTGTTGTTCAACAGTATCAGATCTTGTTAGTAATCTAAGAGATAAATAATGTTGGTATCCTTTGTTGTGTTGTTCAACAGTATCAGATCTTGTTAGTAATCTAGGAGATAAATAATGTTGGTATCCTTTGTTGTGTTGTTCAACAGTATCAGATCTTGTTAGTAATCTAGGAGATAAATAATGTTGGTATCCTTTGTTGTGTTGTTCAACAGTATCAGATCTTGTTAGTAATCTAAGAGATAAATAATGTTGGTATCCTTTGTTGTGTTGTTCAACAGTATCAGATCTTGTTAGTAATCTAAGAGATAAATAATGTTGGTATCCTTTGTTGTGTTGTTCAACAGTATCAGATCTTGTTAGTAATCTAGGAGATAAATAATGTTGGTATCCTTTGTTGTGTTGTTCAACAGTATCAGATCTTGTTAGTAATCTGGGAGATAAATAATGTTGGTATCCTTTGTTGTGTTGTTCAACAGTATCAGATCTTGTTAGTAATCTAGGAGATAAATAATGTGGGTATCCTTTGTTGTGTTGTTCAACAGTATCAGATCTTGTTAGTAATCTAGGAGATAAATAATGTTGGTATCCTTTGTTGTGTTGTTCAACAGTATCAGATCTTGTTAGTAATCTAGGAGATAAATAATGTTGGTATCCTTTGTTGTGTTGTTCAACAGTATCAGATCTTGTTAGTAATCTAGGAGATAAATAATGTTGGTATCCTTTGTTGTGTTGTTCAACAGTATCAGATCTTGTTAGTAATCTAGGAGATAAATAATGTTGGTATCCTTTGTTGTGTTGTTCAACAGTATCAGATCTTGTTAGTAATCTAGGAGATAAATAATGTTGGTATCCTTTGTTGTGTTGTTCAACAGTATCAGATCTTGTTAGTAATCTAGGAGATAAATAATGTTGGTATCCTTTGTTGTGTTGTTCAACAGTATCAGATCTTGTTAGTAATCTAGGAGATAAATAATGTTGGTATCCTTTGTTGTGTTGTTCAACAGTATCAGATCTTGTTAGTAATCTAGGAGATAAATAATGTTGGTATCCTTAGTTGTGTTGTTCAACAGTATCATATCTTGTTAGAAATCTAAGAGATAAATAATGTGGGTATCCTTTGTTGTGTTGTTCAACAGTATCAGATCTTGTTAGTAATCTAAGAGATAAATAATGTTGGTATCCTTTGTTGTGTTGTTCAACAGTATCAGATCTTGTTAGTAATCTAGGAGATAAATAATGTTGGTATCCTTTGTTGTGTTGTTCAACAGTATCAGATCTTGTTAGTAATCTAAGAGATAACTAATGTGGGTATCCTTTGTTGTGTTGTTCAAAAGTATCAGATCTTGTTACTAATCTAGGAGATAAATAATGTTGGTATCCTTTGTTGTGTTGTTCAACAGTATCAGATCTTGTTAGTAATCTGGGAGATAAATAATGTTGGTATCCTTTGTTGTGTTGTTCAACAGTATCAGATCTTGTTAGTAATCTAGGAGAAAATAATGTGGGTATCATTTGTTGTGTTGTTCAACAGTATCAGATCTTGCTAGTAATCTAGGAGATAAATAATGTGGGTATCCTTTTTTGTGTTGTTCAACAGTATCCTTTGTTGTGTTGTTCAGCAGGATCATATCTTGTTAGTAATCTAGGAGATAAATAATGTTGGTATCCTTTGTTGTGTTGTTCAACAGTATCAGATCTTGTTAGTAATCTAGAAGAAAAATAATGTTGGTATCCTTTGTTGTGTTGTTCAACAGTATCAGATCTTGTTAGTAATCTAGGAGATAAATAATGTGGGTATCCTTTGTTGTGTTGTTCAACAGTATCAGATCTTGTTAGTAATCTAAGAGATAAATAATGTGGGTATCCTTTGTTGTGTTGTTCAACAGTATCAGATCCTGTTAGTAATCTGGGAGATAAATAATGTTGGTATCCTTTGTTGTGTTGTTCAACAGTATCAGATCTTTTTAGTAATCTAGAAGATAAATAATGTTGGTATCCTTTGTTGTGTTGTTCAACAGTATCAGATCTTGTTAGTAATCTAAGAGATAAATAATGTTGGTATCCTTTGTTGTGTTGTTCAACAGTATCAGATCTTGTTAGTAATCTAAGAGATAAATAATGTGGGTATCCTTTCTTGTGTTGTTCAACAGTATCCTTTGTTGTGTTGTTAAGCAGGATCATATCTTGTTAGTAATCTAGGAGATAAATAATGTTGGTATCCTTTGTTGTGTTGTTCAACAGTATCAGATCTTGTTAGTAATCTAGGAGATAAATAATGTTGGTATCCTTTGTTGTGTTGTTCAACAGTATCATATCTTGTTAGTAATCTAAGAGATTAATAATGTCGGTATCTGTTGTTGTGTTTTTCAACAGTATCAGATCTTGTTAGTAATCTAGGAGATAAATAATTTTTGGTATCCTTTTTTGCGTTGTTCAACAGTATCAGATCTTGTTAGTAATCAAAGAGATAAATAATGTGGGTATCCTTTGTTGTGTTGTTCAACAGTATCAGATCTTGTTAGTAATCAAAGAGATAAATAATGTGGGTATCCTTTGTTGTGTTGTTCAACAGTATCAAATCTTGATAGTAATCTAGGAGATAAATAATGTGGGTATCCTTTGTTGTGTTGTTCAACAGTATCAGATCTTGTTAGTAATCTAAGAGATAAATAATGTTGGTATCCTTTGTTGTGTTGTTCAACAGTATCAGATCTTGTTAGTAATCTAGGAGATAAATAATGTTGGTATCCTTTGTTGTGTTGTTCAACAGTATCAGATCTTGTTAGTAATCTGGGAGATAAATAATGTTGGTATCCTTTGTTGTGTTGTTCAACAGTATCAGATCTTGTTAGTAATCTAAGAGATAAATAATGTGGGTATCCTTTGTTGTGTTGTTCAACAGTATCAGATCTTGTTAGTAATCTAAGAGATAAATAATGTGGGTATCCTTTGTTGTGTTGTTCAACAGTATCAGATCCTGTTAGTAATCTGGGAGATAAATAATGTTGGTATCCTTTGTTGTGTTGTTCAACAGTATCAGATCTTGTTAGTAATCTAGGAGATAAATAATGTTGGTATCCTTTGTTGTGTTGTTCAACAGTATCAGATCTTGTTAGTAATCTAGGAGATAAATAATGTGGGTATCCTTTGTTGTGTTGTTCAACAGTATCAGATCTTGTTAGTAATCTAGGAGATAAATAATGTTGGTATCCTTTGTTGTGTTGTTCAACAGTATCAGATCTTGTTAGTAATCTAGGAGATAAATAATGTGGGTATCCTTTGTTGTGTTGTTCAACAGTATCAGATCTTGTTAGTAATCTAGGAGATAAATAATGTTGGTATCCTTTGTTGTGTTGTTCAACAGTATCAGATCTTGTTAGTAATCTAGGAGATAAATAATGTTGGTATCCTTTGTTGTGTTGTTCAACAGTATCAGATCTTGTTAGTAATCTAGGAGATAAATAATGTTGGTATCCTTTGTTGTGTTGTTCAACAGTATCAGATCTTGTTAGTAATCTAGGAGATAAATAATGTTGGTATCCTTTGTTGTGTTGTTCAACAGTATCAGATCTTGTTAGTAATCTAGGAGATAAATAATGTTGGTATCCTTTGTTGTGTTGTTCAACAGTATCAGATCTTGTTAGTAATCTAGGAGATAAATAATGTTGGTATCCTTTGTTGTGTTGTTCAACAGTATCAGATCTTGTTAGTAATCTAGGAGATAAATAATGTTGGTATCCTTTGTTGTGTTGTTCAACAGTATCAGATCTTGTTAGTAATCTAGGAGATAAATAATGTTGGTATCCTTTGTTGTGTTGTTCAACAGTATCATATCTTGTTAGTAATCTAAGAGATAAATAATGTTGGTATCCTTTGTTGTGTTGTTCAACAGTATCAGATCTTGTTAGTAATCTAAGAGATAAATAATGTTGGTATCCTTTGTTGTGTTGTTCAACAGTATCAGATCTTGTTAGTAATCTAAGAGATAAATAATGTGGGTATCCTTTGTTGTGTTGTTCAACAGTATCAGATCCTGTTAGTAATCTGGGAGATAAATAATGTTGGTATCCTTTGTTGTGTTGTTCAACAGTATCAGATCTTGTTAGTAATCTAGGAGATAAATAATGTTGGTATCCTTTGTTGTGTTGTTCAACAGTATCAGATCTTGTTAGTAATCTAGGAGATAAATAATGTTGGTATCCTTTGTTGTGTTGTTCAACAGTATCAGATCTTGTTAGTAATCTAGGAGATAAATAATGTTGGTATCCTTTGTTGTGTTGTTCAACAGTATCAGATCTTGTTAGTAATCTAGGAGATAAATAATGTTGGTATCCTTTGTTGTGTTGTTCAACAGTATCAGATCCTGTTAGTAATCTGGGAGATAAATAATGTTGGTATCCTTTGTTGTGTTGTTCAACAGTATCAGATCCTGTTAGTAATCTGGGAGATAAATAATGTTGGTATCCTTTGTTGTGTTGTTCAACAGTATCAGATCTTGTTAGTAATCTAAGAGATAAATAATGTTGTTATCCTTTGTTGTGTTGTTCAACAGTATCAGATCTTGTTAGTAATCTAAGAGATAAATAATGTGGGTATCCTTTGTTGTGTTGTTCAACAGTATCAGATCCTGTTAGTAATCTGGGAGATAAATAATGTTGGTATCCTTTGTTGTGTTGTTCAACAGTATCAGATCCTGTTAGTAATCTGGGAGATAAATAATGTTGGTATCCTTTGTTGTGTTGTTCAACAGTATCAGATCTTGTTAGTAATCTAAGAGATAAATAATGTTGTTATCCTTTGTTGTGTTGTTCAACAGTATCAGATCTTGTTAGTAATCTAAGAGATAAATAATGTGGGTATCCTTTGTTGTGTTGTTCAACACTATCAGATCCTGTTAGTAATCTGGGAGATAAATAATGTTGGTATCCTTTGTTGTGTTGTTCAACAGTATCAGATCTTGTTAGTAATCTAGGAGATAAATAATGTTGGTATCCTTTGTTGTGTTGTTCAACAGTATCAGATCTTGTTAGTAATCTAGGAGATAAATAATGTGGGTATCCTTTGTTGTGTTGTTCAACAGTATCAGATCTTGTTAGTAATCTAGGAGATAAATAATGTTGGTATCCTTTGTTGTGTTGTTCAACAGTATCAGATCTTGTTAGTAATCTAGGAGATAAATAATGTTGGTATCCTTTGTTGTGTTGTTCAACAGTATCAGATCTTGTTAGTAATCTAGGAGAAAAATAATGTTGGTATCCTTTGTTGTGTTGTTCAACAGTATCAAGCAGGATCATCTTGTTAGTAATCTAGGAGATAAATAATGTTGGTATCCTTTGTTGTGTTGTTCAACAGTATCAGATCTTGTTAGTAATCTAGGAGATAAATAATGTTGGTATCCTTTGTTGTGTTGTTCAACAGTATCAGATCTTGTTAGTAATCTAGGAGATAAATAATGTTGGTATCCTTTGTTGTGTTGTTCAACAGTATCAGATCTTGTTAGTAATCTGGGAGATAAATAATGTTGGTATCCTTTGTTGTGTTGTTCAACAGTATCAGATCTTGTTAGTAATCTGGGAGATAAATAATGTTGGTATCCTTTGTTGTGTTGTTCAACAGTATCAGATCTTGTTAGTAATCTAAGAGATAAATAATGTGGGTATCCTTTCTTGTGTTGTTCAACAGTATTCTTTGTTGTGTTGTTAAGCAGGATCATATCTTGTTAGTAATCTAGGAGATAAATAATGTTGGTATCCTTTGTTGTGTTGTTCAACAGTATCAGATCTTGTTAGTAATCTAGGAGAAAAATAATGTTGGTATCCTTTGTTGTGTTGTTCAACAGTATCAGATCTTGTTAGTAATCTAGGAGATAAATAATGTTGGTATCCTTTGTTGTGTTGTTCAACAGTATCAGATCTTGTTAGTAATCTAGGAGAAAAATAATGTTGGTATCCTTTGTTGTGTTGTTCAACAGTATCAGATCTTGTTAGTAATCTAGGAGATAAATAATGTTGGTATCCTTTGTTGTGTTGTTCTACAGTATCAAATCTTGTTAGTAATCTAAAAGATAAATAATGTTGGTATCCTTTGTTGTGTTGTTCAACAGTATCAGATCTTGTTAGTAATCTAAGAGATAAATAATGTTGGTATCCTTTGTTGTGTTGTTCAACAGTATCAGATCTTGTTAGTAATCTAAGAGATAAATAATGTTGGTATCCTTTGTTGTGTTGTTCAACAGTATCAGATCTTGTTAGTAATCTAAGAGATAAATAATGTGGGTATCCTTTGTTGTGTTGTTCAACAGTATCAGATCTTGTTAGTAATCTGGGAGATAAATAATGTTGGTATCCTTTGTTGTGTTGTTCAACAGTATCAGATCTTGTTAGTAATCTGGGAGATAAATAATGTTGGTATCCTTTGTTGTGTTGTTCAACAGTATCAGATCTTGTTAGTAATCTAAGAGATAAATAATGTTGGTATCCTTTGTTGTGTTGTTCAACAGTATCAGATCTTGTTAGTAATCTAAGAGATAAATAATGTTGGTATCCTTTGTTGTGTTGTTCAACAGTATCAGATCTTGTTAGTAATCTAGGAGAAAAATAATGTGGGTATCATTTGTTGTGTTGTTCAACAGTATCAGATCTTGTTAGTAATCTAGGAGATAAATAATGTGGGTATCCTTTGTTGTGTTGTTCAACAGTATCAGATCTTGTTAGTAATCTAGGAGAAAAATAATGTTGGTATTCTTTGTTGTGTTGTTCAACAGTATCAGATCTTGTTAGTAATCTAAGAGATAAATAATGTGGGTATCCTTTCTTGTGTTGTTCAACAGTATTCTTTGTTGTGTTGTTCAGCAGGATCATATCTTGTTAGTAATCTAGGAGATAAATAATGTTGGTATCCTTTGTTGTGTTGTTCAACAGTATCAGATCTTGTTAGTAATCTAGGAGATAAATAATGTTGGTATCCTTTGTTGTGTTGTTCAACAGTATCAGATCTTGTTAGTAATCTAGGAGATAAATAATGTTGGTATCCTTAGTTGTGTTGTTCAACAGTATCAGATCTTGTTAGTAATCTAGGAGATAAATAATGTTGGTATCCTTTGTTGTGTTGTTCAACAGTATCAGATCTTGTTAGTAATCTGGGAGATAAATAATGTTGGTATCCTTTGTTGTGTTGTTCAACAGTATCAGATCTTGTTAGTAATCTAGGAGATAAATTATGTGGGTATCCTTTGTTGTGTTGTTCAACAGTATCAGATCTTGTTAGTAATGTAGGAGATAAATAATGTTGGTATCATTTGTTGTGTTGTTCAACAGTATCAGATGTTGTTAGTAATCTAGGAGATAAATAATGTGGGTATCCTTTGTTGTGTTGTTCAACAGTATCAGATATTGTTAGTAATCTAGGAGATAAATAATGTTGGTATCCTTTGTTGTGTTGTTCAACAGTATCAGATCTTGTTAGTAATTTAGGAGATAAATAATGTCGGTATCATTTGTTGTGTTGTTCAACAGTATCAGATATTGTTAGTAATCTAGGAGATAAATAATGTAGGTATCCTTTATTGTTGTCTTTAACAATGTCAAATCTTGTTGGTAACTCAGTAGATAAATGATATACGTATTTTGTGTTGCGTTGTTTTACAATGTTAAATATTGTTAGTAATCCAGGTGCTAAATAATGTAGGTTTCCTTTGTTGCTTTGTTCAACAACATTAATTATTCTTAGTAATCCAGGAGATAAATAATGTAAGTATCCTCTGTTGTGTTCTTGAACAATATTAAATAATCTTAGAAACGCAGGAGATAAATAATGCAGATTTCCTTTATGGTTTTGTTTAACAATATTAAATAATCTTAGTAACGCAGGAGACAAATAATGCAGATTTCCTTTATGGTGTTGTTTAACAATATTAAATAATCTTAGTAACGCAGGAGATAAATAATGCAGATTTTTTTTATGGTGTTGTTTAACAATATTAAATAATCTTAGTAACGCAGGAGACAAATAATGCAGATTTCCTTTATGGTGTTGTTTAACAATATTAAATAATCTTAGTAACGCAGGAGATAAATAATGCAGATTTCCTTTATGGTGTTGTTTAACAATATTAAATAATCTTAGTAACGCAGGAGATAAATAATGCAGATTTTCTTTATGGTGTTGTTTAACAATATTAAATAATCTTAGTAACGCATGAGATAAATAATGCAGATTTCCTTTATGGTGATATTTAACAATATTAAATAATCTTAGTAACACAGGAGATAAATAATGCAGATTTCCTTTATGGTGTTGTTTAACAATATTAAATAATCTTAGTAACACAGGAGATAAATTATGCAGATTTCATTTATGGTGTTGTTTAACAATATTAAATAATCTTGGTAACGCAGGAGATAAATAATGCAGATCTCCTTTATGGTGTTGTTTAACAATATTAATTATTCTTAGTAATTCAGGAGATGAATAATGTAAGTATCCTCTGTTGTGTTCGTGAACAATATTAAATAATCTTAGGAACGTAGGAGATAAATAATGCAGGTCTCCTTTATGGTGTTGTTTAACTATATTAAATAATCTTAGTATCGCAGGAGATAAATAATGCAGATCTCCTTTATGGTGTTGTTTAACAATATTAAATAATCTTAGTAACACAGGAGATAAATATTGCTGATCTCCTTTATGGTGTTGTTTAACAATGTTAAATAATCTTAGTAACGAAGGAGATAAATAATGCAGATCTCCTTTATGGTGTTGTTTAACAATATTAAATAATCCTGGTAACACAGGAGATAAATAATGCAGATCTCCTTTATGGTGTTGTTTAACAATATTAAATAATCTTAGTAACACAGAAGATAAATAATGCAGATCTCCTTTATGGTGTTGTTTAACAATATTAAATAATCTTAGTAACGCAGGAGACAAATAATGCAGATTTCCTTTATGGTGTTGTTTAACAATATTAAATAATCTTAGTAACGCAGGAGATAAATAATGCAGATTTCCTTTATGGTGTTGTTTAACAATATTAAATAATCTTAGTAACGCAGGAGATAAATAATGCAGATTTTCTTTATGGTGTTGTTTAACAATATTAAATAATCTTTGGAACGCATGAGATAAATAATGCAGATTTCCTTTATGGTGATATTTAACTATATTAAATAATCTTAGTATCGCAGGAGATAAATAATGCAGATCTCCTTGATGGTGTTGTTTAACGATATTAAATAATCTTAGTAACGAAGGAGATAAATAATGCAGATCTCCTTTATGGTGTTGTTTAACAATATTAAATAATCCTGGTAACACAGGAGATAAATAATGCAGATCTCCTTTATGGTGTTGTTTAACAATATTAAATAATCTTAGGAACGCAGGAGATAAATAATGCAGGTCTCCTTTATGGTGTTGTTTAACAATATTAAATAATCTTAGTAACACAGAAGATAAATAATGCAGATCTCCTTTATGGTGTTGTTTAACTATATTAAATAATCTTAGTAACGCAGGAGACAAATAATGCAGATTTCCTTTATGGTGTTGTTTAACAATATTAAATAATCTTAGTAACGCAGGAGATAAATAATGCAGATTTCCTTTATGGTGTTGTTTAACAATATTAAATAATCTTAGTAACGCAGGAGACAAATAATGCAGATTTCCTTTATGGTGTTGTTTAACAATATTAAATAATCTTAGTAACGCAGGAGATAAATAATGCAGATTTCCTTTATGGTGTTGTTTAACAATATTAAATAATCTTAGTAACGCATGAGATAAATAATGCAGATTTTCTTTATGGTGTTGTTTAACAATATTAAATAATCTTAGTAACGCAGGAGACAAATAATGCAGATTTATTTTATTGTGTTGTTTAACAATATTAAATAATCTTAGTAACGCAGGAGATAAATAATGCAGATTTTCTTTATGGTGTTGTTTAACATTATTAAATAATCTTAGTAACGCAGGAGATAAATAATGCAGATTTCCTTTATGGTGTTATTTAACAATATTAAATAATCTTAGTAACACAGGAGATAAATAATGCAGATTTCCTTTATGGTGTTGTTTAACAATATTAAATAATCTTAGTAACACAGGAGATAAATTATGCAGATTTCATTTATGGTGTTGTTTAACAATATTAAATAATCTTGGTAACGCAGGAGATAAATAATGCAGATCTCCTTTATGGTGTTGTTTAACAATATTAATTATTCTTAGTAATTCAGGAGATGAATAATGTAAGTATCCTCTGTTGTGTTCGTGAACAATATTAAATAATCTTAGTGAACAATATTAAATAATCTTAGGAACGTAGGAGATAAATAATGCAGGTCTCCTTTATGGTGTTGTTTAACTATATTAAATAATCTTAGTAACACAGGAGATAAATATTGCTGATCTCCTTTATGGTGTTGTTTAACAATGTTAAATAATCTTAGTAACGAAGGAGATAAATAATGCAGATCTCCTTTATGGTGTTGTTTAACAATATTAAATAATCTTGGTAACACAGGAGATAAATAATGCAGATCTCCTTTATGGTGTTGTTTAACAATATTAAATAATCTTAGTATCGCAGGAGATAAATAATGCAGGTCTCCTTTATGGTGTTGTTTAACAATATTAAATAATCTTAGTAACACAGAAGATAAATAATGCAGATCTCCTTTATGGTGTTGTTTAACTATATTAAATAATCTTAGTAACGCAGGAGATAAATAATGCAGATCTCCTTTATGGTGTTGTTTAACAATAATAAATAATCTTAGTAACACAGGAGATAAATAATGCAGATCTCCTTTATGGTGTTGTTTAACAATATTAAATAATCTTAGTAACACAGGAGATAAATAATACAGATCTCCTTTATGGTGTTGTTTAACAATATTAAATAATATTAGTAACGCAGGAGATAAATAATGCAGATATCCTTTATGGTGTTGTTTAACAATATTAAATAATCTTGGTAACGCAGGAGATAAATAATGCAGATCTTCTTTATGGTATTGTTTAACAATATTAAATCTCAGTAGCCCAAGAATTAAATAATGTCGGTGTCCTTTGTTAAGTTGTTGACAATATAAAATCTTGTCAGTAATCTAGGTGCTAGATCAGGGTTTTCCGATCATTTGGCACTCGCGACCCCTACCTAAAAGTTTGAAACCCATGTGACCCCCTACTTAGGGCTTACTATCAGCTTCTTAATTTTTCTTTTATTTTCTGTGAAGGAGAGTGAAAGAAACATCTAAAAAAATATCTTAAAATTCTGTAATTATTTATTAGCAAATTAAATCACATTGGTCCAACCTGAATTCATAAAAAGAACATATATTTCTTAAAATAATATTAACATAGGTTTGAACAGCTATCCAACCCAGCTAGTGAGATGCCTGATGTTGCATTTCAGCAGCAAGCTTTGAAATTCGTGGCCGAGCGTTTGTTAGAGCCAATCTCATGTCATCTCCAACATCCAATCTGTTCCTATTATTTGTTTTTATATTGACAAGAGTGGAAAATCCTGCCTTACACAAATAGGTAGAAGCAAATGAAACAAGGACACGTAAAGCTATCATGCTGACTTTGGAGTATGACTGATACATAGCGCACCAGAACTGAGTCACGGATTTCACCTTGAAGAGATCACGAGCTGAATAGTCGTTCCTTAGATCCAAAAATTCATCTTGGATATCATCTGGGATGCTGGATACATCAAGTTCAGTACAAAATGGGTTCCTTACGAGGGCCTCCTGTTCCTGTGTTAGCTCAGGGAAGTAACGCTCGACTTCCTTTTCTGGAGTCTGAAGATGTTAGGTAATCTCATCCTTGAGGAACTGATCCGGTTGGATCTGAGACTCATCCGTCACTCCACAAAGTTTTTCAAACATAGCGATGTTTCCAAGATTGGTTTTCCGACGCCAGTTCTGAAGTTTGGAAACAAAGGCCCGAAGACTATCTTGAAAAAAGGAGAACATGTGTTTCCCTTCCTTGAAGCTTCAAATTGAGCTTGTTCAGCTGGTCAAAAATGTCGGCTAGGTACGCAACCCTTTTATTCCATGCTTCATCTTCGAAGTGAGCTACAAGATCTTTCCTTTCTTGAGTTTCTAGGAATAGCTTTATTTCATCTTTCATTTCAAAGACACAATTAATAACGTTTCCTTTCGACAACCAACGCACTGCTGTGTAGAAGAGAAGGACTTCGTGGTCAGCATTCATGTCTTTGCATAGTTCTTTGAATAGGCGAGTGTTGAGTGCTTGAGTCTTCACATAATTTACAATTTTGATTACAGATTCAAGCACTTCCTGCAGAGAGGCAGGGAGAGTCTTACTGGCGAGAGCATATCGGTGAATCATGCAGTGGATGCCCTTTGCTTGAGGTGCTAGCTTCTTCACTCTCGACTGGAATCCTGATTTCGATCCCAGCATAGCCGGTGCCCCATCCGTACAAACCCCACACACGTTTTCCCATTGAAGATCTTCGTCTTGAAAAAAAAGTTGAAACTTTTTCCATGACATCATCAGCTTTTTGTCGTGGTTTCAAGTGCACTGCAGAATAAGAATTCGTCTTTGATGTCACCTGAATTAATGTATCTCACGAAG
This sequence comes from Tachypleus tridentatus, assembly GCF_004210375.1. Classification (NCBI taxonomy): domain Eukaryota; kingdom Metazoa; phylum Arthropoda; class Merostomata; order Xiphosura; family Limulidae; genus Tachypleus; species Tachypleus tridentatus. The sequence goes on along the minus strand of NC_134829.1, from coordinate 52,563,682 downwards.
ACAAGCAACTGAGAACACGAACTTACATCTGTTGACTCGTCGAGCTGAAAGGAGAACAAAGGGGAACCCTTGATTTCAGTCAAAACCTGTTCCTTCACATCGATAGACATTTTAGAAATGAGCCTCTGTATAGTATTATTTGACAGGGATACTTGCTGCATCGTCTTTGTACTGGCTTCTCCAAGAATAAGATTTACTGCTTTCATCATGCAGGGTTTAAGAAGTGTTTCTCCAATCGTGTGAGGCTTTTTTTGTTTAGCAATTTCGAATGCAATCTCATATGAAGCTTCCACTACGGCTGCACTCTGCTGCTGAAACGACCCACTTCTGCCGATTCTTTGGCTTTTAAGACACCGTTCATGCCGTTTGAAGAAATCCAAACCCTTCTTTGCGTGTTCTGGATGTTTCGTCTCGAGATGACGCTTGCGTTTTGATGGTTTCATTGTCTCTGCACTCAGGACAGCATGGCACAAAACACACAGTGGTTTCTCGATGCCGTCGTTGGCGAGCACAGTGGTGAAGCCAATGTTGAGGTAGCATTTTGAGTATCTGCGCCGTTTAGCCATGGACACAACTCATCTCTACTGCTTACTTATCTCCTTTTTAAAATAAAAATGTTGAATAATGAACGCTTTGGCAACTGTAGATCTTACACTGACTACTTGTGGGGGGTGCAGGTAGAGTAATGATGGGGTAAGTATTGGGAGGGAAGGGAGCGTGGCCAGTCGCGTCATCCACCAATCAGCAACGGACATGTGACTCACGTGTCAAAAGCGAGCACACACACACTTAATCACAGCTAAACAGACACACAAGCATACGTACATGTGCATGCACTCACATACTCGCTACTCACTAGTACACACATACATACAGTTGAAGACACATACAGATTCACACAGGCACATTCTCTCACAGGCACGCATACATACACCCATAATATCACCTAATGACATTGAACTAACGTAGCACACGTTTTGCTTTGCACCGAAACAAAAAAAAAAAAACGTAAGAGCATGAAAATGTAATTGATGAAATAAAATTAATGTTATCCCAAGCTACTTCTAACAAGGCTACGCGACTCCTCTGCCAAGATCGCGACCCACCGGTTGGGAACCCCTGTGCTAGATACTGTAGGTATCTTTTCTTATGTTGTTCAAATCTTCTTAGTGTTCAAGGTGGTAAATAATGTAGTTATACTTTGTTGTATTGTTGCACAATATTAAATATTATTAGTAATCCAGGAGATACATATTGTAGGTATTTTCTTTTCCGTTCATCAACAATATTAAATATTTTTAGTAATCCAGCAGATAAATAAAGTAGGTATCCTCTCTTGCGTGTTTGAACAACATTAAAAATTGTTAGTAACCCATGAGATAAATAATGTAGGTATCCTTTGCTGTGTTGTTGAACAATATTATATATTGTTAGTAATCCAAGTGCTCAGTAATGTAGGTATCCTTTATTGTAAGGTTCGTAGATTCGGATCCCCTTCATGCCAATCATGCCATGGGGGCTTTATAATGTGATGGTCAATCGCACTATACGTTGGTAAAAGAGTAGCTCAATAGTTGGTGGTGGGTGGTGATGACTAACCTATATTAAAAATGAAATAATAAATTATAATTATAAATAATATAAAATTATATATTCAAACATCTAAGCACGCCATCTACACTCCGACACTCAGTTGCACAACCCTTTTCAAACATATAGTAAGCTTCCAGTCAGTTACCTTTTTCTTTCTTTGTGAACCTGATGATGACCGAAGAAGGTCGAAACGCTGTTCATTCCTCTAGGTAAAAAAAATTATCAACCCAAACGATTCGTTTTTACATATATATTTTGCTCTGCTTTGTTGTTTCGTATAATTTCTAGTGGCCTTAACAGTATTGAAACCTTTTGTTGCCAACAGTATTAAGAAACTAAATTCTCTGATTTGTTTGGTAGGTTTTTAATCTAAGTAATTGTTATACAGTTTTAAACTGTGTTAATATTCTTTTAGAAACTTCTTTATTCTTTCAAGTATACTGTTTGAGTGAAATGTCCATTTTTATGACATCGTAGTTTTCTTGGGAAAACGTTTTGAGAAATTACCATTTGTTGTCAATACTTTAATTTTAACAAATGTTGTTTTATTTTATTTTATTAGCACTATTCAACCATGTCAGGCTTAGAAAACTCTTCAATCCATGCAATTCAACACCATTGATGACGCCTTCAGGTCACCCAGAAACGTTGGAGAGTACAAGGACGATCGAATCACTCATCTTCTATCGGATAAAATATGAAATACTGCTCACGAAAACAGGATATCAGTTGTTATTGACAAACAGACATTTACTTTACCTAGAAATTCACCACTGACGTAGTCCGGCATTAATCTATTTTTCCTGTATTGAGAAAAACTAAAACGAAGTGTTATAAGGATATTCTTATAATAAATTCCTCGTCTTCATATGAATCGTAATTATTTCATATGGACGAGAGAAGTAATGTATGCATTATGTCACATATGTCATCAGTTCATAGTCTAGAGAACTAAATAATTGTATTATATCATATACATAATATGTCAGTACCTATTTCTCAGTCTTGGTAATTGTACTGTATCATCTGTGTTATACGTGTATATGTTTCACATTCTAGTGGGCTGAAAATTATATTATATTATATACTATATGTCTACATAGTTCACAGTTTGGTAGACAGGTAATTGTATTATATCGTGTATATGTGGACATAGTTCACATTCTAGTGGGCTGTAAATTGTGTTATATACTATATATCAATATAGTTCACAGTTTGGCAGACTGGTACTTGTATTATATCGTGTATATGTGGACATAGTTCACATTCTAGTGGGCTGTAAATTGTGTTATATACTATATGTCAACATAGTTCACAGTTTGGCAGACTGGTACTTGTATTATATCGTGTATATGTGAACATAGTTCACTTTCTAGTGGGTTGGTAATTGTGTTATATACTATACGTCAACATAGTTCACAGTTTGGCAGACTGGTATATGTATCGTGTATATGTGGACATAGTTCACATCCTAGTGGGTTGGTAATTGTGTTATATACTATATGTCAACATAGTTCACAGTTTGGCAGACTGGTACTTGTATCGTGTTTATTGACACAGTTCACATCCTAGTGGGTTGGTAATTGTGTTATATACTATATGTCAACATAGTTCACAGTTTGGCAGACTGGTACTTGTATCGTGTATATGTGGACATAGTTCACATCCTAGTGGGTTGGTAATTGTGTTATATACTATATGTCAACATAGTTCACAGTTTGGCAGACTGGTACTTGTATCGTGTATATGTGGACATAGTTCACATCCTAGTGGGTTGGTAATTGTGTTATATACTATATGTCAACATAGTTCACAGTTTGGCAGACTGGTACTTGTATCGTGTTTATGTGGACATAGTTCACATCCTAGTGGGTTGGTAATTGTGTTACATACTATATGTCAACATAGTTCACAGTTTGGCAGACTGGTACTTGTATCGTGTATATGTGGACATAGTTCACATCCTAGTAAGTTGGTAATTGTGTTATATACTATATGTCAACATAGTTCACAGTTTGGCAGACTGGTACTTGTATCGTGTTTATGTGGACATAGTTCACATCCTAGTGGGTTGGTAATTGTGTTATATACTATATGTCAACATAGTTCACAGTTTGGCAGACTGGTACTTGTATCGTGTTTATTGACACAGTTCACATCCTAGTGGGTTGGTAATTGTGTTATATACTATATGTCAACATAGTTCACAGTTTGGCAGACTGGTACTTGTATCGTGTATATGTGGACATAGTTCACATCCTAGTGGGTTGGTAATTGTGTTATATACTATATGTCAACATAGTTCACAGTTTGGCAGACTGGTACTTGTATCGTGTATATGTGGACATAGTTCACATCCTAGTGGGTTGGTAATTGTGTTATATACTATATGTCAACACAGTTCACAGTTTGGCAGACTGGTACTTGTATCGTGTTTATGTGGACATAGTTCACATCCTAGTGGGTTGGTAATTGTGTTATATACTATATGTCAACATAGTTCACAGTTTGGCAGACTGGTACTTGTATCGTGTATATGTGGACATAGTTCACATCCTAGTAAGTTGGTAATTGTGTTATATACTATATGTCAACATAGTTCACAGTTTGGCAGACTGGTACTTGTATCGTGTTTATGTGGACATAGTTCACATCCTAGTGGGTTGGTAATTGTGTTATATACTATATGTCAACATAGTTCACAGTTTGGCAGACTGGTACTTGTATCGTGTATATGTTGACATAGTTCACATCCTAGTGGGTTGGTAAATTCATCACATCATATATAATGTAGGCCTAAAGTGTCGTGTGAACTGGTAATTGTTTGACATGACGTATATAATCTTAGCCATATGTCGAACTTGAGATATGTTTATTTGCACAATTGTGATATGATAGAAATTACCTGGCACTGCTTCCAATTGTCTTCTTGAAAGAATCCACCCAGTTGCAAGATAAAGTAATTCTGATTAGCAAACTAAAAGGCATTATAACGTCACGAGACTGACTGATTGTAGACTTTTCTTAATAGTCTTCTTTCTGACGCCAATGAAATAGTTAAAAAATTGCAGATGTAGGTAAACACATTACAGTAAGTACATATTTGACGTTTTAACTTTACCTCAGAACTCTCTTTTGGGTATATGCGTGATCTGTTCTCCCAGTGTACTTAATTATCAGCAAAATATGTTCATATATTAATCACGTTTTCTAGTCTGTAGTTAGTTATCTTTAAATAGCAATAAGATAAGTCATGTGTGTTGTCAGATTGTCTAGTTTATAGTCACGAATGTTTAGTCTGTAGTTAGTTATCTTTAAATAGCAATAAGGTGAGTCATGTGTGTTGTCAGATCGTTGAATTAACATTCAAATATGTTCATCTTGTAGTTAAGTCATTTAGTCTGTAGTCACGAAAGTACGTCTGCTACCATGTAAGTTTAATTAGCAATAAAAATATCCATATTTGAGTTGAATATATCTAGTCTGTAGTCATAAGTCTTTAGCATATATATATATATGTACATCCGTATACAAAAGTATATTGTGGTTATAATCAGACGTTTGTAATATCTGTATTTATTTTGTAATGAATATTTATGGTTTAAATTATATATTTTTCTAAGTAAGCACAAAGCTACACAAAGGGCTATCTGTGCTCTGCCAGCGACGGGTATCTAAACCCAGATTCTAGCTTTGTAAGTCAGCAGACATACCACAGCGCCCCAGTAAGGGGCAATATAAATATGAACTCTGATACATGCCATTAAACACAAACGTATAAAGTATACAGTATTACCATTACAAAGAAGAGGTTATATATTATGTCCATTTACAATCTTTAACGTATACAGATTAGAGTTTTATTTGTTTTGAAATTTGCGCAAAGCCACACGAGGGCTATCTGCGCTAACCATCTCTAATTTAGCAGTGTGGGACTAGAAGGAAGGTAACTATTCATACCACCTACTTCCAACTCTTGGACTACTCCTTTACCAACGAATAGTGGGATTGACCGTAACTTATAACGCCCCCACGGCTGAAAGGGCGAGCATGTTTGGCGTGACGGGGATTCGAACCCGCGACCCTCGGATTACGAGTCGAGTACTTTAACCACTTGGCCATGCTAGACCCGTTTATGAATAGACAACGAGTACTTTGTGTAGGTATGTAAATGTAACATCATAACGCCCCCATGGCTGAAAGGGAGAGCATGTTTGGTGTGACGAGGATTCGAACTTGCTACCCTCAGGATTAACCTCGAGTGTGTTAACCACCTGGCCATGCCGGGCGTCTTTATCAATGAGGTAGAAACTAATGGCCACACATTTGGTGATTGTTTCATAAAAGTTTTCAATAACACTATAAATGGCACCAGTTAGAACATATTGATTATCGTGATATAGAAATAGGAATATAATAACTAATATAAAAACACGTATTTATTATGTTTAATTAATAAGTGTGATGTATTTCTTCCCTGAAAGTTTATATTAACGTTTATTTCTGTTTCTATATATTTCAGGCCCGACATGACCAGGTGGGTTAAGGCGTTCGACTCGTAATCCGAGGTTCGCAGGTTCAAATCTCAGTCACACTAAACATGCTCGCCCTTTCAGCCGTGGGGGCGTTATAATGTAACGATCAATCTCACTATTCATTGGTGAAAGAGTAGCCCAAGAGTCGGCGATGGGTGGTGATGAATAGTTGCCTTCCCTCTAGTCTTGCACTGCTAAGTTAGGGATGGCTAGTGCAGATAGCCCTCGAGTAGCTTTGCGTGTAATTCAAAAATAAACAAACAAACTATATATTTCACGTAAGCAGAAAGTTTTACCTTTGTTTCAACTGTGTATGTTTTGTTTGTTTGCTTTCAATTTCACGTAAGGCTACACAAATGCTATCTGCGTAATTTAGCAAAACTAGAGGGAAGCCATCAAGTCATCACCACCCACTGTCAATACTTGGGCTACTCTTTTACCAACAAATAGTGGGATTAACTGTCATGTTATAACGCTCTCAAGGCTGACAAGTCGAGCATGTTTGACGGAATGGAGATTCGAACCCGCGACCCTCAAATTTTGAGTCGAGCGCCCCTTGGCTTGCCGGGCCATTTGCGCTCTGCTCACCACAGGTATCGAAACCTGGTTTCAAAAGGTATAAAGACTCACTGTCTAAGCGTCGAAACAGTTATTAATAACGTAATTAAACATGAAAAATAAACGAACTGAGTTGAGTGGTTAAGGTAATATTCTGTTGTAACGATACGAATGTGATGTCATAAAACCAAAAACTATTGCGATTACAAAACAGTGATTCATTAGTTGTGTAGTGTGTGTGTTTTCTTATAGCAAAGTTACATCGGGCTATCTACTGCTGTACCAGCGGAGGACATTTGCGTAGTGTTGTTGCTATCAACACTTTCGTCCGTAATCCCAATACCTCACAAGATTCGGCCAGTTAAGTAAATTTGGGTAAGTGTGTATATAAAATAAATGAAAAATAATAAGAATAAATATATTGTTTACATATTAAACATTCAATTAATATTGTTAATGAGAAGTAACATTAAGAAAATAATTTAATGTAATTTATTTAGAATGTCATTTAAGTACCTTAGTGTAAGTTATTTCTTCATACACTAATACGCTCTTCCTTGAAATCAGTAGCACGGATATACATAAAACTTTATACAATCACAGCTAAGAAAGTATAATTAGTTGGAATAGACATTAACTGATTCTAGGCTTTAAAAAGTCACTTATAAATACTTATTTAAAGTATTGTAAAGTAATTTTGCACTGAGCAACATACTATCTATAATATATTTAAAAGAAATGGAAAACAAAACCATAATATCGAAGGTTTTTAATCCTAATGTTAACAACTTTTAACGTGTTTTGATTTTAAAGTGTTGGTTCCGTGTATCAAACTTTATTATTCAAAACGTTTGCCCTCAGTGGCAAAGTGGTACATTTGCAGACTCACACAGATAGAAACCGAGTTTCGATACCCGTGCTGGCGAGATCATAGATAGTCCATTTTGTAGGTTTGTGCTTAATATCAAACAAACAAACAAACAGAATAAATAAAAAAGTTTTCTTTGAAATAGATTAAATGTTCTCCGATTGGAATGAGGTAAGTTTTCAGACTTAGAATGCTAAAATTCGACGTTTAATTCCCCTAACGGACATTATGTAGGTTTGTTCTAAGAAAACAATAACCAATAAAAGCGACTTTTGTTTTCGGAGGTTTCTGAGAGAACATTTTATTAAGTAAAATCGAAATTTTTTCACTTTGATATAATTTGCTATGATTAAGAATCTACACAAGTTAGTAACGAAATGGGAGAAGTAACATTGGCTTTGTTAAAACTCCATCAATACTCTTTAATGGGAGAAGTAACATTGGCTTTGTTAAAACTCCATCAATACTTTTAATGGGAGAAGTAACATTGGCTTTGTTAAAACTCCATCAATACTCTTTAATGGGAGAAGTAACATTGGCTTTGTTAAAACTCCATCAATACTCTTTAATGGGAGAAGTAACATTGGCTTTGTTAAAACTCCATCAATACTCTTTAATGGGAGAAGTAACATTGGCTTTGTTAGTAACATTGGCTTTGTTAAAACTCCATCAATACTCTTTAATGGAGAAGTAACATTGGCTTTGTTAAAACTTTTGGCTTTGTTAAAACTCCATCAATAGTCTTTAATGGGAGAAGTAACATTGGCTTTGTTAAAACTCCATCAATACTCTTTATAGGAGAAGTAACATTGGCTTTGTTAAAACTCCATCAATACTCTTTAATGGGAGAAGTAAAAACATTGGCTTGGCTTTGTTAAAACTCCATCAATACTCTTTAATGGGAGAAGTAACATTGGCTTTGTTAAAACTCCATCAATACTCTTTATAGGAGAAGTAACATTGGCTTTGTTAAAACTCCATCAATACTCTTTATAGGAGAAGTAGCATTGGCTTTGTTAAAACTCCATCAATACTCTTTATAGGAGAAGTAACATTGGCTTTGTTAAAACTCCATCAATACTCTTTAATGGGAGAAGTAACATTGGCTTTGTTAAAACTCCATCAATACTCTTTAATGGGAGAAGTAACATTGACTTTGTTAAAACTCCATCAATACTCTTTAATAGGAGAAGTAACATTGGCTTTGTTAAAACTCCATCAATACTCTTTAATGGGAGAAGTAACATTGGCTTTGTTAAAACTCCATCAATACTCTTTAATGGGAGAAGTAACACTGGCTTTGTTAAAACTCCATCAATACTCTTTAATGGGAGAAGTAACATTGGCTTTGTTAAAACTCCATCAATACTCTTTAATGGGAGAAGTAACATTGGCTTTGTTAAAACTCCATCAATACTCTTTAATGGGAGAAGTAACATTGGCTTTGTTAAAACTCCATCAATACTCTTTAATGGGAGAAGTAACATTGGCTTTGTTAAAACTCCATCAATACTCTTTATAGGAGAAGTAACATTGGCTTTGTTAAAACTCCATCAATACTCTTTAATGGGAGAAGTAACATTGGCTGTTAAAACTCCATCAATACTCAATTTAATGGGAGAAGTAACATTGGCTTTGTTAAAACTCCATCAATACTCTTTAATGGGAGAAGTAACATTGGCTTTGTTAAAACTCCATCAATACTCTTTAATGGGAGAAGTAACATTGGCTTTGTTAAAACTCCATCAATACTCTTTAATGGGAGAAGTAACATTGGCTTTGTTAAAACTCCATCAATACTCTTTAATGGGAGAAGTAACATTGGCTTTGTTAAAACTCCATCAATACTCTTTAATGGGAGAAGTAACATTGGCTTTGTTAAAACTCCATCAATACTCTTTAATGGGAGAAGTAACATTGGTTTTGTTAAAACTCCATCAATACTCTTTAATGGGAGAAGTAACATTGGCTTTGTTAAAACTCCATCAATACTCTTTAATGGGAGAAGTAACATTGGCTTTGTTAAAACTCCATCAATACTCTTTAATGGGAGAAGTAACATTGGCTTTGTTAAAACTCCATCAATGGAACCAATCGAGAACTTTCAATGAAAAGCAGAATACTTTTCTTGGAGAAAATACAAACGTTATATTCAACTTTGAACTACTTCTACTTTATGTATTTAAACTTTACTGTTTTGAGTTTAATCAGTATTTATGAAAATAAAACGTAAATATACAGTAAATACGAGAAAAAAATATCTTGTTCTATTTCGTCCACATTCTAAGAAATAAACATTCTTAGTAATTTTCAACGTACCCTTGAAAAATAAACAAATTGTTGCACGAATATAGACAGCTATAACCATTTAATAATTTAAAACTAGACCTTTAAATGAATGTTAATTCTGTTTTAATCCGTGATGACGAGAAAACCCACTTGTAGAGAATATTATATATGTAAAAACAATTGGTATGGATAGACAAAGCACTATGTAGAGGAGCGAGCAAGTTTTCAACCTTCTCCGGTCATCGTCAGGTCCACAAAGAAAGAAAGGGTTACTGACCGGTAGCTGACCACATGTTTGAAGGCGGTTGTGTAAATGAGTGTAGGAATGTAGAGGGCGTGCTTAGATGTTGGATATATCTATTCATATAGGTATAAAGGTGTTCCTTTGTATTGGTTTAATTTGGGCTTGAGTTGTTGTATAAGTAAGGCTTCTTTAATTTTCCCGTTGTTCTCTTTTCTACTAGTCCTTTTTCTACCCATACCAGCCGTTTTTAAATATATAATTAATTCTGTTTTTTCTGTAGTCCATTTTTTTTGACACTGCTGTTCTACATTTTATCTCTTAAATTATAAAAGGCCCCGGGTGGTTAGGGTGCTCGACTTGTAATCTGAGGGTAGCTGGTTCAAATCCTCGTTACACAAAACATGCTTGCCCTTTCAACCGTAGGGGCGTTATAATGCACGGTCAATCCCACTATTCGTATGTAAAAGAGTAACCCAAGAGTTGGCGTTGACGGTGGGTGGAGATGACTAGATGCCTTCCTTCTAGCCTTACGCTACTAAATTAGGGAAGGCTAGCACAGATAGCCTTCGTGTAGCTTTGCTAGAAATTCAAAAACAAAAACAAACCATACAAATAATAAAAATCGTTTGCTATGGATAGGTGTGGAAAACTACAGAAATGTTATATACGATAGCAGCTCTCCAGCGGCAGAGCCATACGTCTGCGGACTTACAATCTTAAAAACCAGGTTCCGATACCCGTGGTGAGCAGAGCACAGATAGCCGTTTGTTTAGTTTTGTACTTAAGTACAAACAATCAAACTATACGACAGCAGTCTTAATTTTGAACTGACAGACTGGATGCATTTTAGCTAGTCAATAGTACCCACTGTCCACTCTTGGGCTATTTCAATCCAACAATGGGATTCGATCATCACTCTTATAACGCACACACATCCGCAAATTTCGAAACGCGATTGTGTAACAACGAGACGCAAACTTCGAACCCTCGGACTTACAGTTACACTTGTTAAACACTAAGTGAACCCCGATCTATCAAGAAAGAAGACGTAAACCAGTCACAATTTCATATTGAAAGAAGTACACGAAGTACATTTTTGTTGGTCGATCTATGAACTCAGTTGGTACAAATGTTCACATGGGTCTGGCATGGCCTAGCCCGTAAGGCGTGCGACTCGTAATCCGAGGGTTGCGGGTTCGCGCACGCGTCGCGCCAAACATGCTCGCCCTCCCAGCCGTGGGGCGTTATAATGTGACGGTCAATCCCACTATTCGTTGGTAAAAGAGTAGCCGAAAAGTTGGCGGTGGGTGGTGATGACTAGCTGCCTTCCCTCTAGTCTTACACTGCTAAATTAGTGACGGCTAGCACAGATAGCCCTCGTGTAGCTTTGTGCGAAATTCCAAAACAAACAAACAAATGTTCACTTTCCAAATCCTGTTACGTTTAAATCTTACGATTTTCGTATTTTATTATGCTGTCGTACATACTTAATTGTTTATTTGTTTACTTGTTTGATCTGTAGAAAAAAACTATATTAAGATATCTGCTGTGTTCACCGCAGAAAATCGAACCGCAGATTTTAGCTTTGCATGTAAGTAAACATATCGCTCTCCCCTCGTAAGACGTTTGTAGAAAATCTTTAAAAATATACATATATTGTGTGTCGTATAGCAAGAAACTACATGGCCTGTTTTTCTGTATTATTAAAAATGTCGTCGAATTTTATTGGATCACACTAAAAACGTGTTACTCCAAAACCAGGGTTAACTAACAGCTAACGTTTGGTGAAGCTCTCCGGTGGCTCAGCAGCAAGTATGAAAGTTTAAAAAGCAAGCTTCGATATCCGGGGCTAGAACAACACAGATAACCCACAGTATATTTTTTTGCTGAACAACAAAAAAAAAACTAACTAAACACAGCTGTTACAAGTAGTTTCATAAGATATTTTTAAGAAACATACAGAAAGACACTTTTTTTTTTTAATATGAACAGATGGAATACCTAGACTACCTGTTACGTCCTTGGATGAAGTCTACCATTTTTATTTTTATTTTCTTCTTCTCTATCGGGCATGGAGAACAAAGTGGGCGCATGACACTGAGCAACAAAGAAACCCTGATAAATGACACATTGGAAAAGCTATCAGAAGATTGTGATCCCAACATTATAGCTGCTAGAAACGTGACGATCATACGTGTTGGCGTTGATCCAACACTGAATCTTACTGTGGCTATTATTATTTTCACGGTTGTGGGAATCTTTGCGTCTGCTATTGCATCATTCTTTCATGTGGTTCGAAAGCACGTTTACCATGATGCTGACAATCTGGACACCACCTTTGATGCAGGAGGAAAAGTTTCTATCGGATTAACAGCTACCACCATCGTATCTCAGTGGACTTGGAGCGCAACGTTGCTCCAGTCTTCAACTGTAGCTAGTAAGGTAAGAGGAGAATACAATTTATTTATTTTTCGTCCAGTTTCACCTTCTATTAGGAAACTGTTCTTTTTTCATCTTCTATCACAGACTCACTTTTCATCTTCACTTCCACGTAAACTTGAAATTCTGTACAACAATGAATTAAGAAAGGGTATTCACCTCCAAACTTCCCAAAGTTTAGTAGTTTCAGATAAAAAACAAAACATTAAAACGTATGTTCTGTTTTTATATTGAGCATATTTCTGGAAGAGTTCTTTATTTGGAAAAGTGAAAGTGAAAGAACTGACATTAGGGTTAACATTGCTACCACATCACATTTAGGGTAATGACTGGTAACTATTGTGAGATAAAATGATGCCATGTTTCGTCTACCCAGTTTGGATGACACTGGTTTAGAATCTAATACCAAAGAGTTTAATAATCTTGTTTTCTAACAGTATGGAATAAGTGGACCTTATTGGTATGCAGCGGGAGCTACTATCCAGGTTGTCTTGTTCGCCATTTTGTCCATTCAGCTAAAGACCAGAGCCCCAGGAGCCAAGACGTTCTTACAGGTTAGTATAGCATTTTATAATCTTCAAATTGCTAAGGCAGGTCACACTAATCCCAAAGTATGTATCATAAGTTTTTATATGCTGAAAAACTGTGTAATTATTTTTAAAGATGCAACAAACGTAAGAGAATTATTTTAGAATCTTAATATTATTAAATTCTAAACAAAAATAAATTATTAATAAAGTAAACTTATTCTGGGTAATAACCTTAAAAATGATGTTTAAACGTACTAATAAGTGAGAATTATTTATTATTTGTATTCTACTTTATTACCTTACTATAGCACTTGATGTTCAAACGTACTAATAATTGAGAATTTGTTTATTTCTTGTTTTTTGAATTTTACGCAAAATTAAAAAACAAACAGACAAACACTTCAATAACTACACTGTATGCCAAGATTTACTTCAATTATTACATTTTTGCAGGGTTTCAATTCAATAGTCGTATTTTTGTAGGGCTTCGCTTCAGGTGAAGTTAGATTGTCTCTACTGTTATTACGGCTGCATATCTTCCAATGGGTTTACACTGCTAAATAAGGGACAACTAGTAGAGATAGCCTTTGTGTAGCTTTGCGCAAAATTCAAAACAAACAAACTCTGATGTGTATAAAACATCTCTCCCTCATTGTGCTTACGTTTTATTATAGAAAATGTAATATATATTTTTTTATTTTCAGTGTAAGAACGCGGTGTTATCAACGAATGTATTTAACGTTAACCTACGTCAAAGATAATAAACATTTAGTAACAGAATAATGCAAAATTGTAAACTCCCATAAACATATCCCCTTGTTTCAAACTGTCATCACACAAAGTGTAGTTCAGATTGGCCAGCGACCTAATTGGATAACGAATAAACAGACAAACACACAGACTTTATGCTTTATACATACAGATATATTATTATTCTACCCTATTACTTGATGGTTAAATGTGTTAATTACCGAATACTATTTATTATTATTACCATATTAATAGATGGTTAAATGTGTTAATAACCGAATATTATTTATTATTATCACCATATTAATAGATGGATAAATGTGCTATAATAACCGAATAATATTTATTATTATTATTACCTTATTAATTGCATGTTAAATGTGCGAGTAACCAAATATTATTTATTAATATTCCCCTATTAATTGCAGGTTAAATGTGCTAATAACAGAATAATATTTATTATTATTCCCCTATTAATAGATGATTAAATGTGCTAATACCTCGGTATTATTTATTTATTACAATTGTAATCCGTCATTTCACACTAGTGGTTAATCGTTAAATTTACCAACAAGTTATTAAGTATGAGGTAGTAGTGGTAAGGCTTACATGTACAGAAACGGGATAAAAACAAATCACTATATAATTAATAAGATCTTTCAAAGCATTGCTTTTATATACAGATGAAAGCTGAATTCATTTCAATTGTCTAAATTCAGATTTGAATAAAAACGTTTAAACTCTACATTCTTAAAGTGGCCAATAATCATAAGTTTGTAAGAATGACTCAATAATTACTGGTTACTTAAGTAAGGACTCTTGTATTTATCCATACCCTGCTTATCACTGGCTATTTACGTAAGGACTCTCGTATTTATCCATACTCTGCTTATTACTGGCTACTTACGTAAGGACTTTCGTATTTATCCATACCCTACTTATTATTGGCTATTTACGTAAGGACTCTTGTATTTATCCATACCCTGCTTATTACTGGCTACTTACGTAAGGACTTTCGTATTTATCCATACCCTGCTTATTACTGGCTACTTACGTAAGGACTTTCGTATTTATCTATACCCTGCTTATTATTGGCTATTTACGTAAGGACTCTTGAATTTATCCATACCCTGCTTATTACTGGCTACTTACGTAAGGACTCTTGTATTTATCCATACCTTGCTTCTGTAATTTCTGTCATTGCCATTCCTGATAATTAAAAACTAAAATCGCACAAACATTATTCCATCTTAGCAGTTGATAGTTAACTTTACTAATAACCACGTGTTATCTTTTAATTATTCAAATAAACGTTTATTAGTTTTTAACTGAAATTCATAAATTAGCGGTTTCTTACTTCAAAATAAGTCATTAGAAAAGAGTCGAGTTTTTGAAAACGTCTGTGGACTGAGAGCTAGCAGAGTTTGTTTTATCAACAGTAGATGATGACAGGTCGTTTCGGTAAGAAAACTCATGTGCTTTTTCTGTGCATTAGGTGATTAAAGCTCGTTTTGGTAAGACAACCCACATCACGTTCTGTGTCTTTGCATGCTGTACCAACATCGTAGTGGCTGTTTCTTTGACACTAGCTGGCGTTGCTGTACTTCACAGCCTTATTAAGGGCCTCAGCATGGAGCTTGCTGTATTTATGTTGACGGCTGTCATAGGAGGCTACACTCTGATTGGTGGACTTGGAGCCACGTTTTACGTTTCTTACTTCAACACTGCTATTATATTTATTATACTACTCATGTTGGTTATAGAGGTAAGATAATATTTTAATATATATTTAATAACGTGTAAGCTATAGACATTTCATAAATATTTTATTTATTCGTACTTTTGAAGCAAATATGAAAGCACTTCCACGTCTAATTCATGTGTGTGAATACTTCTGTTTATCAAAATGAGGAAAATTGTCACTTGTTCAAAAATATTCGTTGAAGTTATATCAATGTTTTCTTTTATTATTCTTTAACTTACGAACCAGCCCCATAAACAAAATTTAAAATCGAGGAACCCAAACACTTTGAGAACAATGATACACAGAGACAGTTTGAAATGGAGAAACAAAAATTCAAAGAAAATTTTATTACTTATTTAAAGTAGCAGAGGTGTAGGAGACAAATCAAAACTAGGGGTATTTGACCAGGTGAAGACAGGGTGTGTGTGTTATTGGTGTGACAATTAGGGTCCTAAACGCAATTGACTTGTGGAATAAATTTTATGTGTTTTCCTGCCTTTTACAGTGAGGAATTTTCCTAATTATGACCCATTTTTCTAAATGAGTGCTTCTCAAGTGGATGAATTTTTCAGGATGATTAGAATCAGGATAAATAGCAAGTTGAATGACTATTATCAGGAATACAACAAATTCAAAACTAAAAATTCATTCCAGTTGTAGTTTGATACATATTTAAGCCATAATAAATAATTTTACGTTTCAATTTTGTATACTTTTGTCTTCTCTTCAACTGGAGTGAGTGAGCGACTGTGTACAACTAATGTTTATTTGTTTTGAATTTTCACACAAAGCTACACGAGGGCTACCTGCTCTAGCTGTCCCTAAGTTAGCAGTGTAAAAGTAGAGGGAAGGAAGCATATCATCACCACCCACCGCCAACTCTTGGGCTACTCTTTTACCAACGAATAGTGGGATTGGCCGTTACCTTATAACGCCCCCACGACTGAAAGAGCGAGCATGTTTGCTGTGACGGGGATTTGAATCCACTACCCTCCGATTATGAGTCAAGTACCTTAACCACGTGGCCATGCCGGGCCTACAACTAATGTGAATAAATGATATTGGAAAAGGTTCACTGGTTTAAAGCAATATTTATCCTTCTCTCGTTAAACGTTTGTTAATTAATTGACACCTAAGAAAACTTCCCAAAATTTAAATTCATATCTCGCACTTATGTTTTCTCAGGGAGAAACAAAATATGCAGATTAGAAGTGACTAGAAATATCTATTTATTATTTCGTTCGTTTTATATTTGTTTGTTTGTTTTAGAATTTCGTGTAAAGCTACTCGAGAGCTATCTGCGCTAGCCGTCCCTAACTTAGCAGTGTAAAACTAGAGGGAAGGCAGCTAGTCATCATCACCCAACTCTTGAGCTACTCTTTCACCAATGAATAGTGGGATTGACTGTCACATTATAATGCCTCAACGGCAGAAAGGGTGAGCATGTTTGGTGCGACCGAAATTCGAACCCGCGACCCTTAGATTACGAGTCAAACGCCTTAACCCATCTGTCCATGCCGCGCCTCGTTTTATATACATTACAGTTACATTGTATACCAGAAGACAAGAACTACAAATCATAATTCGTCATATTTTCGTTTTTGCATTCATGCAAACTGTTACATGTAACCTAATTATTCAAGGAAAAAATAATGTACTTTTCATGCCCATGTGGGGTCATGTTTTCATGTAATTTTATTTGTCTTCAACATATTATTAACCATCATTACTATACCGTTTATTTGTGAATGACAATCATAGATTGAAAACACCACAACTGATGCATTTTGGTGAATTGAATTATGTGCTAACATTTAACCCTTCTTCTCTGAGTTAGGTTTACCATAACCCTTTGGGTCACGAGGACAATTTGTTTGGAAGCTCTGACAACATATATCGGTACCTAGTCTGTTCTTTAGGTCCAGAAGGAAACAGAGAAAGAAGTTATTTGACCTTCCTTTCCAGTGGAGGTTTTTTCTTTGGAATTATCAACATTGTGGGTAACTTTGGGACTGTCTTCTGTGACCAATCATACTGGCAGAGTAGTGTAGCAGCGAAGCCAATCCAGGTTCGTTGTTTAAACAGTAACACTTTGTATTTATTGTCCAGCATTCTAACTTGTATAGAGTGATTTTATACGATCCACGCTATTCACTTTCGTGTTATGGTAAATTGTTTGTTTTAGCTTAAAGCTACACAAAAGACGCTCTGTTCACCTAGTAAAATGGAGTCCCGGATTTTATCGTTTTAAGCCTATAAACTTAACGATTACACTATGTAACATAAGTTTTGTTTCTGGATAGTTTGTGTTATTTCTTAATTGCTTATGTTGTAAAAGTGCAGAAAATGGTCATTATTCCATTCAAACTTTCCTCTTGTGACCTGGATAATGAAATTTAGAAATTAAACTACTTCCTATGTAAAAACTGGCAAATTTGCACATTTACATTTACATACTGTCCGAATAAAACAACATATGAATCAAGATTTACATGTATTTAGATAACAGGGAAACTTGGTAAATTATCCTTGGAGACCCATCAGGAATGCCATCATTTTGAAGTCTCCAAAAACCTCTCAGCCATACTCATCATACTTC
The DNA here is from genome assembly GCF_004210375.1 of Tachypleus tridentatus. NCBI lineage: Eukaryota > Metazoa > Arthropoda > Merostomata > Xiphosura > Limulidae > Tachypleus > Tachypleus tridentatus. The sequence continues at coordinate 52,545,533 of NC_134829.1, read as the reverse complement.
AAGGCTTCTAGTAAGGTCTTAACGCTGTTGTATTCCTTTCTGAGGTGCACCAGATGAGCCAGGGAAAGAGACGGATATTTATTCCCGATATGGAGCAGCACAGCTTTGAAACTTCTGGATGAGCAATCAATGAAGAGGCGCCTTTTGTTCGGGTTACATGCAATTCCAATTGCCTCGCACAAACCGGATACATTGTAGCAGAAGCAGAGCCAATCTTGACGAGTTAAGAAGCTTGAAAAATGTCGGTGACGCTTTCTCTGGATTGCGACTTGCACACTTTCATCTAACAAATCCCATTCCTTGAGCCTAGATATCAAAAGCTCGGCATTCGGCTTCGTTAGACCAAGGTCTCTGATCAAGTCATTGAAGTCTCTTTAGTTGGGATAGTGTAGGTTTCCTTCAGCAGCAGCACCTCTAAAATTGTAATATGGATCGTCAACGTCTACCTTATTTGTTGCTCTCTTCTGAAGATGGCTGCTTTCTCTCTGACAGATTGGATACAGGGAGCTCAGGGCAGTATGGCACTGGAGTGATGGATGATGGAAGGTCCGGATACATGATAGCAGATGCATTCTTGCCAGCCCGACATTTGGAAGGGTCCATCACACAGAAGTAGCAATTGCTGGAGTGGTCAGTCGGTTTACTTCAAATTCTTGGAATAGCGAACTTCATGGCTCTCTTTTCCCCTCTGTACCATTCTGCAAAAGAGCAAAATAAAACTGTTATTATGAAGAATATATTTATTTCATCCACAACTAATGTATAAGAAGTTTATACAAAATATTTTATATGTGGTATTATTCTATACTATTGGAAATTTAAGAAAATAAATTAAAAGATATTTAAATATTAAAAGGTATAAAATTTGTATAATATAAAATCTTACTATTCAAACAAGTAAAAATTTTCCATCTTCCCTTCTAGAGTTTCTTTGCAGTGCTCGCAGGTAAAATGAGGTGCCTAATGTTTGTCTTGATCCCCGACAGGCATGCTGAAATATGCCTTGTAGGCTTTACACATTTTAGCAGATGCTGTCACACAGTCCTTTTTTGCTCTTATCTTGATAAATTGGCCACATACATAACATAATGCGTCTGGAGAATGCTTGCTGCTTCTTGATGCCATCTCTGATAAAATCATATAGGTCTATGTGTTCACTAAGGCAGCTAGAACTAAACTGAAGTGGTGAATGGTGAGCCCCGTATATACATATTACTATGGAAAGTTCCAGAAAATTCTAAAAGGTTCTTGAAAATTCTCGTAAGTTCTACAACATTCTAGAGAGTTCTTGAAAATTTTTGAAGTTCGAGAAAATTGTCTATCAGCTACTCAGTACTGAATTTACCTGTAATGTTCTAAAAATAGATAAATTTGAAAATTTCATTACCCAGGTCACAAAAGCAAAGTTGGAAGAGAAAAATAGGTATTTTCCATTTGCTTTAGGCATAAGCAATTGGGAAATAACACTTTCTCTCCAGGAACAATAAAAAGTAAAAGTTTTGTTACACAGTATTATCCACTTGTGATGTGTAGTAAATTTAACAAAAAGGTACAATGTGTAAAAAATTTACACTCATAAATATTCTTTGAAACTTTCGTTTTAGTAAACTGGAAACCCAGAGAAGATGAAATTATTTTAGGTTCGTATCTCAGTGTTTTTTAATCACTCACAGAAAGTGTGGGAATTCACTCTTTACTTTCACAAGTCAATATTTTTTGTAACTTCATAAGTCAATGATTTTTGTAACTTCATAACTCAACGATTGTTCCACCATTTACAGGAGGTTTGGAGACTCGTTGTTTACTAAGCCAATGATTGTTCTGTGTTTGCAGGATGTATTGGAATTTATTTATCTTGTATTTTCATAAGCCAATGACTGTTCGATCGCTTACAGGGACGACGGAGATTTATTTATCTTGTGCTTTCATAAGTCAAGTTTTGTTCTATCACTTACAGGGAGTATGGGGATTTATTTTAGGAGGACTCACTTGGTTCGCTATTCCATTTTCTTTGGCTACTACACTGGGTCTCTCATACCTGGCTCTCAGCAGCGCTCAGGGTGAACCGCTGTTGACTCCTGAGGATGTAGACAGAGGTAATACTAATTATAGTTGAATTTCCCAGTTTGTGTGATATCAGTTTTAAACATTAAAAAATAAAACTGTATTTTTTTATAATACAACTAACTTATCCAGCACATTTTCTCCAATGAATTCAGGTTTAGTAGTTCCTGTCGTAGCTCAGAATATCTTGGGAAGTTTTGGGGAATACGCCATGATATTTTTAATCTTGATGGCCGTTATGTCTACTGGGTCGGCTGAGGTGATTGCGGTTGCTTCCCTTATTATTTACGATATTTACCAACCTTACATACAGCCCTTCAGGTACGATGATAATATTTAGGATTAGGTTTTAAAATTAATTTTGATTAGGCTTTAATTAAAAGAATTAAATTCTGTTGTGATTTAGCTTTAGGCACAATATTCAGGTTTAGTTTGATCTTGAGAATTAGGCTTAGGGTAAACCTTAGAATTATGTTTAAACTAAGATGCAAAATGCAAATTTTCCTTTGACTTGAGGAAAGTCGTTAAGAAATACAGTTAAGTTTTTCTTTACAGTAAAAATATTGATAGATAGGTTTAGCTTTAGCTTGAGGTATGTACTTGAGTATAGTATTTAAGCCTAGTTTTGAGCAAGTTTTTGACAGCGATTTAGGTTTAACTACAGGGCGGCCCGTAAGTCCCTACCCATCCATATATCTTATGTATCCAGTATATCTGTTGCTGTCCCTCATTTCATGTACCCACGTACTTGTTACAATACGCTCTTCAAGTGTAAATGGGCTTACGTCGGCCATATTTCTCTGAAAAAAAAGAAACAAATTTATAATACATGCGTAATTGAATATAACATAATAGCATATGGATGGGTACGGACTTACGGGCCACACTGTACATAGGTGAGATACTGATGTAGAATTAGCTTTAGGTAAGTACTTGAACACTGGGTTTCTCTTAGAGAGACGAAACCCTTTAAAATGTCTTCAATTTCAAATAAAGTTCTTATAGGCTGAAAGGACGAGCATGTTTGGCGCGACAGGGATGCGAACCCGCGACCCTCAGATTACGAGTCGCATGCCTTAACACGTTTGGCCATGCCAGGCCTCTAAACTACTTTCGCCGCCTTTGTGTGTGAGTATTTGTGCGATTACCTTCGATTAATAAATGACTTGAATATTATTTCCGTCTTATTGATTATGATTTATTTAATTTATATACTCAAATACTGCCTAAACTATAATAGAACAGTAATCATTTTTACTTGTTTTTACATGTTAGTGCTTACAGTTTTGGATGGACACAAAACTGTCCATCTTGACATCTGCCGTGTATCCAGATATTTATTTATTATTCATAACTTATGTTTAATTTCGCGTAAAGCTACTCGAGAGCTATCTGTGCTAGCCGTCCCTAATTTAGCAGTGCAAAACTAGAGGGAAAGCAGCTAGTCATCTCCACCCACCGCCAACTCTTGGGCTTCTCTTTTACCAACGAATAGTGCAATTGCCCCTCACATAATAACGCCTCCACGGTTGAAAGGGCGAACATCTTTGGGGGGACAGGGATTCGAACCCGCGACTGTCAGATTACGAGTCGAAACGCCTTAACCAACCTGTTCATGCTGGGCCTGCTTATTTATAACTGTCTAATATTTTAGTCGAGGGCTTCACAAGAGACACATCACACACTGTAACGTACAGTGTTTTAAGAAAATTCTGTACTTTGCTTTGTAAACCGTGTTCCTGATGGAGTTCTCAGAAGAAATATTTAACAGAAATTAAAAAATAAAAATTATGGGGTAATATTAGGTTGTTTTTTATGACCCTTGGAAAGCTTAATTTTAAAAGCATGTGTTCACGTGCTTGTGATTTTGAGTTTCAATATTATGTTTTTCATAATATCTACCACTTACGCTATTATATTAGATATCGTTACTGTGGCAAATATGTGTTGTAATTTTATTTGAAACATTGATAAACAATCCTTTACTGCAGATTTGGATCATTACCAGTATTCTAGGATATTTTTTAAGTACCAAAATTTCTAACGCCGTAAACTAGAGTAAATTGTAATTATTTCTATCGTATATTGAATATTAAAGAAAACATACAATAACTCTTTTGATTTCAGAACAGACGTAAAGGATGACGAATGTATAATTTGTGGTAAACCGTATCCATCATCTGATTCAGTCGAAGAAGAAGATAAATTTTGTCATTGTAAAAGCATGGTGTCGTGTATTGACTGTCAGCAAGATACTTCGAATCGTACAGGGTGCAAATCCCTGTTGAAACCCCATTTTACCTGTCCAGTTCATAAAGAGTATCGCGAATACCAGGAACAGCTACTGAACTACAAGAACTGGTGTATCATGTGGACAACTATCATGATTAACCCATTATTCTTGGTGTGTTATGCTGCTAACGTGAATCTTTCGTGGAGTTATCTCTTCACTGGTGTCCTCATCAGCTCCACGGTGATTCCTATCACCCTCTCTGTTCTGTGGTCCAGATTGAACGAGAAGGGGATGATTGTGGGTGCCATAGGAGGGTGTATATGTGGCTTGGTGTCTTGGCTTGTAACTGCTTCTACTTTTCCTGGTGGTCTGAGGGACTTTCTGACCAATACAGGCAAGGATCTTCCGATGTTAATAGGAAACGTGGCATCTGTTGGAATGGGCGGATTTCTCTGTATTGTTGTTTCCCTGGTAACGTCAAAACCTCTGTCTAAAGAAGAAAGTGATCGTATCTGGGAAAAAACCAGAAACATTGATAACCCTTTGAATCCTTGGACATACGTTTACCGAGAAGAACTCGATATAGAAATCAAAGACAGATATCACGATCGACCATCCTTGGAATCGGTGGTGAAAACCTTTAAGACAGCTAGAACCATTGCATATGGTGCAGGCATACTGTTAGTTATTTTCTTCATTGGTATATGGCCAGGAATAATGGTCGCAGTTAAGATATTGGATTCAAAAGGATTTCTGGCATGGACCTCAATTTCCCGCGGTTGGACCTACATAGCTGCGGCTTTTATCATCGTTGTCCCATGTATACAAGAAATAAGAACAATACAAAGACAGTATCTTTCGAATAAAAAAACAAATGGGCAGTAAAATTATTAACAATGATAATGTAGTTTAACGTATTCACAGTGAATTATATCTTTCATAATATGTATGGTATTTACTTACAGTGGTTTCATACAAGTCGTATATTATTTTTGTTAAAGATTATTCGTATCTATATTATAATTAAGGCAACAGTCAAAGACTTGCCTCTTGACTTTGCCGTGAAACACCACTAGGTGGTTTTGCTAAAGAAATATGTCTTACAAAAGACGGTAGAAACTAATATATCATTTGTGAATGAAATAAACTGGTTTATAAGAAAAGATATCTGTGGTTTGTCCACTGTTGTTTTCAACATAAAAATACATACGAACATTAGTGTTAATTGTGTATTAAAAATCAGTTTCTAGAGTACATTTTAAAGTTGCTTCAGTTAAAAATATTGCATAATAACAACAAACAGTGGAGTTATATTAGACGATTTTTTTTAAAAACTAGAAATCAGGAAATAGGGACTTGGTGTTAAAAAATAAAAATAAATGTATAAAATGTAAAGATAGGTTGTTTAATAAATATTAAAAATGTTGTACATGACTTGATATCATTTAGAGAAATTTTAAATAAACATTGACACAGATTAAGTAATGTGGCCACAACAGCGCTTTGGGTTTAGTCGGAATATAAAAAAAAAATCTGTTCAGAATTTTCGTATGGAAAAACTACACAAACTGTTATTAGTACACAGTCGTCCTTAAAATGCAAGTGTTTGTTTTAATTTTCGCGCAAAGTTACACGAGAGCTATCTGCCCTAGCTATCCCCAATTTAGCGATGTAAGAATAGAGGGAATGCAACTAGTCATTACGGCCAACTCTTGTACGACTCTTTTTACCAACGAAGAGTAGAAACCGTCACTTTATAACGCCCCCACGGCTGAAAGGACGAGCATGTTTGGTGAGATGGGGTTAGAACCTGCGATTCTCAGATTACGAATCGTGTGTGTTAACCACCTGGCCATGCCGGGCATCGCGTTGAACTGATAAACAAGACAGAAGGGAATAATTATCAAGCTACACGACCTAGTCCCTGAGACCATCGACTCGCAAACTGGGGGTAGTGAGATCGAAACCTGTTGTCGAACATTTTCACTGTGGGGACGCTGTGTAGTTGGCGATAGATGACGTTGACTGTATGCCTTTTTTCTTGTTTAATAATCATATATGATTAGCGTAGAGATCAAGCAAGTTTCATTTGACCAAATTACAAGATTTTATGGTGTATCCATTTTACACCAACTGGGCGTAAATGATGGATCTTTCGGTCCACAGTCTGAACATGCTAAGAACTAGACCTGGTAAAACAACAACACTAAAACATCGTGATGTAATTAATTATCATACGGTACTTAGAAATGAAGATTCCAAACAACAAAACTACAGTTACGTGTTAAACAATCATACAGAAAATACTAGACTCGTGTTTGTTTGTTTTTGAATTGTTTTTGCTTGTTTTTGAATTTAGCGCAAAGCTGCACAAGGGCTACCTACGCTAGCCGTCCCTAATTTAGCAGTGTAAGACAAGAGGGAAGGCAGCTAGTCATCACCACCCATCGTCAACTCTTGGGCTACTCTTTTACCAACAAATAGTGGGATTGACTGTGAAATTATAATGCCATCAAGGCTGAAAGGGTGAGCATATTTGGTGTGATGGGGATTTGAGCTCTCGACCCTCAGATTGCGAGTCGAGCACCTTAGCTCACCAGGCCATGCCTGGCCCTAGATACGTGTTTTATGCCACAAACAGCATACTCAGATTATAGGATTGTTTGTTTTGAATGTCGCGCAAAGCTACACGAGGCCTACCTGTGCTAGCGGTTCCTAATTTAGCAGTGTAAGACTGAAAGGAAAGTCGCTAGTCATCATCACCCGCCGCCAACGCTTGGGCTACTCTTTTACCAACGAAAAGTGGGATTGACTGTAACATTATAACGCCACCAAGGCTGAAAGGGTGAGAATGTTTGGCGTGACGGGGATTCGAAGCAGCGACCCTCAAATGACGAGTCGAGCGCTATAACCACCAGGCCATGCCGGACATCCGTTTATAGGAATTCAGTTCCTTTTTGTATTAAATAAAAAAACATCCTTTATTTCTTATTTTCACGCTCAAACAATATTCATCACATACAGTGATTAAACTGTGTTCGTTCTGTTTATAGAATATTCAAAAAATTAGCAGGAACTACGTACCCGATGTCTTGTTAATATGCACTCGTTTCCCATTGGAAAAGCGGTACGTCTACGTACTTACAAGGCTGAAATTCGGGGTTTGATTTCCCGCAGTGGACCTAGCAGATAATAGTACAGGGAGCCCGTTGTGTGGTTTTCTTAACAGAAAGAAACAACAACTAAATAAACCGATAAACAATATTTCTTTGTTATTTCAGAAACTGGCACCAAGCTGTCATTGCTAACTGATCCTGTTGCTAGACTGATACACTAGAGATATAGACGGTTACTGAACATTACCAATCAGCAATCGAAACGTGGGATTTGATCATCACTCTTATAAAACATACACGTCTCCAAAGTCCGGAGATTATTTCCACATGAAAACAGTACATCATATTTATAGTCAAGCTCGCTAACCATTAGGTTACAGTTGGATTAAAAATAATATTCACGTTTTACTTATTAAATTTTTAACCAACAGAAACTGGATTTCGGATTCTCATTTGGCTCCTAGAATAAATTTCAATAACATAATATTGTGGACTATATTATTTTGATTCGGACGTTAACTAGAAAGTGCATGACGTTAAGATCAAGTAAGTTTGTACTGTGTTCGAGAATATAGATGACGTCACAAAAATCTAATATACTGTTGAAACGTTTAGAAACAAGGCTAGGTTATAGATATGAGAGTTAGTGCTTTGCTTTCGGTAAGCAGTGAATAAGTCGGTAGAGTGTTAGACAGTCAGTTTAATTTGTTTGTTTTTGAATTTCGCGCAAAACTGCTCAAGGGCTATCTGCACTAGCCGTCCCTAATTTAGCAATGTAAGACAAGATGGAAGGCAGCTAGTCATCACCGCCTACAGATAACTTTTAGGCTAATCTTTTATCAACGAATAGTGGGATTGACCGTCACAATATAACGCCCCCATGGCTGAAAGAGCGAGCATGTTTGGTGCGACGGAGACTCGAACCCGCAACCCTCAGGCCAAGTTTAATTTAGTATAGTATTTAGTTTTATTGAAACAACTAAATCAATAGTAATTACCAGGTATATTCAATTACTTGATCGATTAGTCGTGAAACTGTACAAGTAAGTTTATTTCTACGTTAATTATATGCACTATGTAACAATTTTTTTACCTTTTATTGTTCCTGGGCAGAAAGTGTTATTTCCCAATTGCTTATGCCTAAAGTAAATAGAGAAGACCTATTTTTGTCTTCAAATTTTGCTTTTGTGACCTGGGACCGTATAACGAAAACATGATGGGAGACTATATTTGGGGTTTGATAGTGAAAGTGATTTACATTGCAGTCGCAAATCTCGAAAAACTACTCTCTTATAAACATTTTTGTTTAGAAGTTTTTGTAAATCTTCTGCCAAGATATACTGGACTTTGAACGCCGCTTCCAATGAGCATATAATGAAAACATGATGGGAGACTTATATTTGGGGGCTCATACGCGAAAGTGATTTACATCACAGTTACGAATCTCGAAAAACTACTCACTTCTAAACTTTTTTTATAACTTTACTATAAATACATATAAATCATGATTCATATGTTGTTTTATTCAGACCTTACGTAAATGAAAATATGCAAATTTTTCCGTTTTTCATAGAATGTAGGTTAATTTCTAAATTTCATTATCCAGGTCACAAAAGCAAAGTTTGAAGGGAATACTTTTACAACATAAGCAATTAAGAAATAACACATACTATCCAGGAACAAAATTTGTGTCACGTAGTGTTATAGTACAATTGATGTGAATGAAGTATCTCTCTGGGCATCATATGTATAAAAAAATTATAAAGTAAATGTTGCAACAGTGAAGGAAACTTTTAGAAACATTAAGAAAGAAATAAACTAATTCTGTATCATTTAGCGGAGTGATTTTCGAATTATTTTCATCAAATAATAAGAAACAAACAAAACATCACATTATTGGTGTCAAAAGTGGTATTAGTTTGGTGAAAATAAAATAGAACTTTTGATATGCTTCAAGTTATACTTTACTGTTTAATAGAACGATCACACGTGCAAAAATAGAGATCCAAGCGTTATTGGACATGATGAAATTATTAAAATAACAGAAAAAAAGTGACCGAAGATTTTAGAAACGAGACAAAAATTAAAATGATATGAACAAACGTACAAAAAATCAAAATGATATGAACAAACGTACAAAAAATCAAAATGATATGAACAAACATACAAAAAATTAAAATGATATGAACAAACGTACAAAAAATCAAAATGATATGAACAAACATACAAAAAATTAAAATGATATGAACAAACGTACAAAAAATTAAAATGATATGAACAAACGTACAAAAAATTAAAATGATATGAACAAACGTACAAAAAATTAAAATATGAACAAACGTACAAAAAATTAAAATATGAACAAACGTACAAAAAATTAAAATGATATGAACAAACGTACAAAAAATTAAAATATGAACAAACGTACAAAAAATTAAAATGATATGAACAAACGTACAAAAAATTAAAATGATATGAACAAACGTACAAAAAATTAAAATGATATGAACAAACGTACAAAAAATTAAAATGATATGAACAAACGTACAAAAAATTAAAATGATATGAACAAACGTACAAAAAATTAAAATGATATGAACAAACGTACAAAAATTAAAATGATATGAACAAACGTACAAAAAATTAAAATGATATGAACAAACGTACAAAAAATTAAAATAATATGAGCAAACGTACATAAAATTAAAATGATATAAACAAACGTACAAAAAATTAAAATAATATGAGCAAACGTACATAAAATTAAAATGATATGAACAAACGTACAAAAAATTAAAATAATATGAGCAAACGTACATAAAATTAAAATGATATAAACAAACGTACAAAAAATTAAAATAATATGAACAAACGTACAAAAAATTAAAATGAGGTGAACAAACGTACAAAAAATTAAAATGATATGAGCAAACGTACATAAAATTAAAATGATATAAACAAACGTACAAAAAATAATATGAACAAACGTACAAAAAATTAAAACGAGAACAGAAAAATGAAAATCAGAAATTGCAAAAGAAAGTTATTTAAAGAAGAATTAAAATTACAAGTATATCTAATTGATGATAATATAGATAAAACTGTTAGAGATATGCACAGGGATCACAACAATAAATCTGAAGGATTGTAAATGAACACGAAGAAAGTACAGAAAGTGTGTAATGACAAAATTGGAGAAATACGAAAATCAGATATAAGGCGAAGAAGGACATCAATATGACAGAAAATAACATCAGTAACATAATAAAAAATGCAAAGGTTAAACTAGCTGTTTTTCTGCGCAAACTCAAGGTTTTCAACCTGAAACGCCATCTACTACAAAATGTGGAATGAGAAAACTTGTTTGATCTACATCTTTTACCATTACTACTATGCCATATGTTACTTACAGACCTTTCTGGACTACACCAGTTGTGACTGTTATTAAATTCACTCGTAGAATTTGGTTGGCCAATTTAATATTGACCAATCAAAAAACTAATGAAGTATGATGAAAATGTTCCATGGGATTAATATTAGGTTAGGTTCAATATCATTTACAAAGTGTAAGAATGAAATAATGAACAATAAACCATTCATTGTGTTGCCTTTTCAACATAATCATTTTAACTACATTAAGCAAACTTCCAGATCATAATCTTAAGAACTACACAAGTCTGCGATATTTTATTGTCTTGAAATGTTTACAAATTCTACGTTAATTCAAGTACTCTGAATCAGAGATTGATATCCGATTTGTCCATCACGTACAGATTGTTCACAAAATGTCATACGTAATTTTGAATACATTAATCATTTACATTGAAATCAGGTCACGTTTTATTATGCTTAAAATCTTGACAATCACTAGAAGCAGGTTTTTCTCTGTACCAATCACGACATAGGAGTCTTATGGATCGTTCTAGAACTCAAACATAACGAAATAATAATTTTAGTCCAGATTTATAAAACAATCCTTACGAGATAGTAAAAAATGAATATTATTTTCGAAATCCACTTGGCTAAATTATGGAAAATTTGTTATTAAAGTAAAAGCAACTTTTATGAAGTTTAATACTGCAAACGAGCACTATCATGCACTCGTAATATATGCATTATCCAACAGGTTTGGAGTTGTAAACCATAAGGAAGGCTCCTCGCTAGTACAGCAGTAAATCTACAGATTTACAAAGCTAGGGTTCGATTCCCCTTGGTGGGCTAAACAGATAGCCCGATGTGGCTTTGCTGTAAAAAAACACATACACCCAGAAGGAAGTTTCAGAGTGAAGTTGCAAAGATTTGGAAATTCTTGCCCAGTTTTCTTACCTGAACGTTCCTTGTGAAATAATTAATTAGATGTCACATGACCAATTTATATAAAACATAACAAACGACAGTATGCTAAATAGACTGAAGCAAAATATGTCTATATCTTTACATGAAGCTATCCAATTGGCGATGAAATGTAAATACACTAGAGGTGCAAATAAACTGCAAAAGAAACTATCTCGAAAGTACAGAAATAACTTATCCTGTGGTATTAAAACTTCAACCCTCACAGTGATGGCTTTGTAGCTAAACACAAACTACACAATGGGTTATTTCATTTGCGCCAACCATGAGTATCCAAATTTGGTTATTAGCAATATATATGTTTTCAAACATACTGCTGAACTATTAGGGAAAAGGACTGATAATAGCCTAGAAAGTCTGAAAGATATAATCAGACAGTTAATTACACAGACTGGTGAAGTTAGACCAAAAGAAAATATATGATTAAATTGTAACTTGAAAGAACACATTGAGAGGAACCGTAGGGGTATTGCTGTAATTATAGAAAATATGGCCATTACTGGAAGTAATCAACAGCCGTTATTAAACTAAGAAAAGAATACCTTGAGAATATGTTCCACAACAAAATCAGAACAAAAAACAACAACAAAGATCTTACCAGACATAAAAATAAAACAAAACAAGAACTAGTTGGCGTTGCAGAGAGAAGTTCAACTGGGAATACTCCATTGTATCCAAAATTAGAATAAGAGTTTATTATTTGAGACAAATTGTCCATTCACGGGCTTATTGATGGAATACCTTGCAATATGATGACTATGTGTTTTTGAATTTCGTGCAAAGCCACACGAGGTTCATCTGCGCTACCGTACCTAAATTAGCAGTGTGAGACTACATAGAAAGCTGCTAGTCATCACCACCCATCACCAACTCTTTTACCAACGAATAGTGGGATTAACCGTAACATTATGACGCTCTCACGACTGAAAGAGGGAGAATATTCGGTGTAAAGAGAATTCGAACCTGGGATCCTCAGATTACGATTTGAGAACCCTAACCACCTGGCTATGCTGGGCCTTCATGGTGACTGTTGGATTTGGTTTGTTAATGGAAGGAAAGAAGTTTCCTTCATAGGTGAAAAAAATGTTTTTCTTTGTTTGTAATAATTAAACACAAAGCTACATAATGAACCATCTAAGCTTTTTCCACCACAGGTATCGATACCCGGATTCATGCGTTATAATTTCACAGACAAGCCGTTGTTCCGATGTGGGGCGGTTGAAGGAAGAAGAGTTATCGATGCGAACAGCAGATGAATATAATGTTCCAGCAAAAGAGAAGTTGGGTGTTACACTTAATGTAGGTAGCTTCCTTACGATGTTGGTAATTCACAGTGAAATAAAGTGTATCTTGGGGATTGACTTCATCCGGGAAAGAGAATGCGAGGTCATACTAATTTCCACTGGTTGCAAAGAGGGTGGTTACTGTACCACAAAAAGGTAAATGTCCGTACCAGAAGTTATTTGCAATAAATATTTATTTAATGACTAGGGTGTAGAGAAACCAAATAATCTTGTTTGTCCTGAGGAACTGATGGCTGGAATAGCTCTTACGAGTCTGAAGAACTCAGATGTCAAGCACTTTACCTAAGAAAACTTACATCAGTTTGTGATATAAGGAAATGCGAGTACGGTGATATTTTCGGATAAAACTATATTTCATCAAACACTACATAAACATCATTTGTTTATACAGTTTGTGTTGGTAGCAAAAATATATTCTATAGTTCATCACAATTGGAAGCCCATCTTTTATAACATTTGTTGACAAAAATATCATTTTTCATCATTTGTTAAGAATAAAAGGTTACTTAATACATTTCTTTTTATCATTTTTCATCATTTGTTAAGAATAAAAGGTTACTTAATACATTTCTTTTTATCATTTTTCATCATTTGTTAAGAATAAAAGGTTACTTAATACATTTATTTTTTTCATCATTTGTTAAGAATAAGGTTACATCATTTGTTAAGAATAAAGGTTACTTAATACATTTCTTTTATCATCATTTTTTTTGTTATAAATAAAAGGTTACATCATGTTAAGAATAAAAGGTTACTTAATACATTTCTTTTTATCATTTTTCATCATTTGTTATAAATAAAAGGTTACTTAATACATTTCTTTTTATCATTTTTCATCATTTGTTATAAATAAAAGGTTACTTAATACATTTCTTTTTATCATTTTTCATCATTTGTTATAAATAAAAGGTTACTTAATACATTTCTTTTTATCATTTTTCATCATTTGTTAAGAATAAAAGGTTACTTAATACATTTCTTTTTATCATTTTTCATCATTTGTTATAAATAAAAGGTTACTTAATACATTTCTTTTACTATAAAAGCTCATTTTTCACCTTTTATTGAGCATTTATGTCCACTCTTTTCATCATTTCATAAACCACATAAATTGTACTTTCAACTTTTTTACCTCTGTATTTTGTAAAAGAAAAGGTTAACGTTTACCTCATTAACAACTTATTGTCTGACGCACGTGACCACAAATATAAAGTGTCATAATTTTGCTGAAAATTTCTCATTTTCTATTTAAATATTCAATTGTTTGTGTGGAAATAAAACCATAAAGAATATAGAGGTATATTATCTTTTTTTTTTAAGTGCAGTGAAATCTAATTCTTCAAAGGCATTAAAGGAAAATATCGTGAATATGACTGAAATTTAGACTAGTCAACTGAGTTACCTTTTGTCGAAACTATCTGAGAACTGTTGTTTTGAGTAACATTATCAGTTTATATTTTCTTCTTTTTTTTAGTGATCACTTCTTGTTTAAGTTTTCTGTGATCAGTTATTATTCAAGTTGGTAATGTAAACATGAATTTTGAAGCGCGGTCCTACTAGAGGATTCTGTTCTTTTTCTTTGTTACTTTAGTTCGTTGTTGTTAATGAAACTCTAAAAAATAGAATATCCATAAACAAACCACTCTTCCGTGACAAACACGATGCCAAAATCACAACTGGAAAAGATCATAGTAGTGCATATTTAACAAATCCTGCCATAATCATTGGAGAAATGCAGTTGCTACCAGTATAACCTGTCGTCACACTAATGAGGATCATGATAGATATGAAAAGTGGTTTCGGATATTTTATTTATTATAGCATGTTAAGAATACAATAAGTGTGGAAAATAAGTGAAAGAAATATTACTAAAGCTGCTGAATTATTTTTTTAAACATTTGAGTGTGTGTATTTCTTATAGCAAAGCCACATATAGCTATCTGCTGAGCCCACCGAGGAAAATTGAACCCCCGATTTTAGCGTTGTAAATCCACACACTTACCGCTGTACTAGCGGGGAGGCAAAACATTTGAGATATGAACATTATATCATGTATGTGTCGACATTTTAAAGTAAAACAAAGTAGGAAGTAGTAGTTGGAGCACCAAAAAATTAAGAAAACAAGGTCGAAATGGGCGATATAACACTTGTTGGTTTTAAATAAGTGAAGCCTAAAAATGGGCGTAGACATCGTTTCGCCTATTTTTCCTTCAAGCGTGTTTTGTAACTTGGTAATTATCCAAACTAAATGAAAGATGTATCTAACTAAATTTCTTTTTTAAAAACTTTATTTCAGCAAATAAGTACAAATAGCTGTATGTAATCAAGTTATGTGGTACCAAGAAAATACATGACATCTTAAGGAATGTTAATGACGTAAGTGTTACAGGAAGCACCAATAGTCATGCTTTGCTTGTTAAAGACATTATAACTATCTAATTGGTAAGGGGTAGGCCAAAAGAATAGTATGAAAACAGTTGATTTTTGAACATTTTAAATTTGTCAAGCATACAGAAAGTATTAGCTATTGGTAAAACTCAGTTGAAGTCTATAATTGGATTAAAGTTCAAACTATTGTTAATTCATTAGTAGTATTGTAAAAATGGTTATTATTATTGCTAAGGTTGTAAAAAAAGCTAAGAAAAATGTTTTTAGTCAAGGAAGTGTAGTTCAATAATGTAAATTTAGATATAGGTAAGATGAAGACATAGGAGAGATATGCCCTTCCAAAAACAGTAGTCAATCATTAAGTCAGACAGTCGGATTAACCAAATTTCAATTTTATGAAACTTTTGCTTATACTTTACCAATTATCTCAAGTGCTTTCATTGTTTGTTACTCTGCAGTTGGTTCTTTTAGTACCGAACACTGTGTAGAAGTGCTTATGAAGTTTTGTTCACATGCTGTTTACAATGGTGTTTTAAGTACATATTGCACATTCTGTCCATTCCTACTGTTAGTACTACCGAACGTATCGCATATATATTTATATATATATATATGTATTTATACATGTGAAATTACCTACAGAAAACATGCAAAATGATATAGCTTTTGAGTATTCTTAAACTAAATACAAGTAAACAAAATATTAAGCTTATAATTTGCACAGAAAATTTATATGTGGTTAAATGAAGATTTTACAGTTTCTTCAAGTTAATGAAGAAACTTTAGTTTAATAGTAAAATTAGCGTATCACTGAGTAGAGTAAGATTTTTATACTGATTATGTCTTATATTTGTCTGAAGGGATGCTGTAGTTTTAAGGATGTTTGAGCTCAAAAACAAAATTTGTGGCTTAAAATGTAGCTATAAATTTAACAAATGTGTCTTTAAAATAATTTTTCAATTGTTTATTTAAAAAAAAACATCTACAAAATTTCGCACTATCGAGTTAAATACAGTTACTGTTAATTTTTAAATTTCTTCATTTATAAGTATTGATTTGTTTGTTCTTGAATTTCGTGCAAAGCTACTGTGCTAGCCGTCCATAATTTAGTAGTATAAGACAAGAGGGAAGGCAGCTAGTCATTCTTAGGCTCCCCTTTTACCAACGAATAGTGGAATTGACCGTTACATTATAAGTCTCCCATGGCTGAAAAGGCGAGCATAGTGCAACCGAGAGGTGAACCCGCGACTCTCAGATTACGAATCGCACGCCTTAACCCACCTGGCCTATGTATATTGAACTATTTATTTAACTAGGTCATCTTGGGATAGCTATACGAAATGAAATCAAGTTAATTAGGGTTAAGTGTTAACTAATGTTAATTTTGCGAAACGACACACTTTATTGAATTTTCGTATGTTTTAATGCGGACGGATACATCAAAGCTGCGTTTAAAATAAAATAAAACATTTGTTTTATATTGATTGTTTGTAAGGTGTTGTTTACCGAATTTTTCTAAATAAGTCAGAAGCTTTGAGAAACGAAATTGAAATATTTAAACGAGAAATCAGTAGGCAATAACTATTCATGTGGGAAAGGAATTTTACAACCTATGTTGTATTATCTATTGAGATAAGAAACCATAATTTTTTATATTTTAATTTTTTTAAACCACTGCATAAAATATTGCTTAATATAAGTTAATTATATTGTGTTTAATATTTTTTCTTACATCAAAAACATTTGAATAATTTAAATTTTATTTGTTTATTTCTAGGATTAAACAAAATCTTAGTGATAAAAAGTATAATTACGCCATTCTGTTGAAAGGATATAATTCTATTTTATGATCTCTTGCTCTGAATATTCTTTATTAATTCATACCATCTGGTGACAGAAACAAAGATATAAATATGTCTTCCAAGTTAATACAATAATTAGTTATTTACTGTGTTGAAATTAACAACTATTAACTATAATGTATACACATTTCAAAATATGTGGACTCTCACAAACTAGAAATAAAATTTAGGAAGTATTTTTAAAACATCCTTTAATAGTTTAATTTCTGAGAACATTGCAAACAAAAGACATATTTAATTTAAAGAAAGAACAAAATTTTTTGTGATTAACGTCTAAATATTCGTAATATTACTATTAGTATTTTAACTACCATAACATACGAAAATAGCATTAAAAGATTCATTTTGTGTAAAAGGCAACAGGAAGTATTATTTATAAACGTTGCGCAATATAGAAAAGATCCCTTAATGAACTTTAAACTTCATATTTAACACATAACAAAAAAGTTGCTCTATTGGCTGCGACTTTAAGTGAAATAACTAAGTGTTATTGTGTGAAAGTGTTAAAATAAAAGTCTATAGATTAATATAGATGTTTGATATTTGCCATAAAAATCAGAACATTAAAGGATGGAAACTCTAAAACATTTTGCTTGTCCGCAGTGTAATCTAATATTTACAACGAGAGGTGATTTTTACGAATGATTTGTTTGTGTCAGCCCGTCTCCGAGTTTAAATTTTTTTTATTCTTTGGCCTTTATACGTTGAAATAATATTACATAAAATAATGTAACAGTGCTACTGTTAGTTACATATTAGTAATCAGTACTATATTAATATTACAAAAGTAACTTTGTACCAGTTGGGCATGCTAATAACTATTATTATAATACTATAGTAAATAGTAATAACTAATTAAAGTTAACCGCATTTTAAGCTTAATAGTAACTTTGAATACATATGTGATCTTGTATGAAGTCAGGATTTATTCTGAGGGTTACTTGTCACTGCCATCATTGCATTAAGGCTCAAGTGTATGATTGAAATTAATCATAGAACTCTATGAACAAAGCCCCATAAACTATTTACTTTATTATGAGGAACATTTTGTTATTTTTAGTGTGCTGAGTTACTACATACTTATAACTCTACAGATCTAAGGAATAATTTCCAGTCCATGCCTACAGTCTTACAGCTATTCTCGATTACAACTAAAATTCTACAGTACTTATGACAAGGTGGAAAACATAAAACAGTTGGAACAAAAATTTTACTTATTTCTTTCATGATTACATTTTTGTATTTAGCAAGTTGACCCTGTCCCAGTGTGAAAACATTAAGTCTGTAGAATTATAATGCTTAAAATCAAGTTTCAATATTCTTGGTGAGCAGAGCACAAATACTCCATTGTTTAACTTTGTGCTTAACAATGAAGAAACTAATTGATCATACCTTAAATGTTAAATCTTTGAGCTTTTGTTGTTATATCCAGTAAAGGTATTTAGTTTTTTTTCACATGTGCCTTGCATAACACTGTGCAAGTAAGTAGATATTTGTTACTGATAAACTTATATTGGAATACATTTAAGTTTCATTTATAACCACTTCTTATGAAGTGTAATGGATAATTGGCTTTATTTATATTCACTGATATTAATCATATGACAATTTCCTGAAAAACCAACTATTTTATTTATAAAAATACCAACTGTTTTAAGCATGTGCTTTCCCGTGTAGTATTTTCTCTTTTTTTTTTATTAAAAATTTTATATAAGCTTAGAATGAGTGAGGGGTTGAATTTTCTTTAGCCAAGCAAGATTAATAATAAATGCAGCTAAATATGACTTTTGTCTGTTGTTATAAAAAATATTTTTTTTTATTTCAGTGACTTGTATACAAAACTGATTGTTTTATCTTGGCATGTTTGATGATAAAGAAATGCATATGAAATTTCTAAAGAATACATGATATCAGCAAGGAGTTGCACATGACAGGTTTTATACTTAGGTGAACTTGAGTCTTAGTGCACCTGTTGCTGATGAAATACATCAAACTGCTTTGTTCATCACTTAAGTAATTAAACTAATAGCATTTTGTGTGCTTTAGAATCAAGACCACATCAGTCACGATTGCCTTTAATTTTAAGTTGTGGCCATTCACTTTGTGAAAGATGCATCAGAAAGTCAGCAAAGGACCACAGAGCTGTTATTTGCCCATGTTGTCATGTAAGTGTCTGTAATGTACTAAAAATGTTTAATCTACAAGTATGTTCTGAGGTAGATTGAAATTGTTTTATGCCCATGATACTGCAGTTGCACTGGGATAGATTGTGTTGTGAAAGTAGAAAATATACTGAGCTCAAAATGCATGTGATGTAATGGAGATTTATTCATATTGTGTTCAACTTTTAGTATTGTGTATATATGCTTTAGGAAACAAATCAGTTATGTATTTTAGTTTTTCCTTTTTTTCATAATTTTAAATAATTATCTTCACAAAATGTTACTTTGTTTCCTCATCCATAACAAACTTGCTATAACCTTTCTCACAATATATTTTTCTTCCAGTAATTTGAAGAGATTTTATGTATGTTACAGAGGAACTTGTTTTGCTGTCACTTCTCACATGGGTGATGATTTTTGCTTCTTCAAGTGTTTTAGACTTCTTAATTAAAGTATGCTATCATAACTTAATACTTTTTGATAAATTTGGCTTATTTTAATGGATTATAAATTCAGATAAAAAGCATGTAAATAGGACGTTGTGTATTGGAGGACTTAAGATCATCAATTTTGGTCATTTAAAGATTCATTATACACTTATGTCTCTTGTGGTATGGGAGGATTGAAATTTGTGTTTTTCTTTGTTAGCAAGAAATAAGAAAACGTACAACATTTTTCTTTTCTTTCTGAACAAAATATCTTTCAGTTCTTTCATTTGTAGTAATTTCAAACTGATGCAAAAGCTATCGATGATGTCATTTAACATCCAATCCCTTTTGATACTTTCTGTAGGAATATTTCTCTTACTGTTTAATTTGTCTTTGTTGTAAATATTTATGTTCATGTTTATTTACTTTCAACATGTAGAAAATTTTCAGTTTGAAAGATGTTGATGAAGATATTCTGAAGTTACCACCAGATATTCATGCGTTGGGTGTACTGGCTTTATCAAACAGGAAGCCATTTGAGTAAGTGACACTTTGGGTAGCTTGTATCAGAGATTGTGCTTTTTAGCTTTTATGCTTATGGAAAAGAACATACTTCCATATCTACAAATTGTAAATACCACTGTAACAGTTAATTTGAGATCAACCATGTCTGTGGTACCCCATCACTACAGGTAGATTCTTGCATATTAATGCATACAAAATTCAGTAATTACAAAAATACATTTAACGTCTTGGCAAAGATCTAGGAGAAATCTCTCAAAGGATAATTTTGCAGATTCAATTTTAGTATTTTTTTTAATGTACTCGAGTAAGGTTCATATATTATTACATTGCTGCAGGCTGGGGGTGTTTCTCTTATTTTATTAAAGGCTTATGAAACCATGAACAGTAATTTAAATATTTTGTATTTAATCACAAAATTTCAGAAATTCCATACCAGTAGGACTTATTTAGAAACCTATATCAGTTTGTGTTTTAATGTACTTGGAATTCAAGTGTTTAGTATTTATCTGTTAATTTTTTGTGAGTTATATTGTGAGGTCTGAATGCTATTTGCTTTAAAATAGATCTTAGGTTTACACAGTTTTAGTAATACTAATTATATTAAAGTAATAACAAAACACTTTTTAATATAAGTTTAATGTTTTAATGTAAAAAGGAGAGATTTCTTGAATATTTCAAACCATGTGTGTGATTTTTTTCCCCTTTTAACTATACATAAATCGAGTTGTAGGTAAATATCGCTTAACTGTGAAAAGTAGATTCTTCCTTCTAAACAAGTTTCACTTTTCTCATGTTCATTTAAAACTCTTAAAGGTCATTGCAAGGCTTTGTTTCATTAAGGTTTTGATAATATTAAATGCTGTAATGAACGTAGGTCTACATATAGTGTAGGCCTAACTAGTCTCGCATTAAGGGGCATGAAAATGTAAATATCTGGGTTGTTGCTAGAATTATTGTAACATTTAGAGTCAATAATTAATTGTGTAAAATAATTCTCCTTCTGTTGTATATTTAAATTTTTTATGTTTATAAAATAAATTTACCACAAACCAAAAAATATATGAAATATTGTTTATGTATAAATTCCAACCCAATCAGTGTAGTTGAAAGAGAAAAGTTTGCAGGTATTGAAAGTTTTTAAGGTTCATGAAATTATGTAAAAATGAAATTAGGAGTATGGAAGTACAGATAACATTACTATATGTGTAAGGAAAATGGGTGGAAGGGTGGGTGGAGATAACACTGTCATTGCAAAGGGAAAGAAAGATATTTGAAAAATGGACTTGTCTTTCATCTGATGGCAGTTTTTACATATTAAGGTTTTGTGTGCAAATTCCCTCTTGTTTATAAACACTTAAAAAGTACTATAACCTTATTGAGTTTTAATTTTCTTCTCTTGTGCCCACATTTTAAAAGTATTGCTCGGTCTGATGTCTGTCACTAGATAAATTTGTCATTTGTAACTAGACCATTCAACTCTAATTTTCATATAAGAAGCTTTTGATGGGTATCACATGTTGTGGAACGTGTTTAACCTTGCATCACAGAAATACATCTTATGGCTGTCAAATTTGCTCAAAAATCTCTGTACCTAATGTCTTACTTGAGTAGCTTAGGCAAGTTGTAGCTGTTTCAGTTACTTTAAATACACAGTATTGTTTTTACACTTCATAAACTTTGTGCATTCAAATACAAGATACCAAACAAAACAAATTCACATGTCAAGTGTGAGTTTTCCCATTAGTATTAGAATAAAAGGTTAAAATTTAATTTGGGACTTTCTGCATAACTGTGAAATCTTTAGAAGAGTTGTTAAAGACAACTTGGATCTTTCTTGTAAGAAATTTAAAGCTTAAATTGAAAAAGAACTATTTCACCAAATTTTATCACAAGGCTTATTGTAACTTTTGATTATGTCGTCAGTAGTGAACATTATTGGAAAAACATTATTAGAGGATATTGATTTTTATCACTAAAATATTTTGTATAGTTTCTGCATATACCTCATTCCATTATTCATGTCTTTTAATAAGTGTTCTTATTCTTTTAAAGACTGTGTAGTAACAGTGCCAAAGTGCCTTTTGAGAGCAAAATTTAATTATAAAAAAAAGTTCAAGATAAAT
This sequence comes from Tachypleus tridentatus, assembly GCF_004210375.1. NCBI lineage: Eukaryota > Metazoa > Arthropoda > Merostomata > Xiphosura > Limulidae > Tachypleus > Tachypleus tridentatus. Next base: position 52,522,975 of record NC_134829.1, on the reverse strand, counting down.
TTAATGAAGCTAACAATATAAAGATTAATGGAAGATGTCACTTACAAAACTATATGTGTAGATGCACACAGGCACTCTCCAGTGTTTGCTTCCAATATCCAAACAGTTTATCAATACGTGAAGTGTAGATATAATTGTAGCTCTTGTAGAAGTTGTAACAAATTAAAAAAAAAACTAGCTGTCTGTCCAGAAGAATATTCTGATGTTCTTCTTGATAATGAGAAATAAAAATGTATCTCGGAACAGCTGGGCATTAACACTTATTGATAAGGAGAGAACAATGTTTTGACTTTCCTAGGTCATCTTCAGGAAGGTTGAACTATTGTTCTCTCCTTATCAGTAAAAGTGTTAAATACCCACACCAGCCATTCTGAGATACATACTGATGTTCTGTCAATGATTCCATTAATGACAATAACACCAGCATAATAAAACCATCCATAAAACCTACCAGATAGTAACAATTGTTTCTTAACTGAATTCTCAACCAGATCTCTGAACTTAACTATTTTGTCAGAGATAAATCGTATCTGAATTATCACTGTTTAGCAGAAAGTGTTGAGATAAATTATTTTCTTAACATAATCTGTTTTGCTCCCTGTGAAAAAAACTGATTATGTATTTATTTTTTTCATAAAAGTATAAGACAACCTCTGAATAACTTTATATTTTTTTTTAAATAAAATCTATTGATAGGTATTTATTTCAGTTATATTCAAAGGTTTTCTTGATTTTAGCCTCAAAGTCAAACTAGTACCAGCAGGCCATAAATTTCAAGAATTTAAGGCTGTACCTGAGAATGATTCTACAGGTGAGATATTATACTTTTATCTTACAACAAATTTTGTTAAACATTACAGTTGATGGTGCGATATCCTGTATCTTATATTTTCTGTCTGACAATTTTTTATGTAACAGAACTAAAAATGGGTTAGGTTATGTACTTTTAAATACAATCAGAAATTGTCATTGTATTTTTATGATTCTGAGAGTTTTATATATAATGTTTCAAGTTAAATTTGTGTGAGAACTTTGTAATAACTAGTAAATGTGAAACTATGTCCTGATAAGACTGATAAAACAGGCCTGTGAATTTAAACTTCATAAAAGTTAGTTTTAATAATGGATTTTCCATAATGAAGCTACACAGATTTTGAAAATGATATACATTTTTTCTCTGTCATCAAAGTAAATGGAAAAAAAACATCTCTTTGATGAAATTATTTCACCTACCAGAGTAAACATACCTTATTCATATGCTTGTCAACAAAGAAACAAACAAGCTGAAGAAAATAAAAGAACATTGATTTGAAACAAATAAACATCTTCATTCATCTTGATTTTTTAAATGAAATCTTTGTCTTTTAGTCTTAAACCTACGTGTTGTATTTTTTTACGTATTGCTTATGGAGCTTGTTTCAATAACTAACAGTTATTGTTCATCGTGCTGATGTTCAATTTTTCCTGATACTTCCTCTCACTTTCCCTGATGAGGTCGTGAAACCTTTGTTGTGGTTCAGTAGACACTTCAGGTTCAAAACAGTACCTATCATCATTTCTATTGACATTAGATTCAGAATCAGATGAAACTGTATCAAAAGCTACTAGTGGAGTAGATACAGGTACACCAGGTCCATGAACAACAGGTTTTGTAGCAGATTGAAGGTTCAGATAAGAAATTTCCTTTTCATTTTAAATGTTGTAGCCTTGCACGTTACATGAGTCGTCTGGGTGGTTTTTTAGGTTCATGCCAGACCACTGGAAAAAGACAGACATTTTCTTACCTTTCGTCTACTTTCGTAGCTCTTTGTCACAAATGATGTAAACTTTGTGTGGAGCCAAATGATTTGTCTTGGTTCCCAAAGTTTTATTCTAAAATACATGTAGTATACTTTATTTGATGAATTTTGTAAAGTTTCACCTTTTTATTTCTTTACAACAAATTTACCACAAATATAACAGAATATGTTTATGTCGTTTGTACACCCTCTTGTTTGTTGCTATATAATATCAGAAAGAAAAAACAATGTCAAAGTAGATACAGAAACAAATACTATTCAGAAATGGCACATCATGCAGCCTGTTAACCATTTATATACCACTGGTGAGTTTATCATAGGATCTAGGAGAGTTAATAAGACTCGTATCATGGTTGGTCTAGAGAAATCTATAACCAATGGTTGTCGGCATTTTAAGCATAACAAAATGCGACCTGAATTCAGTGTATGTTATTAATGTATGTAAAAGTATGTATGACGTTTTGTGAAAAAGCTGTACACGATGGAGAAAAATGGACATTATTTTCAGATTCAGCATATGGGAACTACTATAGGATTTGTAAAAATTGTGAGACAAAACCATCACTGGCCTATGTCATTTTTATTGTCACTGTTTTTAAGAACTAGTTGCTGATTGCAGGGGCATAGATATTTTACACCTGATGGGGGGATGATTTTTGCAACCACTTATGTGGACTGTTCAATTTGCAAATTGGTAATCTCTGATTACGTGAACCTGAAAGCTGTAAACATGCAGTCACAGAGTAATCTTGTTGCCACGATACTTCAAGGTTTCCATGTAGGTTTGTATAAGTGAGGTGTTGTGAACAGTTTTCAAAAATGTTAATAGAATAAAGACAAATGTGTCACAAATTAACTGCCACATGAATTTATTCCTGCACACTGCACAGTATAAAAGATGGCCATTATACTTGATAAGGTTACTAATAACTTTCATTGCATGAATTACGTTTTCAAATGTTAATAAAATTAGTAATTACCCTTGATAAGTTTATAACTACTGTAAAACATGTTGTTTGATAAAAATAATTAAAACGTCTTTGCGAACTCTTGAAAATTACACATCAGTGCAATGTAGCATATCATTATTCATACTTTTTATTGAAGTAAGATTCATTTAGACCTCTAGTCTACATGTTCCCAAATGTAGACCTTCTTTGTGATGATCTGTTTATGAATTCTTTCATAAGCTCTTCTATATTTATCTTATCGACATCATTTTTGTGAGTATGACAAACTGCCACATGGTTGAGGCAGCACTGAGACATAGTTGACCTTAACCACGTCTTCAACTGTCTTAATGATGAAAAGCTGTGTTCACATTCACAGCTGGATACTGGACATAAAAGCAAAATTTTCCTGAGAAGAAACACTTTACTAAACATCTGCTGGTTTGTTTCATGCATTTTACAGCAAGCATCCTTCACACCTTTCAGAGATACTGCTTTTGTTGTTCCTTTGAACATGGGCAACTGAAACTCGAGCCGTTGTGCAGAGATTTCTGAATAGAAGTTTATAACCGACTTGTCAATCTTGCCAGATGTAATCATGTTCTCAAGTGCCAAATATTACCTCAAGTCATTGTTGTCTGTATTGAATCTAGTGGTCAGTTGTTCTATGACTGTGTCCACAAATTCAAAATATTGGCTTCTGTAGTAATCTCTAACTGTTGCAGAATGGTGTGCTGAGCTATCACCTGTGATATTTCTGGGGGGTTTGTGAATGCGTGGTAGTTCAATAGGCACCAGATCAAGGGAAGTTGCCTTTTTCTCAGCTTCATCAAATATCTTGTAATTTTCCTCTGCTTGCAATACCATCAATTGTTCAACTGTCATTGCAGATGCTTCAATCATGCCAGATACTGTCGGTGATTTTGCTTGCAATGCACAGTTTAGTTCCTCTAATTTAGCTAATGGATGCTGAGCCATCAACAATCCTAAAACTGTCTTTTCTTTGTCAGATCTGTCCAGCAGACCTCATGCTTTCACTGCTACATCTGATTTTTCATTTGATAATTCAGACAAAGAATCAACAATGTCACTGTAGTGATCATTAGCACATGTAATTGCAGATAGGCAGCACAACCAGCGTGTTGGACGCAGTGGGCGGATGTATTTAACTGGACTATTGTGGCTGTCTGACGATACAATATTTTCAAAGATTGTCTTGTATTTGACTGACCTCTGAAGCAAGACACCAAGTTCATATACCCACTGGATAGAATCTCAAACACATTCACAAGTTTCAACTGTATGTTGAATTATTAAATTAGCCTTGTGTGCTCCGCAGTGATAAAACAAAGCTGACTGTTGCTTCTCTTTTATTTTTGCCTGGCATCCACTGTATGCATCACTCATGTTAGCAGCTCTGTCATAAGTTTGTGCTTTAAATCCTGACAGTGGCAAATTGAGTCTTGTCAGTACATCAAGCATAGCCAAGTTTATTTCCTGGAATAACTGCAGATTGTAAGAGGAAACTACAGTTGTTTATTTTAAATAGATAAAAGCCCTTAACAGTATATATCTGTTTCTACTTACGTTTTATTAGTTTATTGCCCTTTGAACTGTGTCTAATTAGTAATCCTGCTCCACAAGTTGAAAATCACTAAGAGAATGTGTAGTTCGTTACCCTGTCAAGTTACATAATGCCAAGGCTGCTCATTAGCATACCTTATGAAAACTTTATATTTAATAATTGTTGAGTTAAAAATTCAGCTAAGATTCTCAATGTATTTCCTGTGGGAATAAATTAGAACTGGAAGTCAAATAGTCAATTTTCTGTACAGAAAATAATGCAATATTATATGTCATTTGATAGTTGAAAACTTTGACTTTCTATTGGGTATAGATAATATAGTATTGAATGCTAGAAAAGAAGTATTAACACTTCTTTTGTGTGGGGTATGTGGCAAGAGGATCTGATTTTCTGTTCATGGCTCTGTGACCAAGTAAGGTTGAAGGTTATAAGAATTATGCTTTGCCAAAGTGATGAAGATATTATAATGAATAATTTAAGTTGAATTCCATATTTTTTAGAGAGGTGATAAATTAGGAAACACAGAAGACAGAAAATGAACATTACAATATTCATACTAAGAAAGTTTCAAGAATTGTTTTAATATTATAAAATTAAGAACTTGAAATTTATGTAATACCAAAACTAGATTTATTCGTTATGTTTTAATGCTATGTTTATTCGTACGTACTGTTAATAAAGTAATTTTATCACATTTTGAATGTAACTCTGTAAAAGAGTGTGACATGCACTTTGACCTACCTGATGTAACAGGGTTAAACTTGTAAGGTTATCTCTTACACTACTTCCAAAAGCAACTCATTCCACAACTTTTAATCCTTTGTATACTAAAGGAGCAAAGTACAAATGCCATGACCTTTTTTATGGTCACATTGAAAATTCAGTTACCTTTATTGTGTGTCAACACATTTAGCACCAAAGTGCAGTGGCATAAATATGGGGGGACAAGGGGGTACATCTGTCCCTGGGTGCAGCAACGGGGTGGGGGGGGTGCAAATTGATGTTACATAATTAGGAATTATGGCTTACATCTTGTCACGAGGGGGCACGAAAACTGACTTTGTCACCGGGTGCTGAAAACCCTAGCTACGCAACTGTCAAAGTGTAGTTTATAATTGAGATTTTAATATATAAATTTTCATTTTTTAGTTTCAGATAGAAATATTTATATAAACTCACTTTTCACATCTCTATTTTACAAGATTAACTCTGAATTGTCCATCTTAGACTTTCTTTTTACACCTATATGACAATCACAGTTTGATTAATCAGAAATATCACGTTTATATTATCAATAAGCCATAATGTAACTTCATAATTTCCAGCTTTTTTACTTAACTGACATATAAACAAGAAAGTGAAATCCAAGTGCCACATCCATCCTATCACATTCTGTCTTTTACAAAAAAATGACGATAATTCCATCTGACATTTGCTGAGAAAGAAGACCATTGAATTATTTACGAGGCTAGTTTGTTCAGCTGATAAATTTTAAAATAGTTATAGTATACTTTGGATTTACTCTTTGGTTTGATCAGCTATGGAAAATTTTTAACCCATTTACGGATGACTCAGAAATATTGTTCAAATATAGCAGTTTGAGGATATACCTCTTTTTGTGAGTGGTTTTAATTTGTGTTCTATGTTACATATTTGAAATTGAAAATAATATCTTTTATTATATATCATTATTGTTTAAATTCCTGTTATTCAGAATTTTGAAGGCATAAACAACAACATTACAGATATGAGTACTAAATTAGATTTTTAAAATATTTTTCATTTATTTTATAAAGCCAAATAAAATGTAAAAGTTAGAAACTTTTCAAGTTAGATAAAACCTAAAAACATACTTACAACATGAGATGATGTACTAGATGTGATTGTAATTTTATTGTGCATATTGGTAACTTGATCCATTCTTCATCCAAAAGCCTCCTGATGTGATAAATTGCTCTTGGTGTATTCCAAGATAGGCTTTAACTCTATTAACACGGATCAAAATCTCTATGTATTCAAAACTGTACTCCACTGTAAGTATTAAAATAACATACCTAAATATTGATTTTTCATATGTCACATGATATTTTGAATGCAGCATTGGTTGAAAGTAGATGTTTGTGATGTCTTAATACAAAGTCTATAGTTTCTTACGGGAAGTCAAGTTAACTATACTGACAAATTAGAATATAAAATAAGAACCTCCTATCTTTTCTGTTTGTTGAGATATTACTACTTTTACTGACTCAAACACAGTGACAATGCTCACCTTTCCATTTTTAGAAATACTTATGTAAATCTGCTTTTGTCTCTGAATAACAAATCAAAAGTTCACCTAAAATATTTGGGCAACAAACTCTTTCTTTTTATGCTAGATTCAAAGCAGTGAGATAAGGCTTTACTGAGCTGATGATTTTGTATGTTATTTAGGCCCCAATACAGCTTAGTTACTGAGCTTGATAAATTATGATGGAATTCTGCAGTACTGGTACAGTAATTTATGATTTTTTAGTTACTTCAAAATGTATATATAAAATCCTAAAAAAAATTTTCATTTCATGTATTCTACATGCAAAATTTGATAAGGCTTAGCAACTTATGACAAACAGCAGAAGAGCTCAAAGTTCGTAACTAGAAGAGATAACTGTTTGTTATACTTCTTTATTTACTGTTCTGTGTTTTATGAAAAATGATTTGATAATGTATTTATAAACAATAATAATGTACATACATAGATAGTGTATTATAATAGGACAGGTCATTTTGTAAAGGCCAGTTTCATGCTAACAGATACATTAATACTAGTACATATGTGCCATGACTTTAGAACTTCTGTAATGTTAGCCAAGTGTGGCTGGAATGGTCAGTATAATAATAATAATAAAAATGTATATAGATATGTTTTTCTTTTGAAACTTGTATTCCTTCACAAAATACGTAAATTATATTTCATAAATTTTTATGGTGACTGAGGTCAATAAAATCAACCAAACCTCTACAGATATTCGATAGGAAAAATAAAAGATAAAGTATAAAGTTTTATAATTATCTGGTGGTTATAGAGACTTTGAGTGTAAAACTTTAAAACTTTCTGATGCATAAAAGTATTTCAGTTCTTAAAATCAAAATTACTTTGCATGTTGGATAGTCAATATCCAAAAAGAAAATTACGTATGAGGAAGACATGACTAAAGGAATCTTCTAAATTAATAGAGAACAAATTGATATTTTGTTTACTGAAGCCTTTTAATGTTTACTGATAATCTGCAAAACTTTGTGTTCTCATATTTAAAAGTTATAGCATGAAAACCATAACAAGCACAAAATGGTTACTAGGTCACTCTGTGGAATTCAGCCTGTGCTGAAAGAGTTAAAAGCAGTGAAATATTCTGAACATGTATATAAGAAACTATTAGCTTTAGCCACAAGAACCAACATTCTCTAATTGTATTGTACAATATGCAGTCATTCTAAGACTAGAAAAGCATAATTAGATTTTGTACTTTCCAACTTTCCACTTTGTTGCATTGCAGATTTCTCACCATTTAGTACGAGGGTAGGGAAAAATAGCAGATGAATTAAAATTAATATACAGCTATCTAGAAATACCCAAGAATTTAATATCACTAATATAGATAAAGACAAAGCACTGACCTCTGAGGAGCACCATTAGTAATATAGATCCATTTTAACTGTTTTCAGATGGTTCGTGTGAAAGACCATGTCATCATGTTTGTTGACTCGCATTTAAAACTTTATTGAACTACTGTTTTATGAATTTTTTGTCATTAGGTTCAGCATCCAATTATAGAATATAATTCATGTTTTTTGATTTGTCAAGTTAAAAGTAAACATTAAAAACACATAAACATTGATTTTTGTGTGTTATATTTGTTGTTGAATACAGTTCTGGTTCAGATTAGACGTTTGTAATGTCAAACTTACAAAGTCTACAGATTTGAATAAGTGAGGAACTTAAATTCCCAATATTCACAAAATAAGGTATAAAATAAAACCCTTTAATCTATTCTGTTTGCTGAACTATTACTATATTCAGTGAATCAAACATGGTCGCCCCACTCACTTTTCTAGTTTTAAAAATAGTATCTTATAAACACTTATTTTTATATGTGACATAGATAGCTGACCAAAAGTTCAGAATTCATGATGACAAGAAGCCCACTTGATGTAAAAATGTATTCTTATGACAGCTGGTATAATTAACCTAAAATGCAGAACGTTTCGAGCTTCTTGGGTCATCTTCAGGAGGAAATGTTGTTCTGTACTCTATTTTAATTAAAGTGCTAATACCCCTACTGACCATCTTGAGAAGACAAAAGCTCAGAATGTGTTTTCAGTGATTTTTGTTTTCCAGCCATTTTAAAAAATAATGATATCCCTCTTTCTTTCAAGACGAACTTTTGTGTTGGTGAGTCAAATCTTTAGCTTGTTCAAGACGAACTTTTGTGTTGGTGAGTCAAATCTTTAGCTTGTTCAAGACAAACTTTTGTGACACACTTTTGTGTTGGTGAGTCAAATCTTTAGCTTGTTCAAGACACACTTTTGTGTTGGTGAGTCAAATCTTTAGCTTGTTCAAGACACACTTTTGTGCTGGTGAGTCAAATCTTTAGCTTGTTCAAGACAAACTTTTGTGCTGGTGAGTCAAATCTTTAGCTTGTTCAAGACACACTTTTGTGTTGGTGAGTCAAGTCTTTAGCTTGTTCAAGACACACTTTTGTGTTGGTGAGTCAAGTCTTTAGCTTGTTCAAGACACACTTTTGTGCTGGTGAGTCAAATCTTTAGCTTGTTCAAGACACACTTTTGTGTTGGTGAGTCAAATCTTTAGCTTGTTCAAGACACACTTTTGTGTTGGTGAGTCAAATCTTTAGCTTGTTCAAGACACACTTTTGTGTTGGTGAGTCAAGTCTTTAGCTTGTTCAAGACACACTTTTGTGTTGGTGAGTCAAGTCTTTAGCTTGTTCAAAATCTGTTATTTTTTTATACTCCAATACAGTTTAGTTATTAAACTTGGTAAATTCAATGTAATATTGTGGCATCAGTGAATTAATTTATGATTTTCTAATTATTTAAATGTGTGTGTGTGTAGAATCTACAAAAATTGTTTCATTTCATATTGTTCACGTGCCAAATGTCTTGAGGCATAGCATGCTATGACAAGCAGCAGCCAAGCACAGAAGTTGTAACTAGAAGAGAAAATTGTTCTCTTTACTTCTATATATACTGTTCTGTCTTTTAAGACAAATAATATTAACCTATTTGTAAACAGTAATAATCTGCATATGTGTGTGTGTGTATATATATAATGTATGATAATTGAAATGTGACTATTTCACAAACTACTAGTACAATAAAACACAGCCAAGACAGATTACTTTGTTAAAGACTACAGGTCAGTCTTATATTGTTTTATACAGTAACATCAGTGCACATGTACTGCATCCTTGTAACTTCCTTCTTGTTAGCCAGGTGTGGCTGAAAGGTCAGTATAATAGAAATAAATATATACTATTGTATAATTTTATGAGGTTTAAGCTATTTAGTCTAAACATTAATGTTTTCGTATTATAATCTGTAGTCATTTCAGAATGGAAAAAGCATAATTCATATTCATTTCCTAATATTTTATATGGTGGTTATGAGGTCAGTCAAATTAACTGAACCCATACAGAAATTCATTAGGAAAAGTTACATAAACTATATAAGGTATTTTCATAAAAAAAAACATTTGATAAAACTATTAGGACATAATAAGGATTTAGCACGTCAAATTTGAAAATTTTCTAATGGATTAAAAGTATTTTTAATCTCAAAGTGAAACTTGCATCACATGTTAGATAAGCAACATACAAAAAGAAAAAAGGCAGGAGAAAAACGTTGGTTAACAAATCTTAAGACTTGATAAAAAAGAATCTGATGTTTTGTGTATGAAAGCATTGCAATGCTTGTTGATAATCTGCCAGATTTCATGAATATACACTTACTAGTTTAAAAGTAATAGCATGAAAACTTTAATGATCACAAACTAATTATGAGATTGGTCCCAGGGATTGAGCCCAAACTGAAAGGGTCAACTGGATTTGTTAATAACAGCTTTCTCTCACCGACCAACCTACAATTTAATTGTCTTTCCCCAACCCCCACTGATGTTACTTTCTTACCTAATCATTTATGTGGCACCTTATCAAAAGCTTTTTGAAAATCTAAATACACCAATTCACATACACTGCTGTCTGGATATCAAGTATTCTTCTCATCACATTATTTCTACTTGGTGATTCTGTATTGATTTAACATCATATTTCACTAAAAGTTTTTTTTTTTTATATGACACTAGAAATTTTTCCATTACAGAAATAAGAATAACTGGTTTATAGCTTCAAGAGCAACTCATACCACCCTTCTTAAAAATTAGATTAATATTAGCAACTATGTAACACTTGGGAATTTTACCATTGTTTGTTGGTTAAAATAAAGGAATAGCATTACAGAATACCTTAAAGTATATGTGCATCACTGTTTTTGGTATAGGCAATTGATGGAGAGTAAGAAAAAAAGCAGAGTAATCAGAGTTGTTGATGAAATTAGGATTAAAACAACTCTGAATTCAGTTTCAAAATGTGTGTTTTGATTACCTGGGTTTTAAATGATGAAATGTAAGTACTTCTGGTTTTGCTTAAGAGAAATGTCTTTTTCAAATCCATATCTTTTCTTTTTGTTTTCTCTTCAGTGATTTGCGACGAATGTAGTAAGTCGGCTGCCCATTGGAGTTGTGACAAATGTGCTGCAAACTTTTGTAATATCTGTTTTGATCTGGTAAGTATTCAAGTTTTTATTCTTACATTATCCTAGAATCATCAGTGAGGTTCAAATAGACCTCATTTACTCTTTAAACAAGTTTTCATAAAACTGATTAACCTTTGTAGAATGGACGGCAACTGCGTGTTGTAGAGACACAAGTGTAGAGGACGTTTTGAAAGTCTTCCGCCTTTCGTCTTCAAGTCAGTGTGTGTGTAAGGTGTTGTTGGTCTTTTATAGTGTCCTGGTGGATTGTGGAGAGTGTGTATGATTGGTTGTATTATCACTGTTTCTGATTGGAGGAGAGATTTCCTGAAGAGTCAACCAATGGTAGCCACAGATTACTCACCTGTAATCTGGAATCTCTGTTTAGTGAAGGTTTAATAGTGTTAATATAAAATGATTCATTGATTTTTCTTGTCTTCCAGAATTTCTCTGTGTCAATGATTATAGTTTTCTCCCAGTTTATTCTATGTCCAGTCGACATGGCATGCTTTGTAATGACTGAATTTAGTGTTTTCAAGAGTCTTGTACTATCTTTATGTTCTTTTATTCTTGTCGTGAGTTTTCTTCCCATTTCTCCAATGTATGTATTGTTGCAGGAACACGGAATTTCATAGATATAACATTTTTGAGATTCTCTTTAGTAGGTCGCTGTTTGTTTTTTACCATGATGGACTTTAAGGTATTGTAGGATTTCCACTGGAATTCTATGTTGAATTTCGTGGCTCTGCATTTGAGTTTTTTCACTGAAACATTGCAGTATGCAACAATATCTATCATTGACACAGAGGAATTCTGGAAGACAATAAAAATCAAAGAATCATTTTATATTAACACTATTAAACCTTCACTAAACAGAGGTTCTGTATTATAGTTAAGTAACCTGTGGCTGTCATTGGTTGAATCTACAGGAAATGTCTCCTCCAATCAGAAACAGTGATAATCCAACCAGTCATAACACGCTCTCCACAATCCACCAGAACACTTAAAAGACCAACAGTACCTTACACACGCATGCAAAAGTACACACATGCTCATTCGAATATGAAAGGTGGAAGACGTTCGAAACGTCGTCCTCCATACTTGCGTCTCCATAACAGGCAGTTGCCGTCACAAAGGTTCATCATGAATACTCTGCCTAAACAATCTGTCAAAGAATTTTTCAAAACTGTTTATGCACCTGTATCTAATCCAAGGTTATATCTGCACACAGCTACTTTATTTCCACATTAACATTTATACTTACGTGTATAAAAAGCTACAAGATGAATGTAACGATTAACATCATTTATTTTACATGCAAATTGATAAAAATATCAAGTGGTCATGTAGTCCAACCACACTTTGGTGATTAATTCTAACTGAAATCTACTTGATGTCTTGTGTAGGTTAATACATAAAATGAATATATTTCTTTATGAGCATTAAGAAGTTAGATCCTGCAGACAGCCATTCACATACAAGTTGTTTAATTTTAACTAAACTTTCATTAACTTAAGTTAACATACACATGAAATATAAACTTTTTTCTTTTCTTTCTTTGACAAAATCATATACTTAATTTTTCTAAGATCATTTCAAAGTTATTTTGCTAACATCCATTTATGTTTACTATTTTATGGTTAACTACTAGTTGAAAACACTTAAATTCCTTTTGCTCATAAACAAATTGCTATCACCAAACAGCCTAATGTTAAATAGACAAGTATTTACTGAACCATTTGTATAGATAATGAATAAAAGTGTTCTAATGGTAGATCCACAATTAGATTAACAAATTCTGAATGACACAGGAATAGTAATAAAAGATTGTATTAGATGTTGTAGAAGTAAGAAGTCACCACAGGCAGTTTTGCCAACATCAAAATATTTTAATAATTTATTATAAATCTCTGACACTACAATAGAGTATTTGAAAAAAAAAGATAACAAAGACTTGGGTGTATAATTGGATATAATATAAGGACAACCTGATTTGAATACAAATAATTACTTTGGTTATCTTCAGAATACCTGACTGTGATATTCTGATACTAAGCAAGTTTTATATAGTTCACACAGACAAGATCATGATCAAACCTGTTGGATATGACTGAAAGACCTGTGGCCTTGTGAATTCAGAGGACTAAATAGTCTGATGGATTTAATTAACAAAAACTGCTAATTAATGTTGCATTTCATTAGTAGTTAGCAGATATTGCATAGCATCATTTTAATCTTCATCATTTTAACACATTATGGTAACTAGATCCAGTACTAAAAGCCTTAACTTTTTGTAAGGACATCCACTAATGAAGAGGTAAATGATATGTTTTTATTATAATGACACTTTCATTCAGCTTCAGACCTTAATATTTCATTCTACCATACCTGGCATTTCAGAAACAAAATAGTTACTGATGTATAGAGTAAAACTTCAAAACTGCAAGAAATACCAAACACCTTAGCTGTCACAAAAAAATTACAACTATTGATTAACCAGGGGAAGTGACTTCATTACAACTGAACAAGGTTAATACAAATTGTTTTTCAAATTAATTTGTTAGTTTTTGTGTGTATGAAACCTCATCATACTCCTCACAATGTGGCCTACTTGGCTTTTTGTAGGAGAAAATGTCCAAAATTACCACTCTTGCCACAGTTGCCCTTTATTCTGCATGTCACAAGGTTTTTAGTGAGTTCCATTTAAAATTTAATTAACTACTTTGTGTTTGTTAATCTTATACCAGATATTACAGCATAAAATTGTAACTAATGATCCTTTATTTAATAGTGTATAAGTTTTAAGTTTATAATTTTATAAGACCATTTAAAAAAAAGGATTCTGAATTTTGCCTAGTGAGAGGAGGTTGACATTTTGTCTTTAGGCACTGTTTCTTTAATTTATTTGCCACCACTTCAAGAAATGTGATATTTCAAGTAAAGTTTTATTATAATGTTGTCATTGCTCAGGTAAAATGTAATTTTTCATAGCCTTCATTTTTGTTTGGTTACAGACCATCAAATAGAAAATCAGACCCCCTTTGCTGTACGCACACTTTGTCCTCTCTTTTAGGATTTGTCAACAGTTCTGTCTCATATTTATTACTATATTATGCATAATCAATAGAAAGCCAATTCTTCATCTATCAAATGACACATTAAATTATGCAGTTTTCTGTACAGAAAAGTCGTATATTCTCTCAGTGCAAACTTGATTCCCATGAGAAATGCATCAACTTGTAACATCTCTTATCATATAGAAAGCCAGAAAAATTGTAATAGTTATGAGATGCAATGTCTGCTTTTTGAATGCTATTATTTAATGTTTTTTGGTACATTATTTAATCAAATAAAAATTATTCAGTGCACTACTACCCTTAGTGTAATAAAAAAAAAAGTAGGATTATGTATAATATACAGTAAACATAAAAAAAGTAGAAAGCCCAGATAAGCACTTTATTTCTTGTTTTTCATGTGTATTCTTTATTTATCATTATAAAAGTAACTAAAATGTAAAAATAGAAAACACTTCAAGTTAGTTAAGGCTAACTAAAATAAATATTAATACAATAAAAGATTTTCACATGGCATGAATGTGAAAAGCTTGGAGTATCTCATGGGTAGTATAATTTTATAGCATAATGTGAACCACACATTCCCCATGTGATTTATAACTTATAATGGTGCAAATAGTGCTAGTAGTTAGAAATGATTGAAATGGCAATAAAATAATAAAATTTAGTTATAAATAGATGTTTAAAGCTAATTAGTTTAAACAAATATTGTTTCTTGTTATAATTTGAAGTCATTCTATCTCTTTTTTGTTCTTTTATAGTTACGAGGTTGGTCAAATTGACCAACTTTGTATAAAATTAAAGTAGAGAAAATAACAGGAGGTTTTAGAGATTATGCAGCCAACATTTGAGATTTTTGGGATGAAGAAAAGTATTTTGAATCTTAACATGAAAAGCATTTTGCACTTGGAAAAGATAAAAAAATACTCAGTATATTTATGGATGAATCTTTTGTGAAAATATAATTAAACTGATTTATGTAGAAATGACTTGTGATGTTTACTAAAAGTCTGCCAACTTAAATGAAGATAAACTTACTGTATGGAAAGTTATAATATTAAAACAATATACAAGTTAAAATTGTCACATTGGTCAGTCCTTGGCACCAAGTGTGTATTGGGGGAATTTATAACTGGCTCAATGCTAGTCTAATGTGCTAGGCTGCAGGTATTGACTTTCAAACATCATGAACAGACTACTGCAAGGTGTACATATATATATATATATATATATATATATATATATATATGTCAAAAGAGTGAAAGTACTTTAAGTGCTGTTTGGCAGAATTTGCAAGAAATGATCAGCTCTGTTGTGGGACATCTAGAAGATAAGACACAAGAGATTTATTCAAGTGTTATGCTAAGCAAAGAAGAATGTCATTTGCAACTGGGGCTGTTTTGATTCACAAGCTAGGATGCAAACCTGCACGTTCTATTTCCTGGCATATCCATGCATTAATCAAATTTGGCACTTCATTAGTAGAAATAGAATTTAATAATATTCATTCATCTTTAACATTGTGAGGAAAACTTTGATATCCAATGGCTTAAATTTTCTGATGATAATGCATATGTTTTTTCCCCATGTTACAAAAGTAAACATTCTTAGAACTACAAAATTGTATGAGTAATAATTAATTGTGTATTATGTAAATAAACTTTATCTTGGTATGTATTAACTCATGTTCAATTTTAAATATATTGATAATAAAGTAGTTTTTCAAGTTTTGTTTTAGTTTAATTATTTGTTGAATACTCATTTTAATGTTTTTTAAAAATATATTTAATGTCAATCTTTTCACTAGAGTATTTTTAAAAAAAACCTGCATTTTGTTTGTTGGACATAAGTAGTACATTTAATATCTGGTTTTAATAGAATTTAAAATAGTTGGAATTATCTCTGGCCTAGTTCTAATTGTAATCTCTTTTCTTGTAATATTCTAAATGGGAACATGTTTATCTATTATTGAAATGACAAGTTGAAAGTTCCTTAAAATCTAATGTATACCACTTGTTTTTATATTAAATGAACATAATGCTTCCAGTAAACAGTGCTGTAAAAACCCTGCAGTAAAAATGATTTCCTTCAGTAAAATATGCATCCAGATGCAGCTAAAGCACCTTCTGGATTTATAGAGTTAATAACTTTAATATTAATTTACACTTGAATACAGCTGAAACAACTTGTTTGTAATACAAATTACCATTGGCATGAGTTTTCTTCATGAGTTATTTTAGCACAATTTCATCAGGTCAGCAGCTGGGATATTAATTCACTTACTCGCTTCTAGTGTCACAGTTGTTATTGCTTATAGAATGGATGTTGAAAAATAATTTTGTATTGGTTATACAAGTCATTCTGAGATTAAATTAGAAACAAAAAAATATGAAGTGTTCTTGAAGAATTTCTGGCTGTTGACATTACTTTGTAATATATCTGCAATTGAACAAATGTAAATCTATTACAAAATTCCAATTTTATTTTACTTGATACAAAATATATTAAGATGTGTTATGTGTGCATGAAATGCAGTACAAAGATGAGTTCTATAAACAAAATATTTTATACATTTGTTCATTTCTAACCTGCATGCAGCAAATGTATCTCATTATGATAAATGAAATGAGGACAGGCTTGCTGCTTTATTAAAAGTTTCTGTTTGCCCAACTCTTGCAAATACCTTGTTCTAGGGGTTGGTGTAATGGGGTCATTTCCACGGGGTCTCCTGCTGTTACAGTGGTAGGTCTACAGATTTACAATGCTAGAATCAGGGGTTCGATTCCCCTTGGTGGACTCAGCAGATAGCCTGATGTGGCTTTGCTATAAGAACACATACACACACCTTTTCCATAGGGGACATTGTACTCAGATTTTTCCATTGACTGACCAAATGTACTACATAGTTTATCATGTGATTATTTTATTATAATTTCTTGTATGATATAAATAGGAAATGTAGAAATCTATGAATTCCTTTTGAAACATATTTACAATCATTAACTCTGCTCAAAAGAGAAGATTAAGTCATAATGTTAAAAATGTAACTTTTAATTGCACATATTAATGTTTGATTTGTGTTGCTTACGATCATAAGAATTTTAACAACAACTATTTTGTTTTTTGTTAAATTACATTAAAACAACAGCTTATACCTGTTGTGCATGGTGTTTTCATTAACAGATATTCTCTGATGGAGTGAATAGCCAAGCACAATCATAATCCCAGCTTGTTTTCTACATACATAACATGTTTGTTTTTTAGTATTGAAGTGTACAAAGGTTACTATAATAGATGGTGTACCACCAGATCAAGGCTTAGGGAGTCACTTTCCTAAACTATTATCCCCAAGCATCATAGCTTTTGCAATTTTCATTAAAGTTTTATTCACTCCCTCTTCTTTACTAGCTTCCACCCCAGCAATTTTATCAACCCTTGTTACCTACTGCATCAGCCATTCTCATTTCAACTAATCTGGTTTAGTAACAGTTTCACTGTTTGCTTTAAAGTGACGTTCTCTCCTCTGAGATTTTTTATTCACAGTCGTGCCTTTCAGGTTGTCAAACTGGTGAGCTAGAAACTCTCAGGTTTATTTTATTTAATGAATGTTGAATGTAATAATAATAATATTTTTATAACATTTTCATGTAGTGTAAATAAATATTGTCAAGGAAGTTTTTTTTATTTGCCTCGGCCATGTCATCAGTTTGTGATTTTTATCTTTTAGTTTCAGTAAAATACTTGTTATGCAATCATGTATATTTAAAAAAAAAAAACTCAAGAAAAGCACATTTCACTTCATAAACCACATGATCATTTGACTTGTGTCTTTTTTATTGTGAATCCTTTTTCACTGGTACTACTCAAAAGAAACGTTACTGATTTACCAACTGGTTTGAAATAAACCTACTTTACAAATAGGCTTTGATAGGTTATTAACATCCACATCTCTGTTTGCAACTGCTAGAGTAAACAGTAGTGTTTATTCACAAAAACGTGACATTTGTGATGTGTGTGAAAAGGAAAAGTACAGTGATTTGTTGGAAATGGATTTAAAGAGACCTGAGATGATTTTGAAGTTTAAATAACATAAATATTTTATTTAACAAAGAAACCTGAAGAATGGCTGATTGTTCTCATGATATAATGTCGGTAAACAGAATGAGTTGTGATATTTAAAAGAAGTTAATGAAGAGGAGGGGATGAATAAAAGAGAAATTCATGGACAGAATATCAGCAGCAAGTTTTGGTGTCTTCAGGACAAAAATAACTTCTGCTATCCTCAAATATTAAAACCAGTCTTTCAGAAAAGTACCAAAACTTGCAATTATGAGGTACCTTCTTTCTGTTGCTGATTAATTAGAAAACATACTCTGTAAGGTAAAAGTATCTTTGTTTCATGTGAAAGTCCTCCTCCCCCCTAAAAGTATGCCCCATACACAAGGTCAAGAAGGGTGCAATATAGCTATCCAAGAAACAGTATATTAAGTTTTTGAATGGTTAATTTACAAAAAGTAACATTCCTGGCTAAAATTTTTACATGTGCAGTATGTGGAGAAACATAGAAAACTGTAGACAAGACAAAGCTATGGGAGAGTAAAACATACAATATTTGCACATCGGTAGCTTATGAGATCATACAATGCTTCTGATAACGTACACATTGTACATAATAATTAAGAAAGAGTATTGCAGCTAATCACACTATTATAGATGGGGTCTTCTATTTACCATACGTAAAGATTTATTTATTTTGTTAAATATTTTGGCTTGATTCTTTGAATATTGTAACAGAAAAAGTACAAAAGTAGTGAATGTAATGAAATATTTTAGGCTTACCAAAAGTGGAAATTATAAAAACAAGTTAGTAATTTTAGAGATGTAAATCATGCCCAACAATAACTAACTTTGTGTAGGATTTTGTTCATATAGTTGAAAAATGTATTTAGTTAACAATCCTAAGAAACTATCAGTATGCATTTTAGAATATGCTAATTCATTGTACGTTTCTTAATGCACATGAACTAAAGTATACGTATAAACGTTGGGTTACTTAAAGAATACTAAACAAAATTACAGTATGTTCAAATGTTTCAGAAAACAATGTGTATAGCTCTTCAAGATGTTAAAATATTGTAAGATTTGAGTTTCTTTTTCTGTTTTTTACTAACGTTAATTGTATTATGGAAAATTAGAACTAAGACAAGAAATAATGTACAGATGCAAAGTTCATTTTGATTTCTTCCAAAATCTGGTAACTTAGTAAAAATGCTGTTTATATGTAAAATTAATATTTGAAAGTTGTATCAATAGAAAGTTAAGTAACTATTTATAAGTTAATTGACAGACATTCTGCAGAATACCTAAGCTGTTTAATTATGGAAAAGCAATAATTGTTTAATCAAAGCCTTAGAAATTCTGTTGAATGTTCCTGAGGTTATCCAAGCTATATTGCAACTCAAAGGGAATTTTCATACCATGTTTCAGATTCACAGGGGATCCAAGTTGATGAAAAAACATGAAGGAAAACCTTTGTATGTTGAGGGGTAAGTTCATTTTTAAAATAAATATCAGATGATATGTGTGTATATATCATAAAGATATGTGCATATATTTACCTTCTCAAATAATAAGTGTATCTGTTCTAATTCAATAGGTTGTCTTTGTTGTGACTTGGCTTTTTTTTGGTTTTGCTTTAGCTCGGGGCCAGGCATGAATGGCCTAGTCACTGGTATGCTTACCCTGTAATAGCCGTTTGAGCAGATAAGAGTAGCCATGAGCTCTCAACATTTACTGTTGTCTGCCTATCTACTTTATCATGTGGCTCACACATGACTATAAAACTTTAATTTGTTTAAGTGGTTTTTGTTCTGGAATTTTGAGAAAGAAAGAAAAAAAAACTGCTTCAATTTGCCAGTACATCCTTGGGTTACATTAAATGGTCATCAAATAACTCATAAGTTCTTACATTCTCCTCCAGAGTTATTGTCTATTGATAACTATGGTAGCTGTTCAAGAATCATAGAAGAAGGGCTTTATGTGTAAACTGTGGTTCCATGTTCAGTCTCTCATATGTAAGAAAAAGTACATTGAAATCACATTTACAGTTTTAAAAAGATAAACAGTAAGTTAAATAGCCCAGACGTAGGGCATACTCATTAGTTCAGTTGCACATTTCTTTGGACTGAAGTAAGTGGCAGGCTTGAAAAATCCAAGATAGTCAAAAGCTTTCTTTTTCTAGTATCACACAAAACCTGTGTAACAGAAAACTACATGCTGTAGGCAAAATTATTGTGGACCATAAAGTTAGGTACTTTTCATCATTAATGTCACAGTAATTACACTTATGTAATTGTGTGTTTCTTTAGAGATACTCTTTTATGTGCATGTAATAAAATTTCACCGAGTTACATTCAAAACTTAATTGAATTACTTTATATTATGGTATACAGTAAACTTGACATCAAAATAGAGTAAATAATTTATATGTTATATAAGTTTAAATTCTTAATTTTATAAGACAGTAGTTAAAAAAATATCCTGCAATCTCTTAGTATGAGAATTGGAGTATTTGCTCTCTGCGTATCTCTTTTTACCTAATTGTTTTTACCACCCCTTCAAGAAGTGTGAAATTTAATGTAAATTACTCCTTATAGAGTTGTTATTTCTCAGGCAAAGCATAATTTTTATAGCCTTTAATCTTATATTGTTGTAGAGCATTATTTTTAGAGAAAATATGTTGTAAAAATAGATCAGTTGTGCTTGCTTTAAGTTAGGTGTTTGTGTTTTAGATATCGAAGTATAATTCAGAGTGGTTGTGCTGAACATGACAGTCGTTCTGTTGAATTCTACTGTGAAGATGATGGCCAAGTTGTTTGCAGCTATTGTGTTGTCATGGGAGATCATAAAGGACACAACATCATCTCTTTGGTAGATAAGGTAGAGATTCATTCAGTTACATAAAGATATATTTGTGTGAATTTACTCTCTTCAAAGAAGACTACTAGCTCTATTTTCTGCACATTTTCATACTTTGTGATCTTGTGTTAAAGAGAGATCAGGACAGATAGACATTTTAAATGCAGTTTTTGTCATGGTAGTGAGTTTACTTGTAAATAGAAAAAATTAACAACTAGAATTCTCATTTGTAATGTGTTTTTATATTTATTATACCTAAAACAACATAATGAATTTTTACAGATTCCTTCCCAGTTTATTCTACTACTATTTTGTGTTGGAGGTACTTGAGTTCCACCTACTATTATAATTATTATTATTACAATGTACTTTAATCTTGAATCTATACTATTGCCTGCATGGTATAAGATATATTTTTTTTATAGAACCAGTCTTGTACTGATAATCTACAATGCTCGATTATGGAAGGTCAGAAGTTTTGCTATCGCCTGAAGTTAACAGAGAAGGTAATGCACATTTTTAACTGCTATTTTACCATGCAGTTATTTCTGTTAGCTTGAAGTTATTAGGGAAAAGACTACAGCATTCATTTCTTTTATAAAGAAATAGTTTTTGTCACTAACTTTCATAGTAATAATCCTCAGTCAATAATTTTACTGTCTAAGATAAAAATACTACAGTTAATATATAAGGGTTAGCAGAGGTCCTTGAACTTCATGAAAACAAATTATAAAAGTTTCACTACTAGAAATCATGGAAAATAACTGTTTTTAAGTTATAGTTTAAAAAGACCTGAAATTTTAGTTTCAATAAAAAAACCTCCAGTTTAATAATCTGCTTTATTTATAAAAAACCTCCAGAGTGATAATCTGCTTTATTTATAAAAATCCTCCAGAGTGATAATCTGCTTTATTTATAAAAAACCTCCAGAGTGATAATCTGCTTTATTTATAAAAAACCTCCAGTTTAATAATCTGCTTTATTTATTAAAAACCTCCAGTTTAATAATCTGCTTTATTTATAAAAAAATCTCCAGTTAAATAATCTGCTTTATTTATTAAAAAACCTCCAGTTTAATAATCTGCTTTATTTATAAAAAAACCTCCAGTTCAATAATCTGCTTTATTTATAAAAAAACCTCCAGTTTAATAATCTGCTTTATTTATAAAAAAACCTCCAGTTCAATAATCTGCTTTATTTATAAAAAACCTCCAGTTTAATAATCTGCTTTATTTATAAAAAAACCTCCAGTTTAATAAACTGCTTTATTTATAAAAAAAACCTCCAGTTTAATAATCTGCTTTATTTATAAAAAAACCTCCAGTTTAATAAACTGCTTTATTTATAAAAAACCTCCAGTTTAATAATTTGCTTTATTTATAAAAAACCTCCAGTTTAATAATCTGCTTTATTTATAAAAAAAATTAAACAAAATAATAGTTTGGTTATCACATTTGGGTCTATTTACATTCTATGTTAACAACTGTAAGAGTTGTGCCTCGTGATTTGAAGACAGCTGCAATTTTTCCTGACAAGCACATAAAAATCACAAGAAATTACAATTTTAATCTAGTCTGGAGACTCTTAGAAATTTGGATGTTTACTCTGTTATTTACTTTAAAAAAATAGTTTTTGTAAGATGTCAGAAGTGATGTTCCTTACATTGTGTGAAACTATCCTAAAAAGATTATGAGCTATTAAAGATTTTAATTTTTAAACAGAGATAAACAAATAACAGAATTAATTACAAAATCTCACTGAGCCAAGGTGTATCCTCAGCTTTCATATCTTACCACATCAAAAATCTGTTGTAAATCCAGAATTTATGTCTTAATCTCATAGTTATTTACAAATAAATGCAATACAACATTAAAATCTTACACAACAAACAATTATTAAAAACAGGACTTGCCAGACTTGCATGTTTTGATGTTAGTAACAACACCATCTTCAGAAGTAATATTGGGACTTGTATACCCACAAAATCATTTGCATATTACACCATCTGGATTGAAACTATTCTAAGTTATAACACATCTGTCCAGTACTTTATTACTTTCATACCTGGACCAACTTCCTTATGTGATACAAAATCTTTGCCTTTTTTTCAATTTCTGTATTTTCTTTTATATTTGTTCTATTTTAAGTTTTATCTGCTTTACTAACTTACTGTCATTCCAGTGTATAGAATGAGTTGTTTGTACCACATGTTCTGTCAATAGAAATTCATTCACTTTATTTTTGTCTACTGCATTTTAAATTTCTAAATATTTAGCCAATGTAAATTTCTCCACAAATGTAAAGTATTTATGAATTCCACATTTATAAATTTCTTCTATTTTGTGAAGAAAATGTTCATTCTATGTATTTTTCATTATCTTATCCATTTTCATTGACAAACTTTGAACATGTGGTAAACAAACTCTCATGTTATCTACTTTGTTTTCTTCCTAATTTTGTAAATGTTAACATACTTAAATTACACTATGTAACACAAGTTTTGTACCTGGATAGTATGTGTTATTTCTTAATTGCTTATGTTGTAAAAGTACAGAGAATGGCCATTATTCCCTTTAAACTTTACTTTTGTGACCTGGATAATTAAATTTAGAAATTAACCTATTTTCTATGTAAAAACAGGCAAATTTGCACATTTTCATTTACATAAGTTCTGAATAAAACAACATATGAATCATGATTTACATGTATTTATACTAAAGTTATACAAAAATGAACAAAGATGTTTAGAAGTGAGTAGTTTTTAGAGATTTGCGACCTTAATGCAAATCACTTTCACATATCAGACCCCAAATATAGTCTCCCATCATGTTTTTGTTATATGTTCCCAGGTCACAAAAGCAAAGTTTGAAAAGAAAAATAGGTCATTTCCACTTACTTTAGGCATAAGCAATTGGAAAATAACACTTTCTGCTCAGGAACAGGAAAAAGTAAAAATTTTGTAATATAGTGTTATTGACATGTTTATGATATAATATGTCAATAATTTTGGGTTAATATCCTCTAAATTTAACTCAACTTTAACATCACAATCATAAGTGCATATTTTTAAGGTTCTGAACATAAGTGTGGAGAAGACATATCTGACTGTCCTTTTTTTTTTTTTTTTTCAGAAACTGTCAGAGCTAATTCCAGAAGAAAAAATCGATACATCTCTTCTTGTCAAGGAAGTTCATTCACGGTTTCACATAATTCATGGTTTATTGCAGCTCAGGTGAGTACACCAGGATGTATATTATTTGAAATGATTTTGGAAACTGAACAAAACAGGTGCAAAATGCAAATATGTTAATATTGATCTTCCACTGTTGTATGAAAATTAACAACACTACAGTACAGTCACATCTGAAAGAAATGTCACGTGACAAGTACATTCAACTCAGTGTTTGACTGGTTAAAGTTATTGGTTGTGACAGACTGAGGCAGAATTTCATGTTTCAAGATGATGCTCGCCACTTCACACTATCTTTTCTTTGTATCTACCTCAAAGATTTGCATTCCACTAGTAGTTTTGCAACTACCACCTAATCTCTAAATATTTTTCGTTAGTAGTAGTATTGCAAAAATATGTTATTGTGCAGCAAAAAGCCCTCTACCAGTAGGAAGATGAGACACCTCCTTGTTCACTAGCTTTTTTTATGCTTTTGCACTAATGAATCTTTATTCTATTCTTTGGTACTGAACACACTGCACATGTTTTGATTTTCATTTTAAAGAGACTTGTGACGTTGAAGGAACTTATTTTCCTTTTTTTTTTCTTTTTTTTTTTACAAACTGTGAACACATTAGCTCATTTAATATCTTCCACTTGTGTAAGTAGATAATTTCCTCACACAAGATAATGATAACTGTGTCATATGGAAGCACATTTACTAGGGATGACCAGACAGCCATTGTGTGGTGTGGTGGGTTCCCTTATGCAACCAGTATCTTCAGATTCAGTACCTTCTTCAGATGTTCCCCTCGTATTTCAAGGGAGAATGAAGAGGACAGATTTGTTTTTTTTCCTACTTATGCTTTTATAACTTCTTTCTTCATTGAAGAAAAACCTTAAAACTTCTTGCATTATCAGGACTTATTTTCACAGGTATTCTCTATTTTTTCTCTTTTCCTGTTGTCATATTATTATTATTTTTCCCAGCTACTTACTCCTAACCCTAACCAATGTTGTATACTTTTTCCTTGACCAGTTATGTTCCTGCAACATCTAGCCTCTCCTTTTTCATGTAACTGATTCTTATATCTTAAATTTTATTTATTCTGAATTCCCTTTTGCAATTCCCATATCATTTAGGATTGCCTTTACCTGTTCTGGGATGGGGAAAGGTATACTATTTGACATTAGTTTTGCCCTTCATTGCCCCATACTCGTGCCTTCACCTGATCTTCTTTACCTCATCTTTGTATACCTCAAGTATGAGGCACTTTACCATGCCCAGAGAAATTTGTAGGATATTCTTGTTTCCTTCACTTCTCCACTTTGGTCTATTCTACTTCTACCATTTCCCTGTTTACTCAGCTCTTAGGTAATGGGAATTGTTGTGTAGGGGATACTCTCCCATCCCAAGTTTGACTTATTTCTTCTCTTCTATGAGATTTTTACCTGGTCTCTTTCTTTGCATTGAAATTTTGGAGGTATTCCTGATTTGATTGAGTCAATGGCTGAGACTGCCTGCCATCAACCCTTAATTTTGTCCTTTCCACACTGTTCCAAACCCAACCCCCATCATTGTACCCCAACATGGTCCCTAGTTTCCCATTTTTTAACTCCCACTTCCCAACTTTTGTTTTCTATCCAGCATCAGACTCATCAAATTCATTGGTGATGATTAAATCAAATTGTGTTCTGTGGGTGCTCAGTTATCATGGTTTGAGCTTCTTTTGATGCTGGTTTTATTCTACTTTTTACCTGTGGACTTTCTTTTCAGTTCTTTTCCTCCTTCACTCAGCTCTCATGTTTCATACCCTCTTCCTAATTCCATCTGTGTACATCTTGAGGATGCAGTGTTCATCAACATTTCCAGATTTTCCTCACTCCTACTTAACATCTTATTCATCTAGAAGTTTTTCAACTCATTTCTCAGGTGTGATGATCCTCCTCATATCTGCCTGCAAGCTATGTAACTTCTAGTTACCAAGGTTTATGTCTATCCTACTCATATTGCAAGAGGGTTTTTTTAGCATGTAGGAACCATGGCTTCATCAGAACTTCTTATTCCTTTGGTTTACACATATATGTATTTCCTCAATGCATGTCCAGAAGAACCTCTCATGAAAAGATTTGACCTTAATAACTTACCTCTCACCTCCTCTACATGAAGATTTGTGCTGATGGCTAGACCAATCCAATATTTGTATGGATTTTCCATTACCTCTACTCACACTGGACTTGCACCTCTTTATCACTCAAACTTCCAGTAGTCTGTTTGGCATACTCTTGCTTCTTACCTCTTCTAGTGGATTCATTCCCATAACACCTCAGTTTTCCAATTCCAACTATTAAGGGGCAACCCAATGCAGAACTACTTGTTTTCAAAACCTTAGATCTTCCTCATATGGCCAGTTCTCTGTGATTTTTTTTTTCATCTGTCAAGTACCAGGTATTATGAGCTAGGTTATGGAATGTATTTCTTGGCAGGACCATGTAATGACAATGAATTGATATCTTAACATCTGGCCTTAATTCTAGACACTACTTTTCATGTTTTCTTGGTGGTTGGCTCAACTTGGGTTTTTACTTCTATGATATCCGAAAACCCAATTTTCTCTTCCAATAACAACTTTACTTTCTTTCCTGCTTCAACCTCACAAGTCACTATTCCATCACAAGATCTTATCCCCTCCCCCCAACCACATTTTTTTTTTTTTTTGAATTTTCTGGTCCATGTTGAATCAGACTCTTCAGTCAGATAGTCCTGATTCTATACATATTGACTCTCCAACTTCTTGTATTGTAAGTATTGAGATAGCCATAGTATTCTGCCCTGCAACATAAGGAACTGGTTTGCCTTTTCCTGGATAAAATATACCTGTAAGAGATGAGATACGTCCCCCTGCCATTGGATGTCACACTCCATGAGCTTCCTTTGGATGCTTTCTAAAGAGAAATCATCTGGGTAAATCTTTGCATTGGCTTCTCCACCACTTCAATATGTATTCTAGCTCAGTTGTGTGAAGAGGAATATATCTTCTCAGAGGTTAACATTTTCCTTACTTGAAAGTGTATTGTCAATAGATACTCACCTCTGTATACATAGCAATGTCATTATGCAGTAGCACAATTCAAAAGAAATCTCTGGAGAAGTCGTAGAAGTTATAAGAAATATAAACAAGGGAAACTAGAGAATATTTTAACGGGTAAACATCATCAGTATCAAAATAAGTAGGTAGTAACCATCATTAAAAGATCACACTTGTGCCATTAATATGTATACAGACATATGCATATATCTTATATCCTTATATATTTTATGAATTTACGTAACTTTCAGGTGTATTGGAATGTATACCCATCCTTGAAATTGAGAATGGAATTTCAAAGGCTTTAAAGTGCTTGAAAAGGGGTCCCTCTCTTTTTTTTTTTCGAAAAAGTATTTGAAAGTATTATAATAGTAGAATATGTCAATATACCTAACTTTAATGCCTGTTGTAGAGTTGTGCACAAGGTGTGACGTTTTTTTCCTTTTTAGTCTGCATTGATATGTTGAACAAATTGGTAGAAATTGTATACAGTATCTGTGGAACTTGACTGAGTTTGATGTGGATTTTAGTGAAAAATATTCTGACAGTACTTAGAAGGTCTCTGAAATTGATATGAGCAAGTTACTATGAACCAACAGTATAACCATGCATTACATTGTTCGTCCCACTTTATCATAACCTTCTGTTTACATAAACTGTTGTGCTCTCCAACATCAGCCACAATTATAACTATGATCAGTCATTACAACTTCTTTTTTTTTTCGTTTTCTGAAGTGATAACCAACAAAAAGAAAATGGTCCTTTTCATTAAAAACCTGAAAAGAATGACATGAAAATTTCCTCTGTATTTGAAAGAAAAACTGATGAATACATCCAGCCCAAAATACTTTATACTTCTACAAAAGAGACCAGTTTGGTATTGACATCTTCACCTCTGATGGTATCTAAACAAGGTTAACAGTTTTCTAAAGGTTAGCTTTATCTTTGATCCTAAGTTGTCACGACATTTTGCATAAAATAAATAAATCAATGTAAAAGTGACAGTTTATTTGTGTAAGATGGACCTCTTTCCTTGCATCTGAAAGGCCCAGTATGGCCAGGTGGTAAAGGCACTCAACTCATAATTTGAGGGTTGCAAATTCTAATCCCCATCACACCAAACGGGCTCGCCCTTTCAGCCATGAGGGCATTATAATGTAACAGTTAATCCCACTATTTGTTGGTTAAATAGTAGCCCAAGAGTTGGCAGTGGGTGATGATGACTAGTTGCCTTCCCTCTTGTCTTACACAGCAAAATTAGGGACAATTAGTCTTACCCTTCAAAATGTTTTCATTGTAGTTGTTTCACCTTAGAAGGCATAAGGTCAACACCTAACTAGCTTTATAATCCAAAGGTCACTTCTCAGTGAGCTTTAAAAGCTATGCAATGAGTAGTCACTATCTTTTTTGTGAATGTGTCTCACTTTTCTGAATAATTATGTGATAATTATATTTCATCTGAAAAACTGTTGGTTTCTTTTGTAAAGGTGCAAAAGTTATTTATTTTTCAATGTGAATTGATATCTTAACATCTGGCCTTAATTCTAGACACTACTTTTCATGTTTTCTTGGTGGTTGGCTCAACTTGGGTTTTTACTTCTATGATATCCGAAAACCCAATTTTCTCTTCCAATAACAACTTTACTTTCTTTCCTGCTTCAACCTCACAAGTCACTATTCCATCACAAGATCTTATCCCCTCCCCCCAACCACATTTTTTTTTTTTTAATTTTCTGGTCCATGTTGAATCAGACTCTTCAGTCAGATAGTCCTGATTCTATACATATTGACTCTCCAACTTCTTGTATTGTAAGTATTGAGATAGCCATAGTATTCTGCCCTGCAACATAAGGAACTGGTTTGCCTTTTCCTGGATAAAATATACCTGTAAGAGATGAGATACGTCCCCCTGCCATTGGATGTCACACTCCATGAGCTTCCTTTGGATGCTTTCTAAAGAGAAATCATCTGGGTAAATCTTTGCATTGGCTTCTCCACCACTTCAATATGTATTCTAGCTCAGTTGTGTGAAGAGGAATATATCTTCTCAGAGGTTAACATTTTCCTTACTTGAAAGTGTATTGTCAATAGATACTCACCTCTGTATACATAGCAATGTCATTATGCAGTAGCACAATTCAAAAGAAATCTCTGGAGAAGTCGTAGAAGTTGCCTAAAGGCTAGTGGCACTTGTATGGGGAAGATAACATAATTGTGTGATGAGGTATCTACTAGAAATATGTTTTCAGGTAAGAAACACATTAGGTTTAAATAGGAGCTACATGGAAGTCCTGAAGAGAGTATGAAAACTAAGCAGTGTCTGTGTATAGAAGTGGTGGAGGCACACAGCTCAAACTTTTCAAAACTAATGTTAGTTTACTCAAATTTATGATAAATAATCTATTAGAGATCTTGCCAGTGACCTAGCTGTTAGTACAAGTGTGAATGATACCTCCAGAAGAGTAACATACTTACAAAACAACACTTGGTGACCTCAATCGATATGTTTGTAGCTGCTCAAAACCACTGATTATGAGAGATGACCAAACCAAAAGACAAACAGTGAGGTAAGCCAAGCTGGATAAGAATGTTTTATACAAATAACTTAAAATAAACTTTTGATAGTATGAAAAACCAGCTGTACTATTTTGTATTTGTAAATACAGAATACTATAGCATTGTTCCTCTTACTCAGTTTTATTTTGTATTTTCTTTGTATTATATTGTATGAATTTAATTTATTTGCAATTTAATTACCCGTTATTTGTGACTCCTGTAGATGTATCTCTTGTGTACATTCCTAGATATTTCCAGCCCTTTGTATGTTGATACTTACTCTTATGGTTCTGTTATAAATCCTATTGAAATATTTTGGGGAAATGTAAGTTAGTAACTGGGATTTTCTATTTTGTTTTTATACTATGTGAAATAACTTTTTCCAGGGAACTGGAAATCATTAAGGAATTGGAAAGACTTTCAAATGAAAATGTAATTTGCCTGGAGAAAATGGTAAGTAGGCCAGTTTACTTTTAAATTATTTTCAAAAAGATTTTCTATCATGAAAATAATGGCTAAAGAGTAATATTGGTTAGAAACTGGTTCCTTCTTTGAAAACATGGTGAACTTAAAAGTTGGAAAATTTGAACTTCTGTCTTTTCTTTAATATTACTTTAGTAATAAGCTCTGAATTAAGAGAACAGAAATGCAGCATTAATGTATTTTAAATTCCACCTCTGGCTGGTGATTTGTCAGAAATGAAAGGTAGGTGGAGTTTTCAGTAGCCATCTTCCAATAAACATTTGGAATATTGTGATCAAAGAAAACGAGTTGTAAGTCAAACCACACAAATGTACTTCTTTAATTGGTCAGTCAGAAATCACTTTTAAATTGTAGTAATTGTGCAAATAAGATTTGTTTACCTAAGAGTCTGTAAACGCCTTTGGTTTGATTGATAAACTAAACATCCAATGGTAACAAACAGGCTATAATGTTTGGTTGACAACTGTTCATCATACGAAACTCTTAGTTTTTAGTGTATATTTGTTTAGTATATAATATGATGTGTAAATAAAAGCTTTAAAAATGGATATGGAATTATCTTCCCACTCAAAACAGGCTGGTTTTAATTTTATCAGAAAAGCATTGAAAGAATACTTTATGTTGTCATTGAACATCATAAATTTTTTGGTTATTTTTGACAGTTCAAAATTGAAATATAAACAAGGGAAACTAGAGAATATTTTAACGGGTAAACATCATCAGTATCAAAATAAGTAGGTAGTAACCATCATTAAAAGATCACACTTGTGCCATTAATATGTATACAGACATATGCATATATCTTATATCCTTATATATTTTATGAATTTACGTAACTTTCAGGTGTATTGGAATGTATACCCATCCTTGAAATTGAGAATGGAATTTCAAAGGCTTTAAAGTGCTTGAAAAGGGGTCCCTCTCTTTTTTTTTTTCCGAAAAGTATTTGAAAGTATTATAATAGTAGAATATGTCAATATACCTAACTTTAATGCCTGTTGTAGAGTTGTGCACAAGGTGTGACGTTTTTTTCCTTTTTAGTCTGCATTGATATGTTGAACAAATTGGTAGAAATTGTATACAGTATCTGTGGAACTTGACTGAGTTTGATGTGGATTTTAGTGAAAAATATTCTGACAGTACTTAGAAGGTCTCTGAAATTGATATGAGCAAGTTACTATGAACCAACAGTATAACCATGCATTACATTGTTCGTCCCACTTTATCATAACCTTCTGTTTACATAAACTGTTGTGCTCTCCAACATCAGCCACAATTATAACTATGATCAGTCATTACAACTTCTTTTTTTTTCGTTTTCTGAAGTGATAACCAACAAAAAGAAAATGGTCCTTTTCATTAAAAACCTGAAAAGAATGACATGAAAATTTCCTCTGTATTTGAAAGAAAAACTGATGAATACATCCAGCCCAAAATACTTTATACTTCTACAAAAGAGACCAGTTTGGTATTGACATCTTCACCTCTGATGGTATCTAAACAAGGTTAACAGTTTTCTAAAGGTTAGCTTTATCTTTGATCCTAAGTTGTCACGACATTTTGCATAAAATAAATAAATCAATGTAAAAGTGACAGTTTATTTGTGTAAGATGGACCTCTTTCCTTGCATCTGAAAGGCCCAGTATGGCCAGGTGGTAAAGGCACTCAACTCATAATTTGAGGGTTGCAAATTCTAATCCCCATCACACCAAACGGGCTCGCCCTTTCAGCCATGAGGGCATTATAATGTAACAGTTAATCCCACTATTTGTTGGTTAAATAGTAGCCCAAGAGTTGGCAGTGGATGATGATGACTAGTTGCCTTCCCTCTTGTCTTACACTGCAAAATTAGGGACAATTAGTCTTACCCTTCAAAATGTTTTCATTGTAGTTGTTTCACCTTAGAAGGCATAAGGTCAACACCTAACTAGCTTTATAATCCAAAGGTCACTTCTCAGTGAGCTTTAAAAGCTATGCAATGAGTAGTCACTATCTTTTTTGTGAATGTGTCTCACTTTTCTGAATAATTATGTGATAATTATATTTCATCTGAAAAACTGTTGGTTTCTTTTGTAAAGGTGCAAAAGTTATTTATTTTTCAATGTGTATTTAGTAGAAGATATTTCAAGCTATCACAGCTCTGTGTAGGTAAGTTACTGGAAAACACTTAAAGAAAATGTTTGAGAGTAAAACTGGATTAAATATTTGCTTCTGAAGTACAGACACTAAGTGTTTTGTTGTTGTTATCTTGATCCTTGTTGGTTGTATCTGGTCAACTTGGATGCGTGAGACTTTCTGCTTGATTCATATTTTTCTGTTTAATGTATGAGCAAATGAGATCAGGTGATTTGTTAATGTTTCCTCATTGCTATATCAGAATCAGTGAATAGAGTGTTAAAACAATACAAGAAGCCATCAGAGGAAATTTTTGAATCTGTTTAATGTTCTACATATTGCTGCTGATGTGGTAACAATTGAACTAGTAAATGGAGGTTGAATTTCTCTAATACAGAATGCAGTGTGGTTGTTAACATCTTAGGTTTGTTAGAACAATATATGTACACTTTATGGCAGAGTTTCTAAACTCTATTTAAGTCATGGACCCCTTTCAGAATCTGATTTGAAAGCTATGGATCCCCTTTTCAGAAGCATATACATAAACGCACATGTACCCAAAATAATGGAGGAAAAATCTGTTTTTTTTTTGCTCCTGGTCCATGGACTACTTGAAGCCATTCCATGGACCCACTTTATAGGCTGTGCTTATGAATATTAAATATTTGGGTGACATTTGAATTTTAACTTTATTGTGTAATTAATCATCCTCATACACTCAAGGGTACATATCACAATGTGTCATAGAGTTATTTGAAACATTTAGTTAAATAACTTTAATTATCACTGTCTTTTTGCCTCTCCCCTAGTACAATGGTAAGTCTTCAGATTCACAGACTTACAATACTAAAATCAAGGGTTTGATTCACCTCGGTGGGCTTAGCAGATAGCCCAGTGTGGCTTTGCTGTAAGAAAAACACACACACATCACTGTTTTTCGATAAATTTAGCATTACAGTGTAATTTGTAACTCAGATTTTATTATATATATATATATATATCTTAATTTCTTAGTTCAAAAGAAAAAAATAATCTTAATTACGAGGTCTGTTCAAAAAATATGCGGACTGACGTCATAAAACAAAATGTATTTTATTTAGAAGTTACAGGTCTGGGACCCCTTCAAATTACTCTTCTCCCCAACGCACACACTTATCCCAACAGTGTTTCCACTTGTTAAAACAGTGCTGGTACACTTCTTTTGTAATGTCCTCCAGCTCCTTCGTCGCATTTGCCTTAATCTCAGGAATCGTCTCAAATCTTCTTCCTTTTAAGGGTCTTTTGAGTTTGGGGAACAAGAAAAAATCGCAAGGAGCAAGGTCAGGTGAGTAAGGGGGGTGGGGAAGAACAGTGATCGAGTTTTTGGCCAAAAAATCACGAGTTCTGAGGCACAAATTTCTCAGCAACGCAGTGCATCTTCAATTTTTCGGTCAAAATCTCGTAACAAGATCCAACTGATATCCCACACTCTTCAGCAAGCTTCCTGACAGTCAGACATCGATTTGCCCGCACCAGGGTGTTGATTTTGTCGACGTGTGGGTCGTCAGTTGACGTGGAAGGACGTCCAGGACGCTCATCATCTTCAATGGAGTGTCGACCATCCTTAAAACGTTCATGCCACTTGAAACATGCCGTACGCTTCATAGCAACATCACCGTAAGCCGTGTTAAGCATTGCAAAAGTTTCAGTCGCAGATTTTCCAAGTTTAACACAAAATTTCACAGCAAGTCGTTGCTCCTTCAGGTCATTCATTCTAAAACCCGCCAAACGAAAAAATCGCACTTCACTTAAAACCGTGTAGCTAATACACAAATGAAGATATCTGCAATCGGGGAAACGGCATAGTAATCAACTGATCTGTGCGAACCTAGCGACACCAAGCGGATTCCCCTGGAACCAACTGGAGCCACACAATTCAAACAGTCCACGTATTTTTTGAACAGCCCTTGTATGTTTTTTTTCTGTGTGTCATGTGGTATGTCTTGTCTTATTGCTTATTTTATGTGTCAGTATGCTTCCCATACAAGTTCTATAGTGGTTAATGAATAAGAATCTAAAATTTTGAACATTTGCAAGATATATAATTAGAACCTCCCACCTTTTTTGATCTGCTGAAATAGCAATGTCTTTTGCTAAGCTAGAAAAGCAGCCCAACTCACAACTCCAGTCGTTTGAAATCCCTTGTCTAGTCGTGCCTACTTCTCTTTAATTTAATTTTATAGCCAATAGAAAGAGCATAATGCAGTCTACATGTATCTAATGGTAGTTTATAGTTGATTTGAAAGGGAAACATAATTTCACTGGAAGTAGTGATGTTTGTTACCTATGGCACTGCTCTGAATAGAAACAAAATTTTTTCTCACCCACATTCAGCTTAGTTATAGTGGTGTTTTTTGTACAAGGAGGGTAAGTTGGTAAAGTGTTTTGTTTTTCTAAAATGCATTTTTGAAATCTACAAAAATTATCTTCCCCATCCATTTGAGAGAATAAACATGGAATGTGAAGAGGTTTAGCAATTATGACAGATAGTTAAAGTCGATTTCATAATATCATAAGTATTTAAAATCATTGTGATCTCTCAAATGTTTATTTAGTGTTTTATGTTTGAAAAAGGTAAGTGGACATTAAGTACTTATGAGTAAGTAGGAATAATATATATGCATGTTTCTAAATCCTTGGATACTTTCTCTTCCTATACTGCTAGATTCTGATCACTCCAGGAGGAAAGCTAATATCCAAATACAAGTTTATTGGATTGGCCTGTACTTTGTACAGAGCCATGTTAATAACATTTTATTGTACTTTTATTGCTTTAGACAATTCTCATTGCAACCACTACACTGTAAAGAAGCCAATAAGTCTTCTTCTACTGTGATCTTGGAGCCAGGGTTATGATAAACTCTGTTCTGGTAATTGTCTCTTGTGAGCTTATTTGCTATCAGTGGTGTTATTTGGCAGAAGTGATTCATTGCTTTATGTTTGGCAGGTTTCTACTTCAGCTGCGAACAGTGAAATAAACATGAGTAAATGTGAAAAGATTAGAATAAGAAACTTTCAGAAGTACTTTGGAATTTCCTAGTCAATACTAAAAGGGTAGAACATTATTACTTTGTTTTGTAATTTTCTGCATCCATATTGGGGCCTGGCATGGCCAAGCTCGTAAGGCGTGCGACTCGTAATCCGAGGGTCGCGGGTTCGTGTTGCGCTAAACATGCTCGCTCTCCCAGCCTTGGGGGCTTATAATGAGATGGTCAATCCCACTATTCGTTGGTAAAAGAGTAGCCCAAGAGTTGGCGGTGGGTGTTGATGACTAGCTGCCTTCCCTCTAGTCTTACACTGCAAAATTAGGGACAGCTAGCACAGATAGCCCTCGAGTAGCTTTGTGCGAAATTCCAAAACAAACAAACAAGCATCCATATTGAGCTAGGGTAGAGAAAATAGCATATATAGTGTTTTGAAAGAAAAACGTGTATTATTTACTTAGGAGGTTTAATACATTAAGGAAGTGAAATTTGAAATGAAGATAAATATTTTTAATATTAAATTACTTCACAGTAGAAGACTTTGATTACAAACAAAACTTATTAAAAATACTTAATAAAAATTCTGATTTTTTGTTCTAAAAATGTTTTGTAATGTTTACTAAATGATTGTTGCATCATTAGGAAGTAAAATATGTTCACACTAGTCTTGTTGTTCAGAGGCAGGAGGCATCTGATCAGCTGAAACAGTTAACAGCTTTGATAAGAGGTAAGATTTCAAGTGAATCAAGTAGTTTTTATGTAAACACTGTTTAAATACATTATAAGTGCTTGTGAATTTGTGGTAGACATACAAACAAATTCTGGTGTCTTCCTTTGTTGTATTTCTTTATTGTGAATATTTTTCTGTTTAGAATACCTGTGTGTTTTCACCAATTTACTTAGGTTTCTTGATACAATAGAAAATTTACTTGAGTGTGATATGTTTATAAACTAAACCTTGGTAAAAACTACATATAGGCTGAATAAAGAAAATTTATTTAAAGGTTTTTACCATTATATATATTAAGTATAAATTTGTTGTTTCTCTTACTATAAGCTTAAAATAATTTTTCTTAGATTATTCAAGGCCTTTGCTTTGTTATTAACATGTCAGGCTGTGGAATGAAGGGTCTGTGGTTTGAGATGTGATGCTTCTGAAGTTGTTATGAAAGTATATCTATCTTATCACTTGGTCCAAAGAGAATCAATTAAAACCCTTATGGTTATAGGTTCTGCTGGATGACTCCCCAGGTTTTGATTCTTTGCTGTGGACACAGTATATAGTCATAATAGCAAGATTTTGAAATATTTCAACAGTTGAAATAATAAAAAATATTAATAAATCAGAATCTGTAATTGCTATTACTTTATTATTAGTGTACTGACAGTCAGTATAATTGGAACTATGACCATTCACTTAGTTTTTGTGACATCAAGTGATATAATCACTGATTATAGGGAAACTGTTCAACTCACACATATCTTTGTCCACATGCTTTGCTAGGTGGTGCCATTCATGGTAAATTACAATTAAATATCATGCTTTTTTTGTGTGAACTTTTTCTTATTTTCAGAGTACATTTGGTTTCTAAATTTTGCAGATGCAATCGGTAATGTTTAAATAGGAATATACTTTTAAACAAAGAGATTTGCTCTAGGAAATGGTAGAATAATTTTATCAGTTTTTTTTTTAAATGAAGAAAATGGTGTTCATCTTTGTTCAGTATATCTATGCCACTGGTAATGGCTGTAGTTTTTAACCTTCAAGGAACCATACTGTCAGAAACATCAGACATTTTAAGAGTGAGTCAGCAGCGAAATATCAACAGCAGTGCCATAAAACAGAGGTACTTTTGGCTTTGTGTGTGTTGTATAGACAAAACAAGAGGGAATCCTCAAAAGTTGCAGCTTTTGAAATTCTTTTAAACAGGATTAGAGTAAATTGATGTATATTTTTTTCTTTTTATTAGCTACACTTTTGTGTGCTAGTAATACCAGCCATGGTGTGTGCATATTTGTGATTTGATTTCAGTACTTGTCCAGGTTTCTATCAGTCTACCTTTAACTTAAGATTCCTTTAGAGAGGATTACAGTAAATTAATCTGAGAGACTTTGTGAGTTGGTCAAATACATCTGTCGAAATGATTTGACCTTCTGAGTCATACCAGTCAAGAAATGATGTGAGTTAAAAGTTTGTACTTGAACAACTCTGAGGTAAAAATGTTGTTTTGGGAAAAATTTCTTGTACAGGGATTAAAAGACAAATACTTTTTACATAAACTTTATCAGTTCACGCCCATTTGTAACTTTATACGGAAATAACAAAGTTTTAGCCTTCTGGTGTTGAACTACTATAATTCTCTGTAAATGAAGTAGTAGCAGACATGACTGTGCAGAATCAAAAGTAATTTATAAAAAAATACCCACTGCCATGGTGAATTCTAATAAGGTATTTATCAAATAGTAGGAAATAAGTAAAATCTCCACTCGATTGCTGTTGTATATCTAACTTCTCTGGAATTCTGTTAAATTGAAAGTTGTAAAAGTTTTTCTGGTTTGAATAAATATTATTCATGAAACTTAAGTGTGAAAATTAAACCTTAATAAGTGTAATGAGCAGAAATATGTAGTTAACTTATTTTTCAGCTGCAAAATAAGTACTTCTTTGTACAGAAGCTTTAATTAGTTTGGGGAGAGATTTTTGTTTTTCAATCATTAGCTGATAAAATCAAACTTCAACCAGAAGTTCTTGATTATGAATTGGTTTGAAGATCACTTAAATAACTACTTCCTAGTTTATTGTTAAATTCTTTTACTTGAATTATAGTTATTTTACCTAATGAACAGCAAGCTTATCCAGAAATACCAAGTCTTAAAAGGTGAGGGTATAAATGAGGATGTGTGCCACTATTTTAACCACACAAACTGTGTATCCATTGTAACGATACCTTACTGTGTGCAACTTGAAACATCACCTTCATTTATCATCAACCCAACCTTTTGCCCAGTTGATACTCATTGACATTGAAATTGAAATGGTTGCCAAACTTAAACCATTGTCCAGTTGTTTGTTCTTTAAATTTGTATTTAAATTTATTCAAATTTAACTGCAGTTGGTTATGTCAGTCCTTGAAGCAACAGAGACTCTCTTTCTTTTTTCTGTTCATTCTCGGACATCTTGTTTGAAAACACAGTTGTATGAAACTAGATAATCACACCAGTTATAACAAATTTATTGCAAGCCTTATTTTTTTTTATCATTAATTACTTCTTAATCTGAATGTATTGGTACAACAAATAATTGGGCCTTTTTTGTAATATTAATAAGCAATTCCTTCTAATACTGACTTCATATGTATTGTTTAAACATACTGTGCTATTATGCAGTTATCAAAAAGTTCATTATTTTCATGCTTGATTTTTTATAAATTCAGATGCTGAGAAAATTCTCAATAATAGTTTTATCCCTATCAATGTGGTGGATGTACTGAAAAATCTTTATTCAGCCAAAGAAATTCCTTGTCATCTGGTTCCAACTGAAAATGCCAAGGATATAGATGATATCAAGTAAGCTGTAATGCTTCTGTTGTGTACATTGTAGTCTTGTTAATGAATGTTATTGCTCTTGTTGCTTTTTAATTTCTGTTATATCATTTTTGTCTTCTGCAATAATAAAAATTCTCAGATTTAAGGGGGCACTATACCAATTTGAGGAGTGCACATTGTGATCTTGAAATATTTATTTATTAGATTTCAAAAATAGTTGCATCAAAAGAAAGGCTAGAAATTTTAAGTTCAAAATGTCCATTTTTTGAGACATTTTTATAAATGGATGAGATATTTCAAGAGCATTGCAAGTTTCTCTTAGCCAGAAGTTAACAGAATTTGAGGCAATCTAAAAACTCATTCTTTATGTTGAGAAGCCTGTGAAGAGCTCTCAAACATCTACCTCCTTTTCTTGCACATTCCTTATGTTATTTGTGACATCGTTCTTATCTGGTTTCACCAAAAATCTCTACAAAATGTGAATGGCGAATGTGATAATATAGCAACATTGAACAGTAACAAGCTTTGAATGTTTTACCCTTGAATGCAACAGGCATTTATACAATTATTATTGGAATGATATTATCATGATAAAATTATCTCTATATTTGTTTGGATAAAATTTAAAACTATGAAATTGGTGGTGAGATGAAAAACATTAATATTTAATAAACTATTCTATAACATAAACACTTCAGAAATAATTCACAACATTTCAAATAAATCTGAATTACATGTTTCTTCTTGAATCTTTATGCCTAACTCTAAATAATCATGATTATTATTATTATTAGAGAATTTGGTGTTGCGATGAAGTTTATTATTTTATGTAATTAATGATTGCTTCCTGAATTATTTGCAGAATTGAATTCGACCAAAATTTTGTAGATGGAATTTCACAATTTGGAAAAGTTGAAGCAGACATAAGACAAAAGTAAGCAGTTTTTTATTAGTTCTGAAATTAAATAATATCTTACAAGTTCTTCAGCATTGAAACTAAAATAAATTTGACAA
Organism: Tachypleus tridentatus; assembly: GCF_004210375.1. Classification (NCBI taxonomy): domain Eukaryota; kingdom Metazoa; phylum Arthropoda; class Merostomata; order Xiphosura; family Limulidae; genus Tachypleus; species Tachypleus tridentatus. Next base: position 52,482,853 of record NC_134829.1, on the reverse strand, counting down.
ACAAAATCGTTTATTTCAAATTTTATATAAGATTTATAAACCGTATAATTTTTTATCTACATATAGTTTAATATAAGATATTTCTATTATAGTTGTTCTTAAGAATTAATGAATTGTAAGTCTTTTTTTTTCACAATGTTGTATATTGAAAGTTGTGTTCCACTTTCTTTTTAGAAATTATTTTTTAAACCTGTAAAAGATTAGCAAAATCTAACAGTATAGTTTAATATGAAAATTTTATCACTTCAAGCATTGGAAAGGTTAAAATTACCTGTAGATGCTGAGCTCAACTTGATTTGAAGTGTGATGGATTTTATGTCAAATGAAGCACTAGGTGCTAGTTGGTGTTTTATCCAGACATAAGTGGCAATAAATTTTAACTTGTGAAATAACTCTGAATATCAACTTTAAAATGTAAGCCACAGTTTTAAGTTCCAAAAAACATGCTTCTGATGTTAGCTTTCCAAATTAAAAAAATGTTTATATTGTTTAGACTGTGAACTGTTTAAATCTGACCATAATTGTATCATGTTTTACAAGTAACATTTATTCATGTATACTCTACAAATAAATTCACATGCTTTCCAATTCAGTTGTTTGTATAAAATAAACAACAACTGTGCACATATAGTATTCAGATTTGTAGTTTTTGCACATGCATCAATTTTTAGCATTGTATAAACTGGTAATGAAGTGATAAACAATAAATATTTCTAGATATAAACTGTGTACTGATGCAGAGCTACCATCTGATTATAAAGTTGAAGAAATTGATGAAGATTTGATTCTCAACACAGGTGTGTGCAATATTTGTTGTCAGGTTAAATTGGTTTCCTTCTTTTGTTTTACAAGAAATAGAATTACGATTTTGGCAGATATGTAGGCATCATAAATTTAATATATAGATTGTTATAATGAAATAGAATTCAATTCATTATGTGTATTTATGGAATAACTGTCTATAAATATAAAAAAAATTATACTATTCTCAAATCAATTTACAAGCAATAATTCATAGTTACAGAAGTTGCATTACTCAACATTCTGCATTCTGTACGTTTTTTGTTTTTTTTAAGTCTGTGTCTTGGCGAGACATATCTGCAAGAGGTCTTACATATATAATACAATCAGAGTCAATTGAATTTCTTTGTTGGTTTCATTTATTTGCTTGGATTCTACAGTTTTATTGGTATTTAGTAACTCTAGACTGTTTGTACTGTTACTATGGTTTTAACAGCCTGTGAGGTTTAATACTCTTTAGGGCTGTAAGTCAAACTGAACATAACCTGAATTCAGATAATATAGGCTTTGGATGGTTAATTTATCATTAAAATCTTAACGTATTTTAAGAATTTATGAGTGAAAATAAAGAATTTTTGAACCACACTATATCTTCTATATCCAATGTCAACAACAGCTTTCATCCAGTATCACCATTTATCAGGCTCACTGGAATACAACAGATTTATTAATGGTCAAGATGCTATTTAAATGATAAAAATTTTCAGTGCCTAATGAAATTTACTTGTTAGACCCTGTAGACTGTCACTGAAAATAACTGAAAATTTTAATTAGTTGGTATGAACCTCAGAATGATTGGTCTTACATCAGAAGTATTTTTAAAATTCAACTTGAGCGTATTTTGTAAACCAAGTTTTAGTTGTGTATTCTTTTAAATTATGTCTAGGCTGAAAATGCAATGAAATTATTGTGAATGAAAGACATAGTAGTAAACCCTCAAACGCATGTTATTTATATTATTATTACTAAAATAAATAGCCGTAATCCATAATAATACATAGAACTAATACTGATAACTATTTTATCTCTTTACTATTAAATTTGTAGTAAGTAAATAACAATAATTTTTACCAAGATTAGTTTTAATTTCATACTTTCAGGGTTCCAAACATACTCTTACTGCAGATACAGCTAGGCCTAAAATTATGACATTATGATACAAAAAAGTTTTACATTTTGTGTATTTAGCTTTCTCAAAGTATAGTCACTTAAAAAACAACCTATTAAATAGTCAACTTAACTATTTATTCAACAAAGGACATGAAATAGAAGAGGCAGAATTTATAATTTTGGTAAATTGAATAGAACACTATTATTAAGAGAACCCAAAGGAGAATATTAGGGGAAGGAGAGCCAGTACTCCTGCTGGTTCTGTTCCACTTTAATATTTAAATAAAATATTATAAAATCTAGGAGAGATACCATTGGACCAGTGTTGTCGTATATGGTGAAATAATTGTTGATTTACAAATTTAAATAAGTATTAAGAATACAAATTACTGTTTCATTACTATTACTCTTGTGAATCACAGATGAATAATATAAACTGTAAACACTGTGTTGTAGTGAGAAATCAATGGTTAAAATAACTATGAACTGTACGAGACATATACAAGTATCTCAAAGAAGTTAGTCACTCATAACATATGATTTCTGTTACTTAAGATACAGAGTCTCTGAACAGTTCTGTGGCAGATGACGTCTCAGCCCGTGGAAGTACTCCTCTGCATACTCCAGACAGTCAAGCACCAAAGATATCACCTTTGTTTAAATCCAAAAAGGCATCAGTATGTGAGTGTTATATCAATCTAATTTTGTTTAATATTTAAAATGGTGTTTGTTATAATACTGCAGTATAATACAGCTTGTTAGTCTAAATCACATTCTCTCTTATTTTATGTGCTAATTAAATGTTGTTTTAACATGCTTAACCTATAAAGGTTTGGCCTTGTGGTTAAGGTGCTGAGCTCACAATCTGCAGGTCTCATTTTTGAATTCCTGTCCCACCAAATGTTCTCACCTTTTCAGCTGTGGGAGAGGTTATAATGTGGCAGTTGACAGCCACTCCCACTATTTGTTAGTAAAAGAGTAGCCCAAGAGTTGGTGATGGGTAGTAATGACTAGCTGCTTTTCCTCTTGTCTTTAATTGCCAAATTAGAGAAGGCTAGTGCAGATAATTATTGTGTAATCTTGTATGAAATTAATACCAAACCTACAAATGTTAACAGAATAGACCATGTAAACAAAACTAAATGGATTATATTATGTTTACCAAACAACATAAATTTATTATGCTTATTAAACTAAAGAGTAAAAGTAACAGTCTCTCTTAACTTTCTGTATTACATGTTTTTGAGTTTACATGAGTATTTCACAGATAAAATATATCTGTAGAAAACAACATTTTAACCACATTTTTTTTACATTAACATAATGTTTTTTATACTGTGTACAGTAGACTGTATCTAATTTCTTATGATTGAGAATGAACATATAGTTTCTGTTTGTCTCAGCAATTATGGTGTAGCAGAAACCTTTTTGTGATATATTAATTTGTGGTTTTTAAAAATATGGTGAACATCGATTTCGTCTTTAATGCTTTATAATTTTTTATTTTTATCACAAAAACTACAAATTCCAGTGCATTACCTCCATTCATACAAATAAATATTCCCATTCAGTGCTGCCCTCTATATGCAAATTTCAGTGCATTACCTCCATTCATACAAATAAATATTCCCATTCAGTGCTGCCCTCTATATGCAAAAAAGTTTTTAAGCATGCCACAAACCTTTTATCTCATCTCCATTGGATTTAACTGATTTTAATGTGTATCTCATTCAAACTGTCATGTGTCAACCCTCCACCAATAAGTGTGCAACATACTATCATGACATGAGTCTCCCTCTATTCAATTCTACCTAGCTGTTCATTTGGCAGTATATGTTTAGATGTGTTTTGTTTTCTTTGTGTGATATGCATTTGTGATTTTAATTGTTTTAACCCTCTCATCACAGGCGTTCTTTACTGCACATGACAGAGTTTTAGTATCTGACATTCAAACTTTATCAAACTACTTGTCCTTATGTTACACCAATTTGTATAGCATGAAATCTTAGCTAGTAACCCATATTTTAATGGTATGTAAGTTTTAAGTTCTTAATTTGATAAGGTACTATTAAAAACAAAATCCTAAATATTTCTTAGTGTGACACACATGACACATTTTCTGTAGGCATCCTCTCTATTTGCCACCCCTTGAAAAATTGTGAAATTAAGCATGAATAACTCAATTTTGTTTGATTACAGAGTTATCAAATAGAAAATCAAGACCCCTACTGTCACACCCATTTATCACATTCTCTTTTACAAGATTTGTTAATAGCTGTCATATGTTTAATTATATGTTACATGTAGTCTTTAGAATATAGAAATTTTCATCTATCAAATGCCATTGTATTATATTCTGAAAGGATGAGCATCTATTTTACTTAAGAGTGCAAGCAACGTTCTCCTGAGAAACTTAATGGGTAGCTTTGATCAATTTGTAAATGCTCTTGTCATAGGGTTAGAAAGCCATAAAAATTCAGAAAGTTAGGGAAGACTGTATACTTTTGGCATGTTATTAGTCTTACGTTATTTTATGCATTAGTGTACAAAAGTGGGACTAAATGTCCTTGACAACCAGTAGCAAGAAAAAAGAAGTAAGTTTATTTAATGTTGTTCATGTTTATTCTTTAAAGTAAGTACTTTATTTAATGTTGTTCATGTTTAATTTTTACTTATTACTATAAAAGTAACTAAAATGTAAAAATAGAAATCTTTGTAGGTTACTTTAGATTAGATAATATAAATAATAATATAATTAAAATGTTTCAGGAGCACATACATGAGCAGCATGAGCTTGTGGGTAATTTAATTCAACAGCTCAATGTGAGCTGCACAATTTACAACTTATAATGGTACAGATAGTAGTTAGACAAGGTTAAAAGGGCAATAAAACAATAAAATGTAATTATAAATAGTGTAACAAGCTTAAAGTTAGTTGGGATAAATAAATGTAGTTTTGTGTTAAAGTTTGATATCATTCTAGAAAGAAAAAAAAAGTGAATTTAGGTTTCAGTTTCAGTGATTATGAGGCCAGTCAAATTGACTGATTTCATTTTAGGATAGGTTAGAGAAAATAAAATATAAAGTTATACTGAATAAAACATTTGAAATGTATTTAGGAGATTTTAGGAATTATGCAAAGGAAATTTAAAGTTGTTGAGATGAGGGAAAGTATTTTTAACCCTAACCTAAAAATTGCTTTGCACACCAACCGTTCAAAGTAAATACTCAATATATTCATTGATGGGTCTTTATCTTAGTTTTTAGAAATATATCACTCAAAATGTGATTTTTTTTCTATGTGAGAGACTTGTAATGTTACATGAAAATCTGCCAAATTTTCTGAAGATATACAAATCTGTAAAGCTTTTAAATGAGTACAAAGATGTCGTGTGACATAGTACATGTTCAGAGAGTTACTTTTTGAAGTGTGATATCTTTATTTTTATTTTTTTTACATTGAAGAAGTTTTTTAAGTTAACTTCATTTTCCAGTCATTAATTTTTCACACTGTAATAACTTCTGAGGTTCATATTACCATTTGGATTATCATACTTCCTAATAAGCACTGTTTCACAGGCTGCAGGTGGAGGAGACCCATCATTAGGTTTATCTGCAACTACCTGTCATGGGGTTGATTGTCATATGGGTCGTTCTCTTCCTCCTGTGCTTGCCCCATTTCTTTCTGAGAAGATGTTCAGACTGATGAAGATTTTGATAGTATTTTTCCACCACCTGATTTTTGTCTTGTATGCCTTGCCTGCATGATCATCCTGCCCTAATATTATATTTTTGGATAAGATTTTTGAGGTAAGTGATGCTTTATCCATTTCCCTTTTGTTCTTTGTTGCACAACAGTTCTTCACTTCCAGAGTTGAAGTCAGTTTTACTTGTGTTTTGGAGCAGGTTTTCCTGTTTGGAGCAGTCTCTGGTTTTCCTGTTTGGAGCAGTCTCTGGTTTTCCTGTGGGTTTCATCCCAGTTTCATCTTACCCTTACTTCTTTTCTAAAGTATTTTTCTACTATCCATTTCCTTCCCAAGGTGATTCACTGAGACCCTGAGGGTTTTTCATGGGAAATTATCTCCCTTATTACCACCACATTGGCTAGATTGTGATCTTTGGCTCTCACTTTACAGGTGTAGTTTCTCTGTTACTGGTTCTTCTGGGTCAAAATGTAGTCTTGTCCCATGTTTGTTTGCCTTTTTGTAGGGAATTACATATGGCTCCTTTTCTTTGGTAGTATGTTTTCATCATGCACCTAAGACTTTGAATCACATGTGGAATCTATGCATTAATACTCTGTTTCTTCTCTTTAGTAGCACATTTGTCACAGTCAATGCTAAGACAAGCCCCTAATTCTGATTTCCATTCTATTTTTTCTCATCCTTTACCTTTCCTCCTTTCAGGCATTTCTCATCTTGTCATATCAGTGCATTCTGGTCTGGTGGGAGCTCAGTTGTATAAATTTGTTCCCTTTTGGCAATTTCTAAATTAGATCCATGGGTTCTTTGAGTTTTATAAGTGTGACTTGTTTTACATTTTCTCTCCCCCCTCTTCCTTTGTCTCAGGTACCTGTTTCCTTTCACATACCTTGGAATCCTACAACCAGCCAGCATCTTTCAGAGGTGATACAAGGCCTTTTGTTTTAAGAGGCCATTGAACCTGTTTAGCATCTTTCTCCAGGCTTTTATTCTAGGTTGTTTGTTTCTCCAAGAAGGATGGTGGCTTATAATAGATTTGTTCCCTCTCATTCACTTTCTTAATCTGCCCTGTTTCATAATGGACTTGTTTTTTACTGTCAGGTAGGTTTTTCTCTAGATTTATGGATGACCAAGATGGATGCCATGAATAGTTATTTGTACATCCAAATATCTTATCAGTTGTGATAGTAACTACGGTTTTACACCATGGGATGATTTATAAATTATGTGCACTGCCTTTTGGTTTGGTTTTTTGTTGGGTGGTCAGAGCATTCACTTGTCACTTATATGCTCTTGGGTTGCACTTTCATCGTTACATAGATGATTAGCTCCTGATATCTCATTCTGAGCTCAATATCTACCCTGGAGGCAGATCAAGAGGTTTTTATGAAGTTGGAGGAGTCGTTCCTATTTGCCTACCTAATATTTTGTCCATTCGATTGGTTTTTTTAACACTAATCTCAGTTGGATCCAACCTTATACTCTTCATCTTCATTCGATAGAGCTTTCAGTTCGCCACACTCTTACTGCTTCCTCTATTACAGTACACGAGGTTTTATATTGTTTGGTGATGTGGTCTGCCCTTATCCCTTTTAATCAGGCTCTTCATTGGTTTCTTTGTGACCAGTGGAATCTTGCAAGGGATCCTTTGAAGGCTGTTATTACCTTCCTCCTACCCTAGTTGATAATCCACATTGGTAGCTGGATGAGACACTCGTGTTGGCAGGTATCGCTATTTACACATTTTCACAGATGCATCCCCTCGGGGATGGTTGGTGTTGGTCAATCAACAGCAAGTTTAAGGGTATTGGTTTGTGGTGAAGAGGTCTTATCATACCAACATCCTTGTGCTTCATGTTATACATCATGCTTTAGTTCGTTTTCTCCAACTGGCTAACAATCATCTGATAATGATTCTTTCCAACAGTTCTGCAGTGGTTGCTTGTCTCAATCACCAGCATGGCACCCATTTTTTATCCCCCTGTATTCATATGGTGAACCTTCTTCTTTGGGCTCACATCCTAGATATTCATATCATTATGTGTTATGGTGCAGGTACTTTCAATCTTGGTATTCCCATCCAGACAAAGTCTATCTGATGGAGTTGTCTCAAGCCTCTTATTTTCTAATGGGTTTGCCTCCAATGGGGTACTCCTCACATCTGGGCTTTTCTTATGTTGCTCAGTTACAAATTGCCTCTGTTTTAATCTGTGGTCCCTCATCCTTTCGCTTTGGCTGTTGATTATTTCAGTTAGAATTTGACCACCAAATACCTTTTTCTTCTTGTGGAGTTTGAAAGTTCTTATCACTTTCCAGTTCTAAGCCACTGGGTGGTTGACTGTGGAGTCATTCTCCTGAATAAGTTAATGAAATACAAAAAAGATATAGATATGATTAGAAAACCATTCATATGAAAGTAGGATAGTCGTGTTCTGCCAGTGTATATGATTTGATATTAATACAAATAAACAGGAGTTAGCCACCAAAATTGCACTTCACCCTTTGGATTGGGATTCTTCACTTTTCCCTTATGTGGATGTTGGTTCCCAATGGCTGGGTTTTGGATTTAGATTTGAACCAGTCAGCATAAGTTGTCTCACATATATTGCAGTGTGTATATTATTTCCTAATTTATACTTTTGCCACTCTATCAGTGTTGTGAGTCCTGGTGGAGGTACTTGCAGGTTGTTATGGTTCTTCCCATTCCACTATTTTTCAGTGCCTATTTTTGTTGTATCTTTGACTGGAAATAAACAAATGAGAAAACTTGAAAGTCAGCCAGGAAAATGAACACATTCAAATACAAATTCTTGGCTCTGTTTAAAACATCCGGATTAAAACACCCATTGCACAACTGCAATTTAACGTGACCTTTCTCATTGCATCTCCCTGGTGCTGCTGAACTTACTGTAGTCTGTAGCATTCAAATATTGTACGATGTGACATTTTTTACTAAAAAGAGAGAAGCTGTAATTAAAATGTTATGAATAACATATTTTATTAATAAAATAAATCATTTTAGTTAGAGCAAAATATTACAATATATGATTTATTTCAATAGATAGAGTAAATATATAGTAAATTTTAAGCTTGTTTTAATAAGTGTTCAATTTTTTTCAGTAACGCAAGAAATTGTTTTTGTCACACATATAAAAGATCCCGATCATTTTTATGTTCAACGTTTTTCTGAAGTGAAGAAATTACAAAACCTAAGTGAGAATATTAACAAATGGTGCAGGAGTTGTGAATCTTTGCAACAAGTTCCAAAAGTTTTAAATGTTGGTAAGTCAATTGGTTATGTATATACATAAACTAATTTAAGGCATTTTCAGGGTACAAAAAATATTTGTGTATTTCTTTTCCCCCTTCCTATTATTTCAGTCTTCTGAATTGTAAGTTGTTAGTTATTATTTCTGTTGACTAGGACAGAAGTTGTCATAGTTGTACTTAACGTTACGCAGGCACTGCGTGAGGATTGAACTCCACATGGATAGTGATACTAAATACCACATTTAACCTTCAAAATAAACCTACATTGAAGCTTTTGCAATTATTTTTAACATATTAACTAATAAATCAAAATCCTAAAATATAAGCTCGAATTTCTAATTGTATTTTTCTAGTGCAAATATTGAATGAGAGACAATTACTCTGCTAGAAAGTTCTCAGAATCTTTTGTGGTTTTCAGAATATTTACTGAAGTTGCACAAGGACTTTTTAATCTATATTACCATGATACAAAGTAGAATAAAAACTATATTTTTCAAGAAAGTTCTACATCTATTTTTCTAGTAGTCACTAATTGTAATATAAATCTACAATAATTTAGGTAAGACCTGTATACATAATTTAGTTTAGTGCTCGAAAAAGCCACCATTATGGCTCTTCATACAAAATCAGACATCTCTGTGGAAACTCAGTCGTGTAACTTATCCTTTAGCAGGTTCTTCGTGTTGTAACATGGCGTGAATTAAATATCTTGGTCGTCTTACTTCATTTTCTTTTTCTTATTTAAAATAATAATTGGTAATCTTGATGAGGTTTTTATAAAAAGTCAAAAAGGCCAAAACTTTGTCGATCGTTTGACATTTAAATGAAAAAAAAAAAATGTAGTGTCAGTGCGGACAAACACCAACATCCCTTAGACAGTTCATTACCAATGCACCTGCTTTGATTTCTTGGAAGTTCCTGTAATCTGTTCTTAAACACACAGTAGCTTACCCTAAACTCATTCATAAACAATGCTTTTTGCAGGTGCAATATAAAAGAAAGATTGTCTGTAATCAGATGGTTACATTTTGCTCCCACAATAAATGTCTCATCAGTACAGTAAGCACCAGGTATAAACTTCATGGCTTCATTTTGCTGGATCTGCAGGACTTGGTAAGAAAACAGTCTGCATCTCAGTTAAAAAGATCTGTGTCAAGGATGATAAAAACAGACCAAAAAACATCCACACTGCATATGTAGTTATTTTTTTTTATGAATTATTATTTTTTTTCCCATGCAACTTCTATTTCTGTCCAATTGTTTAGAATGTTTAACAAGAGTAACATCTCCCAAATTTGTTTTTTTTTCATATAAACTTTAGATAGTATTAATAAAACAACATTTGAATAAGAAACAAAAAAATCATTATGCTACAGTAATTATTGTTTTTTAAGTTTCCAAGGGGAGCTCTGTAAAAAACATCAAAGCTTAACTTAGCCACATATATAAACTTTTATCAATCTTTAATTATTAGTAATATTAATACAAATGATATCCTGCAACAATCAATATTTATGCATGTTTTCACTAATTATTTTGTAAATGTAATATTAAAATTTAAAAGAATTACACACTTCAAAACCATTGTCTTTAGTTTTGAATCTGATAGCATATATTGTACACAAGGTTTAGTATATGATAAAACAGCAATTTTTTCATCATAGGGGACATCTTCCTTGTTCAGTATGGACTTGATAAAAAGTGGTATCGTGCTAGAGTCTTGAGAATTCATCCTTCTCCTAAGGATCCAGGAAGAGCATTGCATACAGGAGAGGAAAGTGAAATTATGCAGAATCTTAATAATGAGGTTAACAGGAATTTATCTGGACATTCAGACAATTCACTGGTAGGAGAGGAAATTCTTCAAACTTCTGGAAACGATATCACCCAGTCGGATAATGTTTCCTCAACAGATAACGAGGAAATTGTAGAAGAAATGGAAGGTTTGGAGTCATATAATTATACTTGTGAATCACAAAATACGAGCGAGGCTGATAATCTGCCACAACAAGAAGTTGATGAACAAAGAAACCTTTGTGCTGATCCTGTTACTACTTCAGATAAACTTTGTGACGATACCCATTGTGTTGGAGACCTACAAAGTTCCGAGGATACTAGACAGGATGTCATTGTTTTTGGGGAAAGTGAAGTTGAAGTTCTCTATGTAGATTTTGGAAACACAGAAATCGTTCCACAGTCTAGGTAGGAGCATGTTTGATGATGTTTATTGTATAGAATTAATGAGAACAGGAAACTGCTCTATGTATGCAGTGTTTTATACAGTATATAATTGTATATCTGTAACTTGTTTCTGGTTCATCCTTAACCCTCTTGCTATGAGCTTGGTAGATTACACCATTCTTGTGACCCCAAAATGACCATTGTTGTTTCCAGGCTATAAATTTTAATGTGTTTTGTATACCTTCATAAACTATTTTTGGCTTTTAGCTAAACCTATATATTTAGCTTCCTATGCATTCTTTTTTGTCACATTAATTGTCTAAGTCAAGATCTTGTGCCAAATGCACAATTTGCCCAGTTTCTTTTTCTTTTATATTTGATCTGAGGTAGTGGTTTCATCTTAAGACCTTCACAAAACTCTTGATCAACTAAATCATAAAGACTTATTGGCCAGTTTTTGATGTAATCTCACTTCCCGGACGTCCTGACTACTGAAGCATGTAAGACCCCATGTGACATTAGCTTTCTGCCATTAGGATGATGATAAATTCTTCACATGAAATATATTTCCACAAGTATTTGATTTTGGAATTAATTTCATTCTTTTCCTTTGAACTGTCAGAATGGATGTAGTGTTTACTGAAATTTAAATTGTGCTCAGTATACTGATATTTGCATTGACTTTATTCCAGTGTTAACTTTCATTCATTTTATTTCATGTCAAACTACATTATCTTTCAATTACTGCATTGAGAAAAACAAAACTAGTCTGAAGTATTATGATAACAACTAGTTCTCAGATGATAAAATTGCTCCAACTTCATCTTTGGTCTTTCAAATCTCATTGATTGTAGAGGATGTTACTGCCATTGTTCTCATCAGTTAATGCCTTTATTGCCTTATCTCCCTGTCGACTATATCTAAAGTGGATTCCTCTCCCCCAGAAACCTGACCATGTGGATGATGTGTTTGGTTGGCTCTTTCCATCTCCGGGATTTATAGTAGACTCCTCTTTACCCGTAGAGGACACTTTACATCTTCTTTTGGGACAGCATGGCTCAGTGGTTACATCACTCGACTCACAATCTGAGGGTCGCGGGTTCAAATCACTGTCACACTAAACATGCTTGCCTTTCAGTCATGGGGGATTGTAAAGTGACAGTCAATCCCACTATTCATTGGTAAAAGAGTACCCCAACAGTTGGTGGTGGATGGTATTGACTAGTTGCCTTCACTAGTCTTACACTGATAAATTAGGGATAGCCAGTGCAGGTATCCCTCGTGTAGCTTTGAATGAAATTCAAAACAAATAAACAAACCATATCCTTTACTTATCCACAAGGCTTTGTTCCTGCTTATATTATTTCTCTATTTTGTAACCTTCTGGGATGTGATACTACTATCTCTGCTGTTAGTCTTCCTTTTAGTTTTATGAGCTCCATTTGTCATCTTTTCTTTATCTTGAAGTCTTTGGAGATGTTTCTAATACTTAAAGACTTGGGCCAAGGATGCTTGACATCTGTTTTATCTTTCCTTTTAGGCTTCTTATCTCTCCTAACCTCTTAAATTTAATGCCTGTTCTTTTACCCCTAAACTTTTCACCTCTCTTTTCCTGTTTCTTAGAACATTCACTTCTTTTCACTGTCTCTATCCTCTTTGAAGTTGACCATTATACATTATGCCAGTGGTTTCTTTACTTTGTGCCGTGTCATCTGAGGACCCATGAGAACATATGTGTTTCTGTTTGCATGCCTTTGGACCCTGTTTGCAGCCTTTTGGTTGGTTATTCAGTTTCTTATACATGACTTTTCACATCTCAGCTCTTCTTCCTCTGTCTTCTGATCCCAGCTCAATTTTCCTGATTCTCAGCATCTTCTGCATATCAAGGTCATAATATTGGGTTTTAGTACAAGAGAGGGTTTTTTATCTCTCTTCACTGCTTTATTCTTTTCTTTATATTGTCCCAAAATTGAGTAGGGACTGACATCTTATAATTGATCTTTCTTTCTCAACCACTGTCTAGTGGCTCATTAGTTTAAGATGGAAGATTTTCTCTCTCACATTTGGGCTTTTTAACATGGACCACAAATGTCTCAGATGCCTTTTTTATATATTCTATTTGTCCTATTCTTTTGATGTTTTTAATTTATTCAGTGGGATGAGGTGCACCAATTTCAGACTCTTCCCTTTAGCATTGCCCTACTTTGTATTCAACTGACTCATGAAAGCATTTGCTTGCCATGCACAGTCTTGGACACTGTTATTATAGAGGCAACTGGTTCTATCTCACCTCTTCTTGAAGACCATCTTTTTCATCCATGTCATTTCTCTTGTAAGAAGCTACTTATCTAGATTGGCTGATCAAACTTTTGAAGTCCTCCCTCCAACCCAATACTTTGTCCACATAGGAGTCTTCTTCAGTTCTTTCCTGCCCCATACTTCCTGCACAAGAGTTTCTCTCTCTTTTGGGAACTTTCATATCTCTCATATATCTTGTCCATTTAGGCTGAGCTTTGAGACATGAATGGAATATATTATCCAATCCTCTGTCTTCACTCTTGAAGCTACTGCCTTCTTGAGGATCTTTTTTTTTTTTTGTGGCTGGATTATGCCAACTCTATGATAAGGATTCCAGTACTGCCTTGGGTCCAGATCTCTATTTCTTCGACATATATATTTGGGGGCTACCATGACAGGTCTAAACCAACACTATTTGTCATTAGTGGAAAGAAACATGGCTAATAATGCATAACCATCTCTTTCTTTTGTAATCTTCTGTTCTGCCTTGTAAGTAAAGATTTCTGCGCTCACATTTCACTATGACAAGTTTACTATTGCATAAAGTTATGTTGCCCAATGGCCAATTTAAGCTGCACAGTAGACTTGCCTGTAGTAGTTTGATATTGTCTTGGGTAGGCATTATTTTGACCAATGTCACATGATTCTTGCATTCACTGTGTATATGTCGTAAGCCTCAGTGAAGTTTACAAACTTGGTCTCTCAATAAAATAATCAATGGATCTTTCAGATATGCATTTTGTAACACAACAAATGTTCCAAAAGTTCTATGATTTGTCTTGCCTTTTAAGTAAGGTATAAATATATTTTAAATAATTAACTGTTCAGACCTATCATCATAAGACAGTACATTTATATAGAGTGAACATTCCTTGCCAAATTCAGAAGGTTGGTTGGAAGCATGATATAGAGAGAAACCTGTTATTTCTATCAGTTATAAACATATCACTCAGCTTCCATGAAGTTGATTTGCATACAATCTTTCAGCCTGGAGAGAACGAGGAACTTTTTGATTGGTTTAAAAATTTAAGTTCTTGCTTCTAATTATGTATAGTCACTGTTTTTAGTTGGTGAAAACTGCAGTAGGCTATTTGAGAAGTTTAATTCTGAAATAAAGAATCGAGAGCTCAGGTGCAACATGATGGAAGAATGAAGATTAGGAATATCTTAAATATGTATCTTTGAAACTAAATAATAAAAACTGGGATTAAAAACCACATTTTCATGCTATTTTTATTGACACTGACAATATAGTTAGTTGATTAAACTTTGAATGTAACACTGTGAAAGCAGTGATGTGCACTTGTGCCCTGCTGTACCAATAGAGTTAACAGAAGTTCATAAAAGCTACTTTTACTGTTCTGAATTATATCTCTTTTTGGTGTGTAAATATTATTCATCACCCTACTCAGATGAGTTTTTTTGTGTGTGTGAATTAAATGAAACATATAATGACATGTTTGAAGGGCATCCTTTAGTTATGTTTAGTAGATATTATAGTACTTTTTGTGTTTCCACAGGTTAAAGTTAATTCAGCCAAATTTTTTGAGCCTCTCTTGGCAGGCATTGCGGTGTGCACTATGGGGCATTGTACCAAGTGATAAGGTAATGAATAGAATAGAGCTTAGAAATAAGAAAAATTTGTTCAGTAAATATATTTAAGAACTATTTCTTCACAGTAGTTTTTCGACCTCAGTGTTTTCTTCAGGAGCTTCAACTGCTAGAGATACATTTTTGAAATTATTGTAGAAACTATGTCTGTTAACAAGCTCCATGTACATTTCAAATGAGCTGTGAATAAAAATTGTAATTTATGGTCAGATTAAATTTTCTTTATCATTCTTATTTTAATTTAACTAGTAACTGTCTTTGTGGAAAGTAGGGTTAATTGCATAATTTAATGAGTAACTGTATTTGCAGAAAGTATTAATTGCATAATTTAACTAGTAACTGTGTTTGCAGAAAGTAGTGTTAATTACATAATTTAACTAGTAACTGTGTTTGTGGAAAGTAGTGTTATATGCATAATTTAACTTATAACTGTTTGTGGAAAGTAGTGTTAATTAGATAATTTAACTAGTGACTGTGTTTTTGGAAAGTAGTGTTAATTACATAATTTTACTAGTAACTGTGTTTTTGGAAAGTAGTGTTAATTACATAATTTTACTAGTAACTGTGTTTTTGGAAAGTAGTGTTAATTACATAATTTACCTAGTAACTGTGTTTGCAGAAAGCAGTGTTAATTGCATAATTTAACAAGTAACTGTGTTTGTGGAAAGTAGTGTTAATTAGATAATTTAACTAGTGACTGTGTTTTTGGAAAGTAGTGTCAATTAGATAATTTAACAAGTAACTGTGTTTGTGGAAAGTAGTGTTAATTAGATAATTTAACTAATAACTGTGTTTGTGGAAAGTAGTGTTAATTAAATAATTTAACTAGTGACTGTGTTTGCAGAAAGTAGTGTCAATTGCATAATTTAACAAGTAACTGTGTTTGTGGAAAGTAGTGTTAATTAGATAATTTAACTAGTGACTGTGTTTTTGGAAAGTAGTGTTAATTACATAATTTAACAAGTAACTGTGTTTTTGGAAAGTAGTGTTAATTACATAATTTAACTAATAACTGTGTTTGTGGAAAGTAGTGTTAATTACATGATTTAACTAGTGACTGTGTTTGTGGAAAGTCGTGTTAATTGCATAATTTACCTAGTAACTGTTTTTGCAGAAAGTAGTGTTAATTGCATAATTTACCTAGTAACTGTTTTTGCAGAAAGTAGTGTTAATTGCATAATTTAACTAGTGACTGTGTTTCTGGAAAGTAGTGTTAATTACATAATTTAACTAGTAACTGTGTTTGCAGAAAGTGTTAATTACATAATTTAACTAGTGACTGTGTTTCTGGAAAGTAGTGTTAATTTCATGTTTTGAGTTGTACAAGTATCTACTTTAATTAATCCTCTTCTATCTGTACTTAACACTTATTAACCCTTTTTCTGGATAGTTGGGATATATCTAAATCAGCATTTATACCCACTGGCTTTAAGATTTGGATTTACCCCACATTTTACTGGATAGTTTGGATATATCTAAATAAGCATTTATACTCACTGGCTTTAAGATTTGGATTTACCCCACAACTACCAAAAAACATTTCCTTATATGCAACATACAATAATATCACTTTGTACTTGAAACACTCGTCAAATCTCATTCATATTTCCATCTGTGTTCTACACCATAAAACCTGGATGTTTATGTGCCTCATTACAAAATTGCTAACATTGCAAGAATACATATAGAATCTATATAAAGACAACTACTTTATATCTTGTTACCTGAATAATTTGTTTAATATTTCATAATGATTTTGACCTCTTTTTGACTTAGTTTTGACTATATTTATGTCATTTACTGGAGAACACTTTTCTTCTAATTTTCCTCAGTTTTTTTGTCTAAGTACAGCTTACAAGGAGTATTACTATCAGATACAGAAAGTACAGTTTCTTTCAGTATTGAAAATATGTAGTACAAATGGTTAATTCATATTTTTATTTGATCGTGGATAATTGAAACTCTTTTGGAAATCTGGCTGAAACTGATTGTGCAGTGAAAGGGTTAACTTGTACCATATCCATTTTTAGTAATGCATTGCATCATGTCATTGGGTATATGTTTCTCATGGAGATCTACTTATTACATTAACTTGGATGTTTTAACTTACAAGAAATATCATTGGTTTTACAAGTATACATAATGAGACTATAATAAAGATTTCTCTGTACTTTACTCAAGGTTGCATGGTCCCAAAAAGCCATCAAACTTTTTGCACAGTTTGTTGCTAATAAACAAGTTAGGATGAAAGTAAGTACAATGAATCTCTTCCTTACTTGAACATTTTATGTCAAACTGTATACATTACACTTAAAGAAATATAGTTGTAGAATCAGCTGTAAAGATTAACAAATATCACTAGGATTTTGATCAGTAGAATTTACACATGTGCTTGTGTTTGTCTGTCTCTAACTTGCCTAAGCTTTGTACTTTTGTAAGAAGCTAAGACAAAAGAAAACTGTTGCACTTACCATAAAAAATGAAAAATCTAATATAACAAGTCCAAAAGGCTTTGACGTATTTAAAAACTGTGAAATGTCTTAGTTGACAGATACTTGGTTATGGAAATTGTTATAATCTTGTTATGCCAAAGCTACCTTAAAACACGAAGGAGATGTATTTTATGATTCAAAATAGCAATTTTTTCTACTTGTGTAAAATGATTATTACACTGACCATTCAAAGATTTTTGTATACAATTACCCTTACTATAAATGAACAATGGAAAAGTTGTTGGCTTAACTGGTTAAAACAATGTTTCTTCAACAATCAGCTTCTATACTCTATAATTCGTGAAAGTTATTGTAAAGTTAAACATGAATCATACCACACTAGAAAGAAGAGATGTTGAAGTAATTAATCAACATTTCAGCTTGGTTAAAAATTAGAGCTAAAATTTGCAATGTGTTGAACAAGTTTCTGAGAATTCAGCCAGCCTACATCAATTTTAAAAATTGGGTAGGCTTTCAGTTGTGAAAGAAACAATTCACTATAAGGGTCATTGTAGTCAACAGGTTTCTTAATTTATATGATAAAAGCTTATTTGCTATTTATATTGAGGTCAGGAATCAGCAGTCAGTTTAGTCAATACAGAATGATTTAAGACCCTGGTGGGTGCCAAACAAAGATGTCACCTTATTTATACAATACATGAGGAACTTGTTTTAAGAAAAGTACTAAATGATGGAATTCAGGTCAGCAGACTTTTGAACAAGTTGAGATACAAAAATACCACCACTTTCCTTGTAAACAGTACAGAGGTTGTTGAATAAATTAATTAAAAAAAAAAAAGATGCTATTCACAGCAGACATAAAGAAAACAGAAGTTGTGGTAACTTAGTGCCAGAGACTAAATAAAGTACTTATTATTCTTGATGGTGAAGTTATTGTAGATGTGAAGTTACTCAGATATCTAAATCCATTATCGATGCAAGCAGCAGCTAAAGCCAGACATAGAAAGATAAAAGGCTGGGAATAGCTAAGAGTTTCTCAATACCTTATAAACTGATGAAGGACAAGAAGTTACAGTTAAGTGTAAATATTTGGATGCTGTACTTGGGTGAGCATCTTGGACACTGAAACAGGAAGATAAGAATACAGACATTGGAATTTAACTGTATTTGAAAGAAATCTGTGTATTTTATGGATAGCAATGAGAAGCAATAAATTAATTCTGGGAGAAACATACCTGAGAAAGGGCTTGTTTGGCTATTTTGGGCATTTTCCAGATTTATTAACTATCTGGAATGCACCATTTTGGAAGAAAAGAGAGGAGGAGGAATACATGCTTTAGGCTGAAGGACAGCATCTCAGACATGACAGGATTTATAATTTAGTAAGCATTAAGCCACGAGTGTATTTTGAATCAAGATGATATGCAGAAGATTTATGATTCACCTAAGTTCATTGGACATGTTGAATGAATCTCAACTCATTTCGTAAAACAGTTACAACAGAGCAGGTATTTTATCATCTGTTTATAACTTGTTTCATATGCTGGTGATGGAACGAAGTGTTATCCTATTATGCTTTGAAGAGATTGTAATATACTGAAAAACTTTACAGAGCTATGTATTTTTTTTTTTCTGTATAACAAAATTTAATACTAAAGAATGACTTATTACAGGTGATTGAACAGAGAAATGACGTCCTATATGTCGATCTCTGTGAAACTGAAACCGACAACATAAAGAACGAGGTTCCTGTGTCTGTTCGTGATGCCCTCGTCTTTCTAGAAGTTGCTTGTTTTCTATCACCATATTCCAATGGTTGGTAGTATTTAACACTTAAGATGGTTACTTTTTGCATGAAATTATAAAATTATAAAGATGGTATTAATCTAAGTTTGCAATTAATAATTCTAAAAAGTACTGTACTATTTACATACCATCTATTTTAAGATTAGTATAATTCTTTTTAAGTTACTTCAGTAAGAAAATTCTGTTTTGATGAATATTTGAAAATAATGTTTGTTTGTTTTTTATGATTTTCAGCTTCTTTCTAATAATTCTTTGACAATGGAACATGTGATTCATTTATATTAGTGTAATAGTAAGTAAAATGAGAGAAAAATATCCCTTTTTATCTATCCATACAGATAAAACGGTGCATCCTAAACGGAAGTATTTTCCCCCTGATCAATTTCGACCAGGTCAGAAACTTAATGTTGTGCTCAGTCAAGTGGAGAATCCTGTAAAGTTTTTTGTACAACAGGTATGTTGCCTAAAGTTTGTTCCGATATGTTGGAATAGATAAGTAATCAAAGGAATGCTGATGATACACATTGATTAAGGACTTTTTTTTCTCAGTATAATTAAAGAAATAACATACTGAAGAAACTTATACAAGAAACTAACACTATTTGATGTTTTGTTTCAAGCATTTCTTCTTTTGAAAGTTCATGGGTAGCTTTTCCTTCATGACGTACTAAAGTGGAAATTTTTTTTTTTTTTTTTAATGAACTAATATACAGACGGGTATTCTACTAAATAATTTTCACTTGTTTCAGAAAATGTTGAGGGAATATATATTCAAAGCTTTTCAGAAAGTGTATTTCAGTTATAATGCATAAGCATTCAGTTAGTGTTAGCAGTTTAGGTTGTTAGCTACTGTCATTTGATAAATGTGTTGTTTTTCTGTTAACATCTCTTGTATTTGAAGTTCTGCAGGTATTTCATAAAATTCAAATATGAAGTATGAAAAGCTAAAATTTGGATATGAAATAATTGGATAGACAATGTCAACATTTTACCATAATTATCATCAGAGACACTGTCTATATAGTTTTAATGTTCTACAATATGAGAGTGGAAAGCCTTTGGTTTTACAGTCCTAAGTTTTTGGATTTATGATGCAAAAATTGGGGATTTGATTCCTCTCTGTGAGCACAGCAAATACCCTGAAGTGAATAATAAAACAAACTATTTTAGCTGGTTTTTATATCTTAAGTAGCACATAGTTTAGCTATCCATTTCAGTCAACAGCTATTTTCATTAACATATAATTATTACAATATATTTTGTTATATTCTTCATGACTTTAATAAACAAAATTGTGTATACTTGCACGTAAAATTACCACAGTGTACATCAATATATTACTCATGACAAAAACCCATGTCATTGTGTGCAATATTGTAATATCATGTTGTCATGTAACTTGAACTTTGATTGTAGCTCCAAATGTTACAGAATTAATTAAAAAAAATATATTGCAGTGGCTATTAGTAAGTTTCCACTGTTTATAAACACATGCAAATATACCTCTTAAAATGTATAAGGTCCACATATTTAACTTAACATAGCCTTTCCAATTATTATCTAGTGAATTAATTAATCTAGAAGTGTGTGATATTAACTTTATGCATATGTTTAAAGAAAGAGAGAAACAAACTTGAAGTATGCCAGAGGATATTATTGATGGAATATTTTTGATATCATATTTTGTTAAAACTTTTCTTGAAACTTTTCTGTATATTAGGTTCCAGTAATGTTTGGCATTTTATTCTCACTGTTATACAGTTCACATATATAAATGTTCTGGTGTATTGTTTGTATTTTTTCCCATTGATTCATGTACAGAACTTGTTTTTTATTACATCCAAATTTTAATTTGTGATTTGTCTGTAACGATCTCACTTCTCTTCCTTCGTTTTTTTTTGTTATCTGTTCATAAAAAAATTTTCATAACTTAAATATATGTACTCATGATACCAAATTTTACAAAGTTAAAAATACAGAAACTCTCCCATATTAAGGAGGTTACAATGGTGAAAAGTATTTATTGTTCCAGTAATGCTTCCAAAGGTATAAGATTTATACCTTTATAATTTATATATAATTAGGTATATAATTTATTTATAGTTAGGTGGAGGTGCTCGTCACCTAAGTAACCTCATCTTTCAAATGCAAGAAAAATTCTCAGATTCCAAGAGAAACCTGCCTGCAGTTTTCGCTCCTTATATTGGTAAGATTTGGTTAATGAAGTTAAAACTTTATCATGTTTTGGAAGCATTTACTTGTTGTATTATTTTGAGTAGACTTGTTTTGTGAACATTTGAATTAACTTGTGTTTTTTATTTTTAAGGTTATGAATACCTCGGCTTTAAAAATGTATTTAAGTAAAAAATTAAGGATTTAAACTGTAGTAAATTAATAGCATCATATTTATTACAATTATAATTTACAAACAATCAGAAAATTATATTTTTTTTAGATGTTTCTTGGTTTACAGCAAATGTATTCATAGGAGCTACAAATCAGCAAAACAGTATTAAAATAATAAGCAAACAAAATCATATAATTAAAATTAATAAAAAGAAGTAGATAAATATGAATATTGCAGCTGGAACTTTGAGCCTCGGTCTTCGTTACAAATATCTAGTGATAATCTAGATATCTGTGAAACCAAGACAACTTCCAGCTATAATGTTCAAAATTATTAGCCTGTTTTGTTATAACTTATAAAACAGGTTTTATGATATGGTTTCTGAGAAGAAGAAAACAGAATACATTTTAGATATATTACTCCCAGTGAAAAGCATTGGAATTAGATTGTACATTAAAATCTGTTCAATGATTTAGTTATAAAAGAAAGTTTAAACTGGAAATAACTCTTAAAAAACTTTTAATATTTTCAAAAACCCCATAGTTTGTCCTTTCTCACTTCAGGTATGGCAGTAGTTGGCAAATTTTCAGTAGACAAAAACTGGTATCGAGCTGAAGTTATCAGCCTGCCTGGTGATTCCAAAGTTGAGGTTCGATATGTGGATTTTGGTAATACAGAAGTTCTCCCATACTGGGATTTACACAAAATAACAGATGATTACATGAAACTTCCAGCTCAGGCAATATCATGTAGCCTCTCAGATGTGGCTCCTCCTCAAGGAAAAGAATGGTGGGATGAGGTAACTGTGTGTGAAACTTTGTCCAATCAAAATAAGGAGTACTGTATGAAATGTTTAATTTTATTTTAGTCATGTTGAAAGTTTATTCACTAAGTACTGAAAAAACACAGACATTCTTGAAAATATTTGAGCTTCTGCTATGTATATGAAAAATATATAAGTATGCAACATAATATTTCAGAAGTTAACTTGTCTTGTTGAGGTGATGATCACATGCTTTGGAAATCTTGGAATATTTTTAAACAAATTTGTAACAGTAGAAATCATGGAAAATGAGTATTGTTGTCCTTTTTTTTTTCTTATCAGAAGGTCCCTTAGACATCCTTGTCAGGCCAACCCCAAGGTCCCTTAGACATCCTTGTCAGGCCAACCCCAGTCTTATGTCATTTTGATGAATGACAAGTTGTACCATCTTGTTTATCTCAGTTTCACAAGGACTATCTTTAATTAATCGGACTTGTAAAATAGGAACAGGCATTGAGTCTTAAATCGTCATAACGGAACACCTGTTATGTGACTGTTCTTGTTATCATAAAATAAGCTTGACTTGTGTGGCAGAAATTTAAAACATAAATTGTTAAAGGTTAAAAGAGCTAATTAATAAGTGCAAGGTAGTGATAAAGGTATTTTAAAAAAAAAGAAGGCCATAATGTAATTGTGTCACGGGTACTGCTGTTAACTAACTGTAGGTTTGAAATTAGGAGTAGGTCACAAGGGCTAAATGCTACTCTTAGATGTGGGTGGGTGAGAAGAAAGGCTGGTTCGATTTGTGAGATCTGTTTAATGGTAAAAGAAAGCTTTTGGGAAAGTATGGTTTACATCTAAATTGGCTTGTTTGCAAGGGCTATTAACTCAGCTGTAAGGGAAATTTTAAACTAGGACTAGATAGTGGTGAGGGCCAAGATAAATTCATTTAAAAAAAAGAGAAAAGTTTAACATAGTAAATAAGTAAAGAAGTGGTTATAAGGATAGGTTTAATTGTTACTTTTGTAATGTTAGAAATATAAGAAATAAAATAGATGACTTTAGAACACTGGTAGGAATACAGAATTTTGATATAATGGGTATGACTAAAACAAGTTTAAATATAGATGAATTTAGTGATAAATTTCTTTGAAATAAATTATTGTAGGTTAGTTTATTAAATAACTAATAACCCTTTATTTCAAAGTAGTAAAGAAACAAGAAGGTATGGTTTTAATGTAAAAATGTGGTTTACTTTCTGTTGAAGTTGAAATAACAACAGAAAGATTGAATTTATTTTAGGAACTTTACAGTGAAGTTAATATTTCTTCTGTTAATAACTTCATAATTATGGATGTCTTTAATTTCAGGCATTCAGAATGGGACATGCTAGAGTCAAATTATGAGAGAGAAAGGTTTTGAAAACTGTTCAAGATGGTTTTCTTCACCAATTGGTTAAGAAACCTACTAGAAGCAATGATATTTAAGATTTATTGTTAACTTCTAGTACAGAGATGGTTGAAAGGATGGAAAATGGGGAACATCTGGGTGCAAGTGATCATTGCTGTATTCGGTTCAGTGTCTTGCTGAAGATAAAGACCAGTGATATTTTAGTTACAAATTTCAGAAATATTTACAATGAATGCAGCAATAATTATCTGTTGTGAATTGCACAGCTGAGTTCTTTAGAGACACTGATTGGATGTGAAAAAATTTTTAAATATTCAAGATAAACATATTCCTTACAGAAAGAAGATGGTTGCTGGAAGTAAAAAAAACAAAACAGGTTGGTTAACAAAGGGTGTGAGGGATAAATTGAAGAAAAGTATAGAAATGTAAATGATTATATGAGGTAAAGAAAGCAAACAGGAAATTAGGACATCAGAAATAATGAAGAAAGGTTGGATAAAAATGTAAAAATTAACAGTAATGATTTCACTAAGGGTAAACAAAATGTTAGGATGGGGTTAGGAACCTTGAAGGATGATAAATGAAGGCTTGTATTTGATGGTTATGAGATGGCTTGGTTATCAAATTTTTCTTTGTTTATTACTAGAGAATATTTAAGAACTTTCCACATGTTGACAGTTGGTGGATGAAAATGACATCATACAAGATGAAAGCATTAATTATGAGCTTCGTAAGAAAAAATGGGAAGCTTAAAGAAAGTGAGGCTCCTGAGGCCAGATAATATTTCCCAAAGGGTATTGAAGAAAGTTAAAGATTGGATATGGGAGTCAGTTACTACTTATTTTTTGCAAGTCCTTGAATAGTGGGCAGGTATCAAAGGATTGGAAGTTAGGTAATGTGACTTCTCTTTTTAACAGAGGTGATACAAATTATCTCAGTAATTATAGATCCATTAATCTTGCATCAGTTATGAGAAAAGTTTTGGAAAGTCTGTTGAAAGATGCGTTATAAAATCTTTTAACAAAGTTTAAAACTTTATTTGATAGTCAACATGGAAAACTTTGTCTTACAAATCTGACATTCTGTGATAAAGTTACTCTTATGTAGATGAGGGTAAGGGTGTATATTTGATTTTCAAAAAGACCTTGATAAGGTATTATGTGAAAGACTTCTAAAAATTAACTATTGGTGTAGGAGATAAATTGACTTGTTGGATAGTAGATTAGATTAACCTAATTAACATTACAAGTGGGATACCTCAAGGTTCAATCTTAGAACCTTTGCTGTTTTTGATTTACATTAATGACAGATGAAAGAATGGTCAATAAAGTATTAAATTTGCTGTTTGTATTCAAGTTTTGGATGTTGCTGCAACTTTACTTTCCAAAAGGAATTAGATTATTTAGTGAGTTGGACAAATAAATGATAGATGAATTTTAATTATGATAAATGCAATGTAATGTGTGTGCGTTATCACAGTTTGAATTACAAGTATAATTTGAATGGTACTGACCTTAACAGTGTCATGAAAGAAAGGGATTTTGGTGTAATGGTTGGCCAGTCATTTAAGCTGTTCAAGCAATGTGCTTTTACTAATGGTAGAGCAAATAGTATTTTAGGTTGCATCTATAGAAATATGGAATGCAAGTCTAAAGAAGGTATCATTTCATTGTACAGGTCATAGGTTAGGTAACATTTAGAGTATTGTTTTCCATCATGAACTCCTTACCTCAGGAAGGACATTGAATTTTTGGAAAGGATTTATAGGATGTTTACTAAAATGGTGCCTGGAATGGATGGCTTGTCATATGAGGAGAGATTAAGGTCTTTGAAACCGTTTTTTTCTTAATCTCATTGAGGGGTTAAAAATTGGAAAAGAATTAACTATATTGATGCATTACTTTTACCAACTGTTAATGGTGAGAACAGCATGGCTAGGAGACACAAATATAATTTTGGCAAAGTAGGAATCAACTTCAGATCAAATAGTTTTATTTTTGGAGTTTGGCTTTGGGAATGGGTTACCTCAGGATGTTGTGGAAGCAGTAAATGTAAATAAGTTTAAGAGAAATCTTCATGAATCACAAGGGATGCCTTTAAGATGTTTTTAAAAATTCATAGTAGTTTAGAAAATGTGACAGCCTGAGAGGGACTAGTAGGTTGCCTGTTTTTCATAGATGTTATGAGGAACATGAATTACAGGTTTTTTTTTCTAATTTTATCTTACATGTAAACACTTTAAAACTAGTTACTAACATATCTGGTGACAACATAAAAGAAAGTGTTATGAGCATAAATGCTGAGATATTAAAGATAGCTTATGAGCTTGTATTAAATTAGGCCACCTGTAATCTTTACAGTGATATTTTCATGGCAGTACTGGTCACAATTAATAAATATTTTGATAGTAGTCTTTTGATTTAAGGGAAATAATCAGAAGTGTAAATGCATTATTATTATTAATGGTATGAATATTTTTTATTTTTTTCATTTGTTTTCTTATCAGTCTGTTCTTTAAGATCTAAAGGGAATACATTTATTGACAAAAAATGTATTCATGATTTTACATGTAATTATCACGCCACGTGATGTCTCACACATTTAACAGCATTTTTGACATCAGAGTAAAACGAGCTTTCATAGAAATTGCATACCCACTCATCCTTTTTCAAGATTGCATGCACTTTATCGAATAATATCAAATTTCACCTTCGAAAACTCAAAATCACTCTCAGGTCCAGAATGATTAACACTTTGGTTCCCACACAACCCGGCTCGGCATGGCTCAATGGCTAAGGCACTCGACTCATAATTTGAGGGTCATGAGTTCGAATCCCCGTCACACCAAAACATGCTCGCCATTTCAGCCATGGAAGCATTGTAATGTGATGGTCAATTCCACTCTTCATTGGTGAAAAGAATAGCCCAAGAGTTGGTGCTTGGTGATGACTACCTGCCTTCCCTCTTGTCTTACACTGCTAAATTAGGGACTGCTAGCACAGATAACCTTTGTGTAGCTTTGTGCAATATTCAAAACAAACCAAAACCCACACAACCAACCAGTGGGTTGTGATAATCTTCCAGTATGACCCACTGGTAAGTTGTGCTCTTCTATTTTTTTAAAGGACCACTTATTGGCTGAGACACAATGGCTATATATACATTCTTCCTTAAAAATGACTAGTGGGACCCTGGAAAGTATCGGCAAAATAGGCTTGGAAGCCAATGTGTTAATGATTCAGACAATGTTTTGTAGTGGGATGAAAATTCTTAACCCTAAGGTGTCCAAGAGATTTAGTACAAATCTGATCTTTTTCTACAGAGTTGTTAACAGAACTGCAAAAATTTTTTATTCCTCCATTATAAAAACTTAATTCAAAATGATCCAAACTTAGATCCTAACCAAGTTTAAGGAGGACTGTCCCATACTGACTTCTTGTCTTCTGTGAAACTTTTATGAACATCAAGATATTTGTTTTTGAGATATGCATATCAAAACACAAACACACTCATGCATAAAGACCCTGCTGAGAGTGGTAACAAATTAAATTTCTGTCTTTGCTCTATTGGCTAAGTTGCTGTGGTGACAAGTTGTGATGTAAAGTAAGTATGCAGTTGGTTACAAGTTGACATGTTGTCCTGTTGGAAAGTTGAAATAAAGTGTTCAGTAAATATTATTTGGTTTTGATTACTTGCTAGGGGAGGTTTTTATTTACAGTTGTAGCACAATATTTTGGAGAACGAAGCATGGCTTCATTCCTGTCTTGAAATTAAAGTTGAGAAACATTATTAAAGTATGCTCAGGGGACTCCTATAAATGGAAAATAATTCTTTAGTGCTTTGTTCAGTAATGCACAATCATTTAGAACTTAACACATAGCATGGTCATTTTGAATTTCTTTTAACTCACAGCATGGTCATTTAGAATTTATTTTAGCATATAGCATTATAATTTAGAATTTCATCTAGCACATAGCATAGTCATTTAGAATTTATTTTAGCACACAGCACTGTCATTTAGGATTTTGTTTAGCACGTAGCACAGGCTTTTAGAATTTTTTAGCATATAGCACAGATGATTAGTATTTGTTTTAACACGTAAAGTTATTTTGAATTTCTTTTTAACTGCTTGTTTTATAGTTTGTTTTGTTTTTTTCCATGTCTCAGTTGTTAGTATACCAGGGAACTGAAAATTCAATTCAAAGTAGCTGGATATCAACACTTATGCTAATTGACTGCAGAATATTTACCACACATTATGAAAAATATACATAAAGTCTGTTCCAATCACATTTAAAGGGAGAATATATTTAGTTCTTCTTGCTTTAATTCTTTCTTGGAAATATTATTGTGAAATGGAAAAAGGATTAATGGCCAACATTTCAGCCAAACAGTGGTGGTTATTTGATCAAAGTGTTAAAAACTTGTATCATTTGTTTTACTAAATAAAATAAATAATAGCTATACGGATTTATATGATTAATCGTCATTGTGAATCTCATGACGATAAGAAACTCACTTGGTGTAAGAATGTATTCTAAAGAAGACTGACATGGATGTTAAAACTTCAATTGAAATAAAGTACAGAATAACGTTTCAACTTTCTTAGCTCATCTTCAGTTTAACAAAGTTGCAAGTTGTCTTTATTAACCTGAAGATGGCCTAAATGGGTCAAAACATTATTCTGTACTTTAATTTAATTAAAATTTTAACACTCATGCTAGTCGTCTTTAGAAAACATTGTGTATCTGTGTTTCCACGAAAATGTAACATTTGAAATATACTTTTACACCACTGATACTATTGGATTTTGTCTTATTTTCAGTGCAAGCAGTTTATGATGGAAGTAGCAGGAAAGGAACAGTTGACCATGAAAGTTAATAGTGAGTTTAACATAAATTATATTGAATGTTATTTCATCTCTTATATTATCATCTGTCAAATATTGTAAACTAAGTAAGATAAAGGTCCAGCAGAGCCAGGTTGGTTAAGGTGTTTCATCTGATGATCACTGGTTCAAATCCTTATTGCACCAAAGATGCTTGCCCTTTCAGCATTGGGGGGCATTATAATTAATTGTCAATTCCACCTTTGTTGGTAAAAAAGTAGCCCAAGATTTGGAGGTGGGTGGTGATGACTAGCTGCCTTCCCTCTAGTCTTGCACTGCTAAATTAGGGATGGCTAGCACAGATTGCCCTTGATGTAGCTTTGTGCAAAATTTCAAAACAAACAAACAAAAGGAAGGTAATGCACTCTGGTCTTGAAAATTTCAGAAAAATCACACACGTGTTATGGCTAAATTTGGATCTTTACAATTCTAAGAATTTCTGTGTATTTTTGTTAAAGACATGAGCTGTACCTACGGTAATCTACATCATAGAAAACAGAGAAAAAATTTCCATTAGTGGTAACTTTGTTTCTAAATATATGGTCAAGTGATTGAACGTTTTGTGCTTTTTATGTTATAACAAGCTTCAATGATACCATGTTGCTAAAACTGCCTTTCTTAACTCTCTCTGAACCAGAAGGATCTTGATGATATATCCTGATATTCTTCTTTCTGAGGGTAAAATTTCTGAAATTAATTTCATCAGGCAAAATATTTTAATATCAATATAAGCCTAGTTTCTGTTTTTAACAAAAAAGTGTTATTTGGTTTAGTATTTCAATCAGTAAGTAGCTTATGAAATCTCTAAACATTTATTGTGAATATTGTTTTCAAAAATGTGTTAAAATCCTTTATTCCATCACAGAATGTAAAGCAGTTTTACTGTTAATTAGAGATTTGTATTCTGTAAGTGAGATCAGTTTCAACTTGATTATTATTCACTGTTATATCTCAATACTTTATATTGCTGAGTACAAGAGACAACAGTTACAAGTATAGTTGTTTAAAATATAGCAGAAACTGTCTTTGTTGCCTTTGTTTAAATCAATATTGATTTTTAGCACTAATCTTGGCCAAGGTCAATTTGTGTGTGACATATATAATTTTTTTCAACAAATAAAAAAACTATTTCATTTATATGCCAGGTTCAGACATGATACTGAACAATAAAGTAAAACAGGACCTACAATATTTGCTAAACCTAAATAACCTTACTGACATCATAGATCAAACATACATAATTTATATAATTGATGCTTAAAACCATCAGTAATTGGTGAAACTCCATCAAAATTGATGATAAACAAGACAAATGTATGTTTCACAAATACCATGTGAAACTCATAAAGAAGCAATTTAAGGATGGTAAAAAAGTCTAAAGTCTTCTAAACTTTCAATATGATTGGTCACTACTACAAGTGCTTCAACTTGCCAGTTCCTTGAAGAATTACTTCTTTTTGTTATTCTACGTATTGGTGTATGTTGCTTATAGTGTACTCTATCTGTTAGTATTTAGTCATTGGATTGGGCTGTTATCAAAGATAAGTTTAATTAGTATTTGTTCAGACTGAATGCTAAATTCTGACCCTTAAAAGGAGAGTAACAAAGGAATGTAGTAAGTAGAGGGGCACTGACTTCACCTATACCTCTGCCACACAGCATTAATCATATTTGTCTCATAAAATATGAACATGTGCCCATATGTCTGTCATTAACAACTGACATGGACCATTTCTGGCAGAACAATGAGGATTAATATTCTACATATGTGCATTAAGTTTCATCATAATCTGATCATTCTTGACTGATTTATAGCCCAAAAATAGTGTTAAAAATTGGGCTCTATGTTAACAGATAGGGACATTTGGGATTTTTGTAACCCTGACCCTCTAAAAAACTAAACTTCCAAGCTAGGTCAGAGTCCAACTGTATATCAACTTTCATCCAAATTCATTCAACCATTTTTGAGAAACCTTGCTGACAAGCACACACACACACAAGGATGAAAACATAATCTCCACCCACCTTTTGTAGCAGAGGTAATGAAATAAATGATAGTTTCATTACAACTTTAAATCTCTACTTTTTTCTATTAGGAAGGGTGAGAAAAATTCAATAAATGCACTATTTATAGGTAAGGCTCTTTAGAACTCAGAAGTGAATGTTAAAAATTATTTTTCATTCTGTCTTCAAATTACTCCACTGAAATAAAACTTTCAAATGATAAAATATACATTTTAGAATATTTTGAAAGTAAAAGCTGTTGATATAAAGTTATTATTATTGTTAGATTTGAAATTTGATATCGGGATGTGGCTTAACACTTAAAAGGTTGTCAGCTGTCTAGGCATAGTTAATAGGGCTACTCACAACAGACAACATTCCATGTGCAATTGATAACTACTTTCAAAATACCCGATATCCTGATGTGAAGTAATGTTTTTGATAAGCATCAACCTTTAAGAATGTGTAATACATACGAGTTTAGGCTTTTGAAATTTTCAGGAACTCTTCCTGGACGAGATACAGTTCTGGTTTCCCTTTTCAAATCAGAAAAGGATTCTGATGTGTGTATAAATGGCTTGCTGGTACAACATGATCTTGCCATCAGTACTGGCCCACAGTAAGTTTGTAATCATCAGTATTCAGTTTTACGTAATTCTAAAAACCATAAGTGTGGGTTGCAATGGTTTTGTATGCCATTGCAGTCACATTAAAATACTTATGTGGTCTTGTAATCTGCATTATATTATATGTTTTAACTTTTATTCCATTAGAGATTATTAATTTTAAGAGACTTGTTAAGAATTAAGATGAAACGCTTCTGAGCTAAATGTGTACAAATTGATATTTTTGTTACATTTGGTTTTGTTTTCTTCCATTTTTACACGTGTTGATGGTAAAATATTAAAATTACATTAAATAACTGAATGTAAATAGGGTTCTTACTCAGTAGTAAGAACATCATTCCTGTTAATAGTTAATAAATAAAATAATATCTGTGTCACATAATTTCATCTAAGCTGCTGGTCACATCGACTTGTAAATGGTACCAAAAATGAATTTGTTTAGTCCCAAGGTTTGCACCAATGTAAATATTTTCACCACACCCCTGGAGAACATGGGGATTTCCCATAAACACTTTCTCCTAAACTGCTGGATATATCAACTTCTAAATGGTGCCAAACAAATTATCTTGACCCCAAGATTTATTCAAAGGTAAAATTTTTTACCTGACCCCGTAGAAAACCTGGATATTTTTTGAAAATACTTTTATGATGGCATTGATTTACATTATAGCATGTAAATAAAGCAAGTAATTACAATTCCAAAGTTGTTAAAGAAATTAAATTTGCATTATAATGACGATGATCATTAAACTTTAAGAAATAATAATCAGTGATGTGAACCTGACGATAACCGAAGAAGGTCAAAACGTTGTTCGCTCTTCTACGTAAAATATTTTTTCAACCCAAAGGAGCCGTTTTGCATATAAACTTTAAGAAAGTGTAATTTGTTGAAAATATTGGTAACCAAACTATGTTAAAATTCATTCATTGTTTTTATGGTTTTGATATTACATTTATGTGCAAGATTTAAGGTAATAAGCTGTAAAAGTTAAGAAGTACAACTGATTTTTTATAAGTAATACTGTTACATCTAATTGTAACTCTTCACCATGTATCAGTCTTCAGTCTAATTACATTGTAAACAGTTAGGGTTAAGTAAATTTATCTAATTACATTGTAAACAGTTAGGGTTAAGTAAATTTATCTAATTACATTGTAAACAGTTAGGGTTAAGTAAATTTATCTAATTACATTGTAAACAGTTAGGGTTAAGTAAATTTACCGTTTTTATTTCCTAATAATTTTTCTGTGGCTTGAAAAATATGATTGCTTACACTGCACAACAAAGTTTTTGCTTCTTGAACACTGTTGGATGTTCCTTATAGATTTTTGGCTGCTGATCACGAAAATCACATCCAAATTTGCCCATCACGTACCATATCATCGAAATATTCAGTTTGACTAGTACATTGCTACAGTAGACAAACGATATTGGTGCAACTGGAATCCGTCAATGCTTGCTAACTACTGTTGGACACTACAACGTGATGCATTGGACATTGAATACAATTGAAAATCAGGAGCAAAACACTTTTAATTATGTTGAACTTAATAGCGTATTAGAAACATAAACACAATTAAATACGTTATTGCCGGTAAACAGTTAACTGTCTATTTCTCAGAATTTCTACGTGATGAAGCAAAACCAAAACTATATTTGTGCATATCTACCAGGTACCTATCACAATCAGCAAAAATGTTTCAAAAAAATTGTTGTGCAGTGTTATTAGGGTTTTATTGGTCCATAAATAAATAATCTGATGAATAATTATAATTCCCGTATGGATCATTTGAAGAAAAAAAAAGTTGTATTGAATGTGAATGGAAATCATCATTCAGTTGTGTGTCCTTCTGTTGTTGAATGAAGCAAATGAACATTCCTAACTTAAAATGGAAATGGACACAATTATTAGGTGTCGCAGTAGATGGGAATGAAGGCAAAATTTTAATGGCAAGTCTTGACTTCCTCTCAAAGCAATTAATAGTTGCCTGTAAATGCTAAAACTGTTCTTGCCAATCACAACTATCCAGAAGTGACTGTGAAGTTACTTACAATTACCAAATCATGACATAGAATGAAGTGTACACACCCATGCACATGCAGACATGGGAAACTCATTTCTAGAAATTGCATATTTTACCTTGTGGAAGTACCACTTACACTATGTGACATCATTTCTTGTGTTGTTTAGAGCTATCAGATTACCTTCAGAGAATTTTTTCTTTAAGATTGCATGACATTTGTGAAATGTTAACTGTACCAGTAAACTTAACACTAGTGCTTTGCATGATAGAGTTTGTTGTTGTTGTTTTTTGAGATCCATGTAGCCGAAAGTTCGTTCTTAATCTCATCCATAGATGTGTGGAACTGTGGTGATTGCACGATGGTCAGGACATGTATCTAGGAAGTTGATGTATAAATTTAGCAAGTGTCATTGAACAAGGCAGTCCAGTGATGAAAGAACATTGGAAGTGCATCCTGCTAACCCATAGAAGCAGTTGAACTTTGCTTTGAAAGTCACTGAACATTTAGCTTGAGACAATCTTATGGGCTAATTAAACCCACTTCCATCTCCACAGTCAAGTAAAGAACACCTGCAGTTACATCTGAAGCAAGATCAATCCATCTTGATTTGTTAAAAGATCTCATCATGGCCTATGATAATATCGGTTGGATTTTTCTTAGGAACTGTTGTGGTCACTGGAAAATGTCATCAACACCTATTATCTAATATGGTGTTACCTGTCTTACACAAGAGGAACATTTTGTGGGATAATGTTCACCATCACATTTTACAAACAAGCTATGCAGTACTTTCAATGATCAAACCATCACTTGGAAATTCTCACACATTGGTTACTAGATCTCATGCTTTAGGTTTTTTATATCTATGTAAAAACGGCTCGTTTGGGTTGAGAAAATATTTTATGTAGAGGACCAAACATTTC
Source organism: Tachypleus tridentatus (assembly GCF_004210375.1). Classification (NCBI taxonomy): domain Eukaryota; kingdom Metazoa; phylum Arthropoda; class Merostomata; order Xiphosura; family Limulidae; genus Tachypleus; species Tachypleus tridentatus. The sequence continues at coordinate 52,448,635 of NC_134829.1, read as the reverse complement.
AACCTTCTTCATCCAAACATTAACTTCACATGTGAACAGGAATCAAATATCATTTCTTAACCTCAAAATTACAAGAACCGATATACAATTTAAAACAGAAATCCACTGAAAAATCACCCATACTGGACTATACATTCCTTGGTACTCAGCACATGAAACAAAACAATAACTCAACATACTAAGAAACCAAATAAACACAGCCATAAAACTATGCTCACAAGATAAAATTAACGATGAATTAGACAAAATAAAACAATACTTCATCAACATCAATAAGTTTCTTCCACAAACCGTAGAAAACATTATATGCACACACCTAGACAGAAAGCAAAATCAACCACCAACTAAAGTAAATATATCTCACAAATCAAAAAATCATGAAACCATATACTGCTGTATACCATATATTCCTGACATCAGCAAACAAATAACCAACATTTGGCAAAAACTAGTAACAAAATATGACATTCCAGTTAATACCAAATTTATTCAAAAACCAGGCACAAAACTGAGGTATATACTATATAAAAACTACACTGACAAACACCACACCAACAATATTTATAAAATACAATGTGATAACTGCCACGACTTCTATATTGGAGAAACAAGTAGAAAAATGGAAACCAGATTCAAAGTACATAAAAAGTCACCTTCACACGTTTTCAAACACTGCAAGTCAAATAAACACAACATAACCATAGAAAACACTTATATACTAAATAAATAAACAAACATAAACAAACACAAAATTAAAGAAGCCTTACTTATACAACAACTTAAACCCAAAATAAACCAATACAAAGGAGCACCTTCATACCTATATTAAAAATAATAAAATAAATAATATAAAATTATATATTCAAACATCTAACACCACCCTCTATATTCCAACACTCAGTTATACAATCCTTTTCAAACATGTGGTCAGCTTTGGGTTACATCTTTCTTTCTATGTGAACCTGATGATAACCAGAGAAGGTCAAAACGTTGTTTGCTCCTCTACGTAAAATATTTTCTCAACCCATACAAGCCTTTTTTACATATATATTTCTCTACAAGTGGGTTTTCTCGACATCACTGCTTCAGGATTTTTGTTTAGAGGTAACTGGAAGTGTTGATTTACCACCATGAACACCTGCAGAAGACATCTTAAAAATAGCATCCTAGTTTCATATCTACAGCAGTCACTTACACATGACCTGTGTATCATTTGTTCTCATGTTTAGAAGATGTTTTAAAGAATGTTATAGGACAACTAATGTTAATAATGGTAACTAAATGTAATAAGTTTGACCAGGACAGAACACTTGTGGTAATAAGTTATACCAGTTCAGTAGAACATTAAATATGGTTTGTTTTAATACATTCATGCTAATGACTCAGGTTTTCCTGTTCTCTGTTACATTTATGTATCCTTTCAGAATAAAAGTATTTAAAAATTTAACATGATCATTTTGACATGAACCTCCCACATTTCCTGTAACCCTTGTTTATGCATATTTAATTACGGTATCATTTGTATTAAAGTTTGGGAGTTACAAGTAATGGTAAGCCTGAAATAAATTTAGCCACCATGTATGTCTACTTTGTGTGATAAAATTAAGGAGATTCAACATACTTACTATGATGTAGTATTACACAACAAACAGTAGACAGCTTTCATCACCTAAATTCTGCCACAAAAAATGACACCTGAGGCTTAATTAGACTTGTTGTCAACTATATCATATTCTAAAATATAGTTTTACAGTATGAAATATGTACTATAGGAAAGCACAGTGTTTAGTGTGCACGCATTACACTTTTGTGTAAGCTCAAATCTGTCAAACAGTCGAGTAGAAACCACAAAATATTTATGTGTAGCACCATATAAATAAACACATGCACTGTGCCTATTGATAAACACTAATTTTTAATCCACAGGTCAGCCAAGGTCATAATACCTCATTTACCTTCATCTGACCCTCCAGTTGCACCAATTTCAAAACCAACACCACTAACTAATGTTACATCTGAGGAGGAGTCTTCAAGTTTGGCTTCGGGAGAAGAGCAGTCAAACAGTGATGTTTCTCTAAGTGAAGAAAAGAAAGTGGAAAAAGAACATAAAAAGAAAGTTCCATTCATACCTGTTCATGTCAGTTATGCTAGTTCTCCAGATTCTGTGTACGTACAGCTGGCAACTAAGGAAGGAGAAAGACTGGATGGGTAGGACATATCTTTCAAGTAGTAAGGGCCAAAACTTGTACATTGGCTATACAAAGTATAAACAGTTATTGTGTCTTGGTTTGTCAGATATAACTCTGTGTGGATAAATTCTTGTTTAACCAATAAAAATTTGAAATAACTATTTCTCATATCTCTGGTTCACTTCAGGTTTATCGTGTAATATATTTTAAAAAAATCAAGAAATAATTGGTAAAATAATTATTGTTTTATATTCTGTTGAACTTGATGTAATTGGTAAGCAGTATATTTCTCACTGAATTTGACCAGGTTACAAGAATCACACTCATCCATCGTATTAAACAGAGATGGTGAGAAAAGTTATATTAGATATTCTGTAAATTATTTCAAAAAATAAATTATTAACATTGGTTTATATTATTCATGTATCCATTGTTTACTGCTAGGAGTAATTGTTAACATTGGTTTATATTTATCAAGTATCCAGTGGCAGATTTAAGGTTGTGTGGACTCAGGGGCTAATAATTTTTGTAGGCCTTTTATCCCATGTAATTTTATGTAGAATAAAATTATCATTGGGCCCACATTAAGACTATGAGTTCTGGGGCTGAGTCCTCTCTAGCCCCTGCCTAAATATGCCACTATATGTTTCCATTTGTTCATTTTGAGGAATAATTAATAACATTGATTTATATTCTTCACATATCTTCTGGTTCATTGTGAGGAGTGGGAGACAAGTGCCATACAATTACCTCACAGACCACCACTTCAAGAGAGAGACTGTCTGTCACTTGTTTTTCATTCTGGAGCAGTTCGTAAGAACTATTTTAATTCCGTGATAAATGGTGATTTGAATGGTAGGCTGTGATTCATGTTTTCTTCTAATTCTTGCATATGGATGTAATTTCAAGAAAAAGAAACAAAAAGAGATGGATATTGTTCCTTTGGTGTTTGTATAAAACTGTGTCTGTGTTATCATTCCTCTTTCAACACATTTGTGTTAAAGTGTTTAACAACTAAGTGAGCTAAAAATTACCTCCGTTCATACGTGATACATGATTTTGGTTCATTTGGTAGGATGATGAACCAACTTCAGCAGATTTACTGTAAAAGTCAAGTCAGCAGCACGGACTGGAAGGAAAACACAGTTTGTGCTGTGCTTGGCTCCCAAGACCAACGTTGGTACAGGGGAAGGATACTGAAAAAATTAGAAAATGGGAGTTTACAGGTATATTTTTGCAGTTTGTTTTTTTCTTTTCCTCTGTAGTTAACTGATAGTGTTCCCCCTTATGAAACTATTAATTGAAGTCTTTTAACTCCGATCTGTTAGAATCGGTACATCTTGCAACCTTTGATGAAGTAATATTTATTTTATTATAGACAAGCTGAAGTACCTGTCACACAACAGGGAAGGTGCAAGTATAATTAAAATAATATATGTTCAACAGTAGTCACATATTTGAAAATAATAACTTCAGCACAAACTTTATCTGAAAATTTTAAGATTATACCAAAACTTCTTTGTAAACAGCATAAATAGTTTGCTTCCCATCTACCAACAAGTAAATATTTTGAGGTGATCCCACCCTTGAACTCACTATATCTCACTGAACATGAGAAAATTGTGATTGTTTGAGAGGTGATCCAACAACTTTCATTCTTTGACCTTGAATCCGTTTAAAATATTCAACACTGTCTAAAACATCAGCCTGTCCAGATTGTTTGAGATTGACTCGAAAGGCTGAGAGTAATTAATCAACACACTTTCCAAAATAGAAATGTGGTTAAGTTTAATTTTTACTGAGAGTAATTAATCAACACACTTTACAAAATAGAAATGTGGTTAAGTTTAATTTTTACTCTTTTAGAGCATTCACCGTAGTTGCACATTTTGGTTGAGGTTGACCCAGTAAGCTCAAATGAGTTAGGGTGCAAACAAACACACATTTATTTATTTATGTAGACATAATAAATAATCAGCTGTTCATAATTGATTACACAACATAACAAAATTTATACTTTTTCTTGTTCCTGGGCAGAAAGTGTTATTTCCCAATTGCTTATGCCTAAAATAAAAAGGTATGACCTGGGAGCGTATGATGAAAACATGAGGGGAGGCTATATTTGGGGGTTGATACATGAAAGTGATTTACATTACAGTGGCAGATCTCAAAAAATTACTCACTTCTGAACATTTTTGTATAACTTTAGTATGAATACATGTAAATCTTCTACTAAGATATACTGGACTTTGAACACTGCTACCTAGGTGCATATAATGAAAACATGATGGGAGACTATATTTGGGTGCTGATACCTGAAAGTGATTTACATTACAGTCACGAATCTCGAAAATCTACTCACTTTTAAACATTTTTTTTTCATTTTTGTATAACTTTACTATAAATACATGTAAATCTTGATTCATATGTTGTTTTATTCAGACCTTATGTAAATGAAAATGTGCAAATTTGCCCATTTTTACATAGAAAATAAGTTAATTTCTAAATTTCATAATCCAGGTCACAAAAGCAAAGTTTGAAGGGAATAATGGCCATTTTCTGTACTTTTGCAACATAAGCAATTACGAAATAACACATACTGTCCAGGAGCAAAATTTGTGTTACATAGTGTTATCAAAATATTTCTTGCATTTATTTGGGCATGGCCTGGACATTGAATTTAAGAGCTGATGGTGTGTCACATTTCTAAAAAACAGCTGCTCCAAACTTTGAGACAGTAGGTTTATCTTAAGAGAGGATATCACTTCTCATCAGTTCATTGGACAAAGAGTTGACAGCAGGTTCTGTCAATGAGATGCCTTGCCTTCTTTCTAGTTTCGTAGCTCAAATTTAAAGTTAAAGGTGACTATGTTAACTATCTTTGCATTAAAATCCTAATAATCAAACTTCTTTAATTTGTTGTATTTGAACCTGTTGAAGTTTTATTTCCTTAATACAGTTATTAGAAAAAGGAAAAAAAAATTGAATGAAGACAAGGCCTTCTTGTTTAGTAACTAATCTGCAAGCAAAAGTTTGAAAACCATTTGCAAGAAATTTTGTTTGTACAACCTTTCATTCTGTTTTTTGAAAGGTACGGTTATTGGATTATGGCTGTACTGAAACAGTTTCAGCAGATGACATACGGCCTTTGGTGCAGCAATTTCATGTCGACCCAACTTTTGCTATCAAATGTCACTTTGCTGGAGTTAGACCAGCAGGTGGCAACAACTGGTCTAATGTGGCATGTGAAGCCTTGAATGAGCTAGTTTCAGCACATCAAACCCTTTATCTAACTAAAAAGGTAAGCCTGAATTTCTAACTATTAATCTTATTGAAATAACTTATTTTTTGCTTCTTGATAATTCAGTGGAAAAATTGTAGAAGCAGAATGTCTTTTCATATACTGCTGCAGGAGGGATAAAACATAGTATAGCAGCATGATGTTTCTCTCTTAGTATTCTGCCAGGAGGGATAGAACATAGTATAGCAGCATGACGTTTCTCACTTTGTATTCTGCCAGGAGGGATAAAACATAGTATAACAGCATGATGTTTCTCTCTTAGTATTCTGCCAGGAGGGATAGAACATAGTATAGCAGCATGATGTTTCTCTCTTAGTATTCTGCCAGGAGGGATAGAACATAGTATAGCAGCATGATGTTTCTCACTTTGTATTCTGCCAGGAGGGATAAAACATGGTATAGCAGCATGATGTTTCTCTCTTAGTATTCTGTCAGTAGGGATAAAACATAGTATAGCAGCATTATGTTTCTCACTTTGTATTCTGCCAGGAGGGATAAAACATAGTATAGCAGCATGATGTTTCTCACTTTGTATTCTGCCAGGAGGGATAAAACATAGTATAGCAGCATGATGTTTCTCACTTTGTATTCTGCCAGGAGGGATAAAACATAGTATAGCAACATGATGGTTCTCACATTGTATTCTGCCAGGAGGGTTAAAACATAGTATAACAGCGTGATGTTTCTCTCTTAGTATTCTGCCAGGAGGGATAAAACATAGTATAACAGCATGATGTTTCTCTCTTAGTATTCTGCCAGGAAGGATAGAACATAGTATAATAGCATGATGTTTCTCTCTTAGTATTCTGCCAGGAGGGATAAAACATAGTATAGCAGCATGATGTTTCTCTCTTAGTATTCTGTCAGGAAGGATAAAAGATAGAATACAAGAATTTTGTTTTTCACTTAACATTCTACCAGGAGGGATAGAATATAGAATAATAGAATCTTGTTTCTCACTTAACATTCTGCCAGGAGGGATAGAAGATAGAATAATAGAATCTTGTTTCTCACTTAACATTTTGCCAGGAAGGATAGAAGATAGAGTATAAGAATCTTGTTTCTCACTTAACATTCTGCCAGGAAGGATAGAAGATAGAATAACAGAATGTTGTTTCTCACTTAACATTCTGCCAGGAGGGATAGTTTGTTTGTTTTTTATAATTTCGCACAAAGCTACTCGAGGGCATTCTGTGCTAGCTGTCCCTAATTTAGTAGAGTAAGACTAGAGGTAAGGCAGCTAGTCATCACCACCCACTGCCAACTCTTGGGCAACTCTTTTATTAACGAAAAGTGGGATTGACCGTCACATTATAATGCCCCCATGGCTGAAAGGGTGAGCATGTTTGGCGTACGGGGATGGGAACTCGCGACCCTCAGATTATGAGTTGCACGCCTTAACACGCTTGGCTTTGCTGGGCTAGGAGGGATAGAAGATAGAATAACAGATTCTTGTTTCTCACTTAACATTCTGACAGGAAGGATAGAAGATAGAATAACAGAATGTTGTTTCTCACTTAACATTCTGACAGGAAGGATAGAAGATAGAATAACAGAATGTTGTTTCTCACTTAACATTCTGCCAGGAAGGATAGAAGATAGGATAACAGAATCTTCTTTCTCACTTAACATTCTGCCAGGAAGGATAGAAGATAGAATAACAGAATGTTGTTTCCCACTTAACATTCTGACAGGAAGGATAGAAGATGGAATAACAGAATGTTGTTTCTCACTTAACATTCTGACAGGAAGAATAGAAGATAGAATAACAGAATCTTCTTTCTCACTTAACATTCTGCCAGGAAGGAGAGAAGATAGAATAACATAATATTGTTTCTCAGTTAACATTCTGCCAGGAAGGATAGAAGATAGAATAACAGAATCTTCTTTCTCACTTATCATTCTGACAGGAAGGATAGAAGATAGAATAACAGAATCTTCTTTCTCACTTAACATTCTGCCAGGAAGGAGAGTAGATAGAATAACATAATATTGTTTCTCACTTAACATTCTGTCAGGAAGGATGGAAGATCGAATAACAGAATGTTGTTTCTCACTTAACATTCTGCCAAAAAGGATAGAAAATACGATAACAGAATCTTCTTTCTCTCTTAGCATTCTGCCAGGAGGGATAGAAGATAGAATAACAGAATCTTGTTTCTCACTTAACATTCTGCCAGGAAGGATAGAAGATAGGATAATAGAATCTTGTTTCTAAATCATATCCTTACCAGAAAGTATAGAAAATAGAATAGCTTTGTATAAAATGGTATACAAGATAGGATAGCAAGGTGTTTTTCAGTTAGCTTTCTACCATGTTGTAAAGTGAAGGATAGCAAAATATTGTTTCTCCTCATGGTATTATGGATCAGAAGATTAAAGGTAGGATTAACTACTCTTGTTATATTTTCTTTCCCACAGGATTCCTTTTTAAAATCTCTCATTTTGTTAAAAATGAATTTTCATTTCAATTATTCTTCACTGTTAATTACTTTGTAAAACTTGCACTGTGACATGGAGGATTTTACTACATTTAAAATGAATGTGTAATAAATTTAACAGTTTATGTAACTGTGTGTGTATATATTAGGTAAAAGGTGATTTTCATTACTGCATTTTTTATTGGAGATATTTGACAGCAGATGTCCAAATGCAAGAGCCTCAGTATTTTAGTACATACATACATCAAATTTTACATGAATGTGTGTTTTTGAGATTTTACAAAATTATTTTGTATCATACAGAAAGTTTACACCAGAATGTTATTTTTTAATGGAAAAATTAAAAATTATCATTCTTTAAATAAAGTTATTGGAATAAGAATTTCCAAAAAATGTATCGAAAATCACTTGTATATATAGTTGTTTGTTTAAAATCTCTTCCAGTAAGTTAAGTATATTCCAAATATCTTTTTCTGGGTTGAGAGCTATGCTTTGGTTTACTGTTCCTTTTTATTGTTCATGACTGGTAATTTGACTATCAGTTTTTTCTCACAGCCCTGCATGGCCAGGTGGTTAAGGCACTCAACTCGTAATCTGAGGGTTGAGGATTTGAATCACTGTCACACCAAACATGCTCGCCCATTCAACCATGGGGGCATTATAATGTGATGGTCAATTCCACTATTCATTGGTAAAAGAGTAGCCCGAGAGTTGGCGGTGGGTGGTGACGACTAGCTACCTTCCCTCTAGTCTTACACTGCTAAATTAGGGATGGCTAGCACAGATTGCATGAAATTCAAAACAAACCAAACCAGTTTTTTCACTCCTTGTAGTAATTTATTAATATCAAAAGTGATCAACAATGAATGTAATATTTATTAAGAATTATTATGTGTTATGCATGCTATGAGGTACTTGCCACATACATTTATTCTAATAATTACCAACTTGGGTTGTAATGAGAGTGGATTATCCTACACCTGACAGCTAGTGCTGCCATCTCTTGTTGGTAAGGCCTTCAGTAAATTAAAAGCAACTGTCAGGAAACATACTTGAGAAACCTATTCCATTGTTCAGCTACTGCAGTCAGCAGCAATCATGGAACCTTAAAACACATTTTCTTATGTTAGAAACTTATTACTCAGAGTGACAACAGTAGAGTTAACTTACAATTGTTTTTCTCAAATTGTATGTATGTGGGGTTTCCAGGGAGAAATAAAAAACAGTTCTCTTCCAATTGACTTGCTGTTTGAGGAAGTCCGTGTAGGGGGAGCTCTCGATCCGAGCATTGTTGAATACACCAGCATCGTTCAACAGCTTTTAGACAGAGGTCTTGCAATTCCAATTCACAAGTAAGCATTATTTTAGTCATTGATAATTTGGTAATTTTATGATAAAAAGCTGAATTATGTTAACTAATGTTTTTCTTTTTAATTACTAATAGAAGAAATTCTCTACAACAGGGAGAAAATTGAAAATTGTGGTTCTGCTGTTAAAATATTGTTAACATGATAGTGACATTACACTTTTATCAGCATTAATTTTAGATCTGATAAAAATAACTTAACAGTTTTATTTTATTGATGCTTTAATATCGGTAAGAATAACGTTATTGGTTTTTCACTGAAACTGAAAATAAAGTATTTTTTGTAACATTAAATTTTAAATATACAGTCTATCTTCCAAAAATACATTGACATTTATCAGTTAGCATCCTTGTCATTTCAACTTCAACAAAAAAAAAGTTCTAATATCTTGTATGAGAACTTTCAACCAACATTAAAACTGTTTAATAAAATTACATCCCAGATCAGTAAGTGATTGTATTGAGATTTCCAACAACATCTGCCCTTCTAAACCTTTTTTTTATTTTCTAATGAATAAATAAATGTTTTTGCTTACTGTTTCTGATAAAGTGTACTGACATTTATTATCTGCCCAATAAATTAGTTTAAAATTTTGGACAAGAGAACTATAAGTTATAGCTTGTTTTACCATCCTTCTAAAGACAAAATTTTATAATTTAAGAAATCATTAAATGTAAGTTTGTGTCTCTTGTGCTGATTGGTCTATATTCTATATATATATATTTAACAAAAAAAAAAGGTGTCTCTTTTTACATAAATTAGTTTTATTGGTTTTTCCTAAATGATATTGTACAAGCCTGAAGAGAATGTGAGTACAAATTTAAAATTGAATGTAAAAATATTTCTTTGATATTTTAGCTTCCATTTTCAAGTGGGTAGCTCCGATGTCACATCCTCGGAAAAAATCATAACGTTATGACTGAATCCCTTCATCATACTGAAGTAAAATATAAACCCAGTTTAGCTAATAAAATGAAATGGAAACCAACTCTTATGCCCAAGGAAAGAGAACTGATGGTTATACCAACACAGATTGGAGAAGATGGCACAATTTTTTTACATAGAGCTGGTGTGGGTAAGTACAATTTCTAATTACTTTGTTAAAATAATCTTGTATATGAAATAGTATTGGCTGAACATACCAGACTATACGATCTGTTTGATTTGTCGTTTACATTTCATTACTTAAAAGATTTAAAACAATCATTTTAGAAACTTTAGGCTTAGGGGTGTGTTGTAATGGTCAAATCTCTATTCAGCCAGACAGGAATTAGTGGTGAAAGCTGTTAACTATCTAGCCACATTTCCTGTAGTGTTACTAATTCAAAATCAAGTACAGCTAGAGTGAATAGGTCTTGAGTAGCTTTGCACAAATACCTGAAACAAACATAAAATTAAATAGCACAATTGTGCAGTTGGTTTTTAAATTTTTTATTATTGTGAATATACAGTTTCAACTACCTTTTCCATTTTTTTATCATGTAATGTACTGTGACATCATACACTGAACCATTTAGTTGCTAACTGTTATGTTGACCAACAAAATCAAATCTTAAACATTAATAAATGATACTAGTGAACTTGAAAAATTGGAGTTCAAAACTTTAATAAACAATTAAAAATATCTTAGTTAAGTTTGCTGCACAGTCAAAGTTTCAATGTATTGTGAGTAACTAAACCTACATTACATTCAGTTTTAATACTAATAACACTAATCACCACTAAATATCCTTATTTAACAAATTTATCAATTTGTACAATGTAATATTAAAGTTTACTTTGCATTCTGTACATCTGCAGTTTAAAATAATTTCACCAATACAATTGTCACTTAAACAAATGTGTCTAACACGAAAGATGTATATTCAAGGTTTAAATGTAATGCTGCTTATGAGAGTTGCGTATGAGAGTTGCGTACACTTGTTGTTTTTTTCTAGGGTCAGATACTTTGCATGTTATCAAGAATGCTTTACAAGCCAAGTTTCAGAACTCTGATTTTGTGCCTCCATCAACTTTCCCAGTAATTGGGGAAGCATGTATAGCCAAGTACTGGTTAGATAAGAACTGGTATAGAGCAGAAGTGGTCAAAGTTTTGGACAATTGTATAGAGGTTAGTGTAATATGATTCTTTTACTCAGATTATTACTTACATTGATCATTTTATGAACATTAAATTTATTTGTAACCTTAATTTGCAATACAGAAGGATATCCCTTCTTCACAGTTGAAGGGATTTAATATTATTCTAATATGTACATTTGTTTCAGTTGAATATATATTTAGAAATATGTAACTTGTATTATTAAATGTGTATTACTCTCATCCCACCTGTTCTCTAAATTTGTAGAAGATTCTCGAGAGTAAGAATCAACAATACATATTTTACCAAAGTACTAGGATCTTTTAATTAACTTTTATTCACTAACAGTTACTTTAATAACTCTTATTGTAAATTGTTTTGATGTTTGTATACTAAAATGTATTTGTGTTAAGAAAGAAAATTGTAAGTATCAATCTTGTTGGCAAATATTATAAATTTGATGCATGTCAACATTCATTTAATTTCTTAAATCAAATTTCTGTGTATTTGAAATCATAATACATAATGTACATAACATAATAAATAGGAGACTCATTTGAGATCAATTATAATAACAAGAACACAATACATTTGGCTGTGGTCTGTCCGAGAGCTAAGTTTCTAAATAAACTGTTTTGCTCTGGCATTTATATCTTTTACATACTAATTACTAGTTTCAAAAACTTCAGTTTCATCAATAAGGATATATGTAACAGAAACGTTTACTATTTTTGTTGCATATTATAACTTTCTGAAATATTTCAAGACAAATTTCCATGCAAGAATTGATTCTTTTCTTCTAAAGCATCAAGTACTTTTAATAGATGTAGATATAAAGTTATAGTATAGGCCAGTAACTTGAATGTTAGTTAACAGTATTTACTAATTTACTGAAATTTTTAATGAAGTTAGTTCAAGTTGTATCTGAGCATGAGATGGTAAACTTTGTATATAGATAACACAGGGACAATGATCTGCGTACATAAGTATACATGTAACTCTTGTGAAACTTCTTTATAAAAATGAAGCTAGTTGATGAAATAGTTTTAAGTTTGTCGTGAGTGACCTTAAGATTATGTAGTTTTAGGAAATAAAACATTTTGTTTTGACATTTTCTGTTATTGTAATAAAATGTCAGTTATTTAATGTAGTTGCTTGAACTTATGTTCTGTAAAGTTCAAATGCAGTGTTATTTTCATTTTGAGTATAAAAATACTATATATTATTGTATAGTCTTTATCTTTTAATATATAGTTTATTTTTAATTGTCCTTTCCAATTAATTGTCTTTTATTATTGATGCAGGTATGCCAACCTGTTCCTACCAGCATGACTCTGCAGTTAGTATAGGGCAAAGGTCATTCACAAATTCTTTCACTTAATCCTCACATACACATATGATACCATCTTGCTTGGACATTTCCACAAATTAAATTACATCAAATTAAATGTATACAATTACAAAATCTTCAAATAAGCATTTATAAACACAAATAATACATACCTAATTAAAATATAAACATAAAACCTGAATGTGGTTTATATGTTTAGCAAACTAATAGATATAAGGTAAGAAACACTTGCCAAGCACTAAATACACCTCAAGAGAACGATAAACTAAGCTACTTTTTTATTACACAATACAAACCCATACACTGGTAGAGGTTTTGTCAGGCTATAACCAAGTAATGAGAAATCTTCTCTTTTTATTGGTTTTAAGCATATCATTCAACTTTAAACTCTCATCTGGAAACACAGCTTTGGTTTTTAAGTGGGTGTGGCTGACTTTAAGCTTAGAAATATCAGAATATAAAACTCCCAAGAAGGAAATTCTTGGAAATTTTCCAGATGCTAATGAAAGAGAAGTGGAACTTGATCTTCTATGTTAACAGTTTATTCTGTTTCCACAGTATCATGTATAATAACTTGTAAAGTTTAGACTAGTAACCAGATCATGTGGTAGTAGTTTTAATTGCTTTTTTAAATGTTTCTGTTTATAATAAAGGACTAAAACTTAGAAATATAAAACCAAGTTTTAATGTACTTGACAATAGTAATTTCATTAAAATAGATTCATATTAAAGTGGTTTGATTAAATCTTGAATATAATACTCATTAAGCATGTACAGAAGGGGATTAAAAAGTAATACTTATGGTGATAGGGTTAATAGAGCTCATTTATATCTGATGTACAGTTGTAACAATAAAAAAGGATATTTTTTCACCCTTGTCTACATTTAGGCTTTTTGTAATTTTTTACTTTTCACTACATTTCTTGCATTTTCCTTCATTAGGTTGACATGTTACTGTTTTTTTTTATCATTTATGATAATATTTCTCCTTGGGTTTTAGAATAATTAAGTTTATATTGCTTCTGTACAAAATGTTATTATAAACATTGTTACGTGAATATGAACAATCTAAGCATTTTAAATTCCTGAATGTTGTGAATGCTAAGGAAAATATTTTTCATTCTGATATATCTTGTTTAATTATCTGTATTCTATGTACTTGCAAAGACTTATCTCTCATTCTAAAGTGGACCTTTTTTTTTTTTTTTTTTCAAATTGCACTTGAAGAAGAAAGGTCTGCCTTTCAAAAATGCTCAGGTTATAGGATTTTTATTCATTTCTATCAAGACTTCTTAAACTTGCGTGTTTTTTCTAACATCATGAATATGTCTGATTCTGCATTCCCTTCTGTAGAATGGCATTTATTTCAGGTTTAAACTTGAATGTTGGAACTATCTTAAATTGCTGTGGGAACTTAGGACTCAACAATCTTTTCATGTGGTTTTACTGTCTAGTTTTTTCAAATTCCAACTACTGTAATTATAAAAAAAAATAACTTGTTTTTATGAATGTACCTTCCCCTTTAGATTTATTTTTCTTAAGAAAGTGAAAAGAATTTAAGGTTTAGTTATTTATGAATAATTCAGTCATACTTCATATGCATGAAATGACAAAATACGAGAATATAGGCCCAGCATGGCCAGGTGGGTTAAGGCGTTCGACTCGTAATCTGAGGGTGACGGGTTTGAATCCCCGTTGCACCAAACATGTTTACCCTTTCAGCCGTGGGGGCGTTATAATGTGACGGTCAATCCCACTATTCGCTGGTAAAAGAGTAGCCCAAGGGTTGGCAGTGGGTGGTGATGACTAGCTGCCTTCTCTCTAGTCTTACACTACTAAATTAGGGACAGCTAGCGCAGATAGCCCTCATGCAACTTTACGCAAAATTTCAAAACAAACAAACAAGAGAAAATCAACAAATGTAACAGATGCAGTAAGATTCATTCCAGAATCTAAATGAAAAAGAGCTGTGCGTGTAACAAGGTACTTCTATAACTGGTGGACATTAAGGATGATGGAATGGCAACCTATGATAGGGAAAAGATATAAGGGGAAGTGAAAATGAAGAATGATACAGTGATGGAAGCAGAAATCGGATGAACACAGCATGCTAAGAATAGGAAATACTGGACCGGTCTGACAGAGAGCTACATCCAACAACGGATGGCTGCAGCTAAATAGATCATACAACTAAATTAATTTATTAAAATCTTTGAACATTTCTTACACATGATCTGCACATACTATACATACTTGTACATTTTGCTTCTTTTGCTGTGTGGTTTTAGAATGAATGTGTTATTTCTTTGTAATTTCAGGTTTTGTTTGTAGACTATGGCAACCAAGAGGTAATCAACCTCCAAGATATCCGCTTGGAGCCAGTCATGATGGACATTCCAAGGCAGTGTCTTGAATGTGAACTTGAGGGTATCCAACCTGTAAGTACATGACAGAGAGCACAATAATTTTTTGCTGTGAGTAAAAACTAGCTGCTGTTTTGTTTGTTACAGTAATTGATTAGTTTGTTATTAAGTTTGTAATCAGAAATGAAATAAAGTGAATTTAAAAATTTCTAATGCCCCTAAAGCATTTGGTAATGAGTAACATCACCATTTTACTTATTCAAATAGCCATAAGGATAGGACTGAGATAACTTCCAATGCCTTATAGTTTACTAATTCTGATTATTTTATGCCCTACATGACAAAGAAATTTCAGTAATTAAAATACATTTAATTAAACCATGGATTTTTCATTTTTATTTTGTTTCTGCAGCAATTTTAATTAATACAGTTAAGATGTGTAAGGTTGATAGGTATTGTACACAGATGAAATTTCTTTTGTTGGTATTTATAGAATAGTTAGAGCAAAATTGTTTACCAAGGAAATGAAATATTTGATTTGATTGTTTGATGAACTTGTTTAAAGGTATGTACTGAAACATATTCTCAGGTAATACATGTAATGTTATGTATTTGTTTATTAAAAATAGTTACTAATAATTGTCACAAGGAACCTGAGAATGCTTTCTGATTTTCTGTAATATTTCTCTGTATTAATGAACATCTTTGAGTGTTGTTTGTCACAGTATAATGAATAATTTTTATGTAAAATATGGAGGTTCCATGTTAAGTTTGTATTTAACAAACATTGGTGCACATTTAGTAATCAGTGTGGAGCCTTATTGGGATTTCTAGAATGTTCCTAAATTATTTTGAGCAGTGATATGCTGGAGGTAGGTAAAAGCATTCTTCATGGATTTTATTTCTCTAACATGTCATGGTGCTGGTTGTATCTTCTACAATATAACTTTTAAGTAGTATCTAAGGTTTACTCATCATATTCATGTCAGGGCTTTGGTATGACTGCTCCATAAGATAAATGTTTATCTTCCAGTCAAGATATCTTCTGTTAAAAAATGTGATGTGCTTTGGATAATTTTCTTACTGGATATTAAACCCTCTACCAGCTGGTGGTATTTCTTTTGTGATAGAGTCTTAGTACTCTTTGTATTATATGACATCTCTGTCATGTGGAGCAGTGATGCAATCCCAGACCATTATGTTGTCTACACATGTACAACAGAAACTGATGCATCACCAAGAGGTACTCTAATAATATAAAGTTGTAAAAAGCCAGATGGTGCTATAGCAAAAGGCAGTGTCAGTTATCCAGGTATCAGCTTCTATTTCTCATCTCATCTTATTCAACAAGAATTATTGAACATCTCAGTTTTGTTCTTGTCAAGGAGTATTCTCCTCCTCCTCTGAGAATCATCCATTGGTTTCTACCAAACTGGTCTTCTTCTTGATGTCTCTGGAGCTTATGGGAGACTTTGGTTACAGCTTTCTCCAATAAAACCTCTGCATTCAGCCATCTTCTTGTTGAGCCATTGTAGATATGAACATTAGTGCTCTCAGTCTCTTTCTGTGTAAGTTTGGTTAAAGCCATAAATTTATCTGCCTTTGACACCCTGATTAATATTCTGTTTTCAGTCTTCTGTCTCTATGATTTATATTCACCAGTTCGTTCTTTTGGGGCTGAATGTTTGCTGTAAAGGTCCAAGAGAGATATGAAGTTGTTGATCATTTCCTTTGGAAGAGTAATTTTACTGAGCACTCTAATAAACTGAGACATTGTTTCAAATTAGTGTTGCCTCATTGTTTTTGTAGAATTTCTCTATATCTTCTAGAAACCCTCATGTTAGTATAATACATTTTAAGATATAAATTTTGTAAATGTTCCTACAAACCTTAGTAAAAGAGATCTTGTCTTTAGTAAACTTCTTTAGAACTTGCAGATGAACCTAAATGACAGGATCACCAATTTGTTTTGTGACAGACAAATATATAGCCCAAATAACCTGTTATTTATACCTTGATACCCATGAGTACTAGCAACATACAGATTTAAATTTAGGCACCATTCAGAGAAAGTTGTATTTTTGTATGTTAGAGTAAGTTATATTTTATTATGAACTACATCTTTAACAAGTATAAGCACCAATTGTGAGTCATATGTTAGTTTTGTAGGAACAATTTAGATGGGATATTTTGTTACATCATATTGTATTATTTTGTTTAAACAATGAGCATTGCAAAGTGTGAAGTGCTTAATTGACTACTGTAGTATAAAAAGTAAAATTTACGTGATCTGTATGATATTTTATTGTTGTATAACAGTGTTAAGCAAATGTTATCTCTTTAGGGTAAATATTTAATTTACTGTAAAAGTTATGTTATTTAAAATATGTAAAACTATCTTATCAATTATTTATAATATTAAACTTACAGACAACAGGGGACTCTCAATGGCCAACAGATATTTTGGACTTTATTCATGAATCCATTGTGGAGAAAATGTGCACAATGAAAATCAAGGTAAAGAGTCTGCATCAAGTTGTTCACATTTGGGGTAATATTGATGTAGAATAATGTATTAAAAGTCCAGATATAAACATTTCTTATAATCTATATTGTACTATAATGGAACTCTTGCTTATATGATACTGGAAAATCTTTTTTATTATGTGATGTGCCAACCTCCAACTTTGCAAAATTTTTATCCTGTGTGCATGTAGATTTGCAATAAAGGTCACGATTTTGTCTCAGTTTCCTGTCACAGAGAACCTTTTCCTCCATTCTCAGTGTGCAAATATGATGTCATGAATATGTCACACATGGAACTAATGCACTGGCCATGTGTACATAAATATAATACTACTGTCTGTTCGATGTCTACGTAAATAATTTGCAGTGTGTGGATGTATGTTCATAAAAATCAGTATGGAGGCTCATTAGGTCCACGGGAAAATAATCCAAATTTTTAATTTTGCATTTTGCAGTTTTTATGAGTGTCTTTGCAGGGATTTTTGTCACTACTTAAGGTCTGTTGAGTCTATGGAAGGATACACACAAATTTACAATTTCACATATTGTTTTTCTGTTTTTATGGATGTTTTAAATTGTATATAAATGAAAACTTTTCATGTCCTAGGAAAACCTTTCATTAATCATAAATTTACCTAATCATTGTCTAGAATACAAGTACCTTAACTGGTACTTTATAATGATTAATTTGAGTGACATTGATTGAAGAATTACAAAGAATAGAAGACACTCAAACATTCTGTTTATCAAAGTTTATCTTAGCATCATTTTTCGAAAAGTCATTAAGAAATCACTTTCTTGTTAGCTAAAATATTATTTAATAAGTTTTTATTCTGTTTTAATAAATTTATTATTAGAAGTGTTAGGTTCTGATCCCTTTATTTTATGAATTTAAATAACAGTGTATTAATACTGAACCCCAGTGAAAAGATGTACAAATGTTGTGTCACATGTTGATGTTGTACTGAAATAAGATGACATTTTTTTGTTTTCATTAATATGGAGAGAGCATGTGATGTCAATTTCTTTTTCTCATGAAACTATAACACAAAGATTCACAAAAAAATGCCTGGAAACAAATTGGACCATATTTGGATAAGACATAGATATGCATGCATGGGCCTATAGTAAACCCTTTCAAAATTAAATATACGTATATATAATACACAAAAATATTGAATGCACATCTGTACATAATGTGTTGGAAACAGCCTACCTGATAGATGAACTATTTTTCTGGTATTTGTTCATATATATCATATTGTAATCCTAAATTTTGCTGTTTTTGAAACTGTTAACTGTACCAGATCTTCAAGAGAAATAAAAGTGAGTGGAAACACCTAATTTGATTCTGTAACAGTTGTATCATTTGAGATACAGTATAGCAAGGTGTCGTGACACTGCTTTGTTAATTTTCATTGAAACATAGTGTACAAAAATATGTCATTTGTTCTTAAGTTTTTCTGAGTAGTAATGTAATATAATTATTTTATATTAAACTTTTGAGCAAAATTTAATATGTTTAATAAAATTTAACTTTAATAAACATATTACAAGGTTTTGTTTTTGTTTTTTTACTTCATATACCTTTACTCTCTAACTCAGATGCCACCTGAACCAGGGAAGCCTCTAAGGATTTCCCTTTCATTACCAGGAGACATTGTACTAGAGGATATTCTAGTAGAGATGGGTTTTGCAAAGAAAGTTGAACTTGCAGGAAGATCTATTTGCAACACCTTGATAGATGATGATGAAATGTTATCGTCTGTAACACCTAATGGAAGTGAAGAGGTATCTGTTAAAATTATTATTTAGATTAAATTTTCATCTAATTTTTGAGATAGAGTTACTGACTTACATTCAAAGTTGTCGTCTAGTATTTAACTTTTTTGTTTTTTAACTTGGAAATAATTTTTCTTTTCACTCATGATATTAGAAAAAAATTATTTCAAAAGCTTCTAATAATTATCTTGTTATTAAAGACTGTCAATTGAAATTGATACATATTTATGGATAATTAGCAATGTTTAATACATTTCTAATTATTTGAGCTCAGAGTGGAATTAACAAGTATTTGCATGCATTAAACTTATGGTAAGCCTACAACTGTTCATTGTACAGCAGAGTGTATACTGTGATAAGTTTTTGTTGTAATTAATCTCATATTAATTTAAATTGATTACTTTTGTTTTACCTATTTCCAACCTGTCGTTAATTAACGTAAAAGTCTACGTGCAGAGAGAGAAAACCCTGCTGTTGGAAGGTTAGCTTTAAACATGGGTAGCTTCATTTTGTATGATCGTTTCAAGCATGGAATGTTTAAAGTCTCGTATTTCCATTCTATAACTTTTACTTTATCTTACAGATTAATGTAGAAATGGTTTCTCCATACTTATATCCAAAAATTCCAGACAAAGGAAAAATATTTCCAGTGGTGGTAACCAACTGTGTAAAGCCTAATGAAATCTATATCCAAAGACTTAAATTAGAAGAATCATCTTCAGATGAAGAGAAACTAATTAATCAAGAGTTTGAGGGGTTCCTAGCAATGATGGAAGAACTTGGTGAAAATGGAGAAAGTTTTCCTGTCCTTAAAGATTTAGAACAAGGTGACAAAAAATATACACACAAAAGTATCCATTCCCAGTGATGAAAAAAGTTAAAGTTAGTCTAACAATTTGAATTATTTCATATACTTTAAAAGGGTTGTGTTATACTCTTGGTTTCACAGATACCCCATGATCTAAGCTCCTTATATCACTACTACATTTTTATTCTTTAAGTTATGTCACATTTTGAAATGTGAATGATAGTTTTTAATAACTCCAAAGAACTTAATGTAGAATATCCTGCTTGCAAAATAAAATCTGCTACCAACATAAGTCATGCCTGTTCTCCTGTTATTTCATATATGAATGTTGAACTTTTTCTGCCTGCACAGCTTTTCAATCATGGCACAGGAAGCAGCCACTGTAAATGGATGACAGATGCATGTATGGACAGACACCACGATTTGCAATTCATATAAGATATACGATCTCTGTTACCTTACAAAGCTAGCAAAATAGTTACATGACCAACACTCCTCCACTGCTTTTGCAGTTGAAGTAGTTATATTGTTAGCTGTTAAGAATAAAAAAATAGTACTTAATTTAAAATATAAAAGCACTTGATAGTTGTGACAGACGTCTTTAAACAATAGCACTTGATAGTTGTGACAGAATTCTTTAAACAATAGCACTTGATAGTTGTGACAGAATTCTTTAAACAATAGCACTTGATAGTTGTGACAGAATTTTTTAAACAATAGCACTTGATAGTTGTGACAGAATTCTTTAAGCAATAGCACTTAATAGTTTTGATAGATTTCTTTAAACAATAGCACTTGACAGTTGTGACAGACTTCTTTAAACAGTAGCACTTGATGGTTGTGATAGACTAAACAATAGCACTTGATAGTTGTAACAGACTTTAAAAAATAGCACTTGATAGTTGTGACAGACTTCTTTAAACAATAGCACTTGATAGTTGTGACAGACTTCTTTAAACAATAGCACTTGATAGTTGTGACAGACTTCTTTAAACAATAGCACTTGATAGTTGTGACAGAATTCTTTAAACAATAGCACTTGATAGTTGTGACAGAATTCTTTAAACAATAGCACTTAATAGTTGTGATAGATTTCTTTAAACAATAGCACTTGATTGTTGTGACAAAGGTCTTTAAAGAATAGCATTTGATAGTTGTGACAGACCTTAAACAATAGCACTTTAAGGTGGTTTTCATCAAAGTGAAAATAATTTATGGCCTAGATGTCATTAATTAGATGTTTTCTTGCATTAAGGAAACTTTGGAAACTAAGTTTTCTGATAAATAGTAATATTTCCAATGATACAGTTTATAGTTTAGTATACAGTAGTGCTGATTCTTCTGTGAAACAAAACATTAGTATTAGAGTTGTACCGTGCCACACTTTGATTCCTGTGGGGCTTTATCTTGTCCTAGTTCATCTATATCTTATATCCATGTACAAGTAAAGTTGCTGTGTTTATCCTCTGTTGCAATAATAGGAAAATATGGGTGAAAAATTTTGTATTTTCATATCTTACTTAAAAAAAGCTTGTATGACATAAAAAATATATTTATGTGAAATATATTTTTGAAGTTATAAATGAGTATTCACCTAATGGTAACCTTAATAGAATGAAGAATCAACAAAAATAAATCCGTAGCTTATTTAGACTGTTACCTAAAATTAAGGGCAATCGACTCCAGAACTTTAAACCCATTTGTGTATTAAAGAACAAAAAATAGATTTGTGACTTAGTAAGTTACAATTTGCAATAGCAGATTCAGTTCTCATTGAAAGTTGCAGTGTAGTGTTAATAAGTGTTACATATTTATATTTTTATAATATATTAAGTTAATATGTTCACCATTTGTATTGTTGTACAACATGCTGTTTATTTCTGTTTTATTTATTCATGATACCTTTGTTGTTGTTTTTTACCTTTGTGTCTGTTTCCTTTATTTAGTCTTTTTTTTTCACTAACTCTACTGTTTATCTTTAAATTAGGGCAGGCATGTTGTGCCATGTATTCTTATGACGACAGATGGTATCGAGGTTTGATCAAGTCAGCGAGCAGCTTGAAAGTCGAAGTGTTGTACATAGACTATGGGAATTCAGAAATCATTCCTAAGGAAAAGTAAAAACAGTCTTTAACATGTGTAAAAAAAAATATCATTTATTTACAACTTGACCTAACATATGTTTTGGTAAATTTCAACAGAATGAGTTAAAAAATTCTTGAAACTTTAAAGTAGTGCATTTGAATAGATGTAAAGCAACTTATGGTTATTTTATCATATTTAATGCGATCAACTGCTGACAAGATGAGTTAGATCAAGTGGGAAGTGTTTATAGAACATTATTCCCACTATGCTGTGATTTTATTTGTTACAATTATGTTACACTTTGTCAGTTTCTTGTAACCATGATTTATAACATGTCTTAAATTACCCTTTTATAGAGTATAGAGTTTCTAACTTACCTCCTGGGAGAGTTTACTATCTGTAGAAATAAATAACAAACTCTGTTTAACGATGTTTCTTATTGCATATTTATTTTTCTAGTTTAGAACTGAAAGAGAAACCGTGTAACGGGAACGCTTTCTATTTCATTTTTATCAATACTTCTTGGACATGCATGTTTTTAGAACATAATGAATATTTTTCTAGTTTGAAGTTTCTAGTAGTAAACTGAAGTTCCGTTTATTAAAAAAACCTACTTTAAATAATTAAAACTTTGTTATTGTTGGCACATTTAAAATTAACATCTTGGAACTGTAAGATTAAACGTCTTGGTTTTTTTTAGGTGACCCACTAAATATTATTTGATGTTCAGGATTACAAGTAACTTAAGCTTTAATATGATTAACACATATTTAAATGCTTTATGCTGTTGAACCTGGAAAGGAAATAAAACAAAAATCATTATTTCATTTTATTTTTATAAATTTCATGTTGAAAATTTAAGTTATGGATAATAACTTCATTTTACAGTTTTAGTCGACTACGGGAACTACCCATTCAGTACTTTATGTTCCCTCTCCAAGCACTTCACTGCAAGCTAAGTAGATTAAGCCCAGTATCAGACAGTTGGTCTCAGGAAGCACTTGTAGAAATGGTTGACATTCTTTTTAACAACAGCTTGAAATTTTGGGCTAAAGTTTGTGTAAGTTATGTTATTTCTGTGACGTAATGTTTTGATTTCCCTTAATTTTGTAATAAAACACCAAGCTAGAATATTTATTGTGTTATTCTTTAAATCCTTGTTTGTGGCTTGTGTAAATCACCCCCATGCTAAAAAATTCATGAGTTTTGCAGTGGGAGAGCCATTCAAAATGTTACATGCAAATTGCTTGCATCATATGATGTTAACTACAGTTGAATGATGAAGGGATTTAGTATTTTAAAATTATATATACATATATGTATATATATATATAGTGTGGGGGGTTCATATCATTTTTTGATATGTATATATATAGTGTGGGGGTTAATATCCTTTTTTGATATGTATATATATAGTGTCAGTGGTTGTTACTTTTTTATATGTTATATATATAGAAATAGTTTTGTGTTCATATCCTATCTTGGATTTGTGAACTATATAAAGGGTTATACCTGACTGCCTAATACTTATTATTACAAAAAGGGTTTACCTGAAAGAACCTAAGATTCAAAACTTCAGTGGTTGTTACCTGTATTACTTAATATTAACCACCTTGAAGTTATACAGAAATAGTATTTATGTACACTAGGTTATCTTGGATTTTGTGAACTACACTAAAGGGTTATACCTGTACAACCTAAGATTTATTAACTACACTAAAGGGTTATACCTGTACAACCTAAGATTTATTAACTACACTAAAGGGTTATACCTGTATTACTTAATATTTACTAACTACACTAAAGGGTTATACCTGTACAACCTAAGATTTATTAACTACACTAAAGGATTATACCTGTACTACCTAATATTTATTCTTTTTATATTATATTGACCATGTTTAAGTTTTATTTGTTACAGAATTACCACACAAGCCATTATAAGATCTCACCAGTTTTGCTTGGATATGAGAAGCAAAGTTGGTATCTTCTGATAATTATAATATTTTGAATGCTCTTTGTGTGAAGGACATTTATAAGATGTTGGAACTGCTGTATTATAGTCAGGGAGCAGAGAACTGTACACTTTAGAAAACTCTTAATGAAGCTGGGAAAAGTTATGGGTCTATATTAGATATTTACTGTTAGCTTTTCAGTGACTTCTCATAAGAATGAATAACGTATTCTAAATCCTTTTGTCACTTTAAAGCCCAAAAGTTAGATACTTTTCCTTTCCATCATTTCTGTCTGTAAACAAATTACTTTACATTAAACTATTGTATTCTGTTCTACAGTGTTTCTAACATATATTACTAACATCTGAATTGATTCACTGTTGTAGATGCACTTTTTGCCTGTGTTTTTAGTAGATAGCTTACTTATGATTTTTGAGATGCATAACTTAGATGTCCAGAACCTAGTATGTTATTTGGCTGATTTAGCACAGACATTTCTCTCAAAGTTGGTACAATATTAAACAGTTTTGAACAGGAGCTTGAGAAACAAAAACATTATCAGCTGAAAACTCTTAAGAAATATTCATATTGGGTATAGTATAGTGGCAGTAAACATTTAAAAATGTGACCCAGAAATAAATCTTTGCCTTTTAATTCAGTGTCCTGTTATGTTCTTTATTGCAGGATCCAGGTCCACCACTAGAGATCCTTCTGTACAGTGAGAACGTTCAACAAGAAATGACTTTAGTGTACCAGTCTCTTATTGACAAGAAGCTTGTGAAACTTGACAGTGATACCGAACAAGAACTGTGATCAGGTTGTACTCATCACCACATGGTTTTGAGTTTGAGGACGTATATATCAGGTGCTTTAGATGGCACATACAACCATCTCAAGATGTGTGGACACTGCAGGAAGTTTGTGTGTCTATTTGTGTATGTGTAAGAACACACGCACGCACCTGAGAAAATTGTATGAGTTATTGGATACACCTGATGCTGATTCGGTAGGTTGTACTTGTCATCTGGTATGCAATAGGTAATTGTGTACAATTGTACTAAAAAGCTCATTTACGATTCAGGATTGAATGTCCTTGTCCATGTGATAAAATGTTGTTGAATGGACTTGGTAAGATGTCAAGAAGGTTTGGGTGAAATTTTTAATTTTACTTTTGAACTGATATCCGAGAAATTTAAAGAAATGAAAGCATCTCAATATTTGATAAAACTTAAATGAATGTAGATGTTTTGAATTTCTTTGTTTTGATATTCATTTGTTTGTGATATAAGTACACCGTTTCTAGCAGTTCTTAGTTTTGTATGTGCTTAATATGTATGACTTTTCAGAAGTAGCTTCACTCATGTTTTGTTCTCTGCACCATGCAGTTATAAAAGTCAATAGTTAACATCACATGAGCAAAATCCCATTACGTATTAATGTTTAAATTAGGTTAGTTTTCAATCACACACTAAGAAAACTATAAGAAAAAAATGACAAGAAAAGATAAATTGTAATAAAAAGTGTAATATTTTTTTAGTTGTTTTTTCACCTTGGTTAAATCATTACATGTGATTTGTGAAGGAGGTTTGAAACGTTGTTCCTTGGAAACTTTCTGTTGTTGACATTAATAATAAAAGTTCTTTGCTGAAAGTAAAGTAGAATGTTTAAATTTATTTTAAAATCCTTCTTTAGTTGAGTATTAATATAAACTGACCTTTATTTCAAGGTGTGAAAAGTCAGTTGAGACTTAACAGCAATAAGTTATATTTTGGTTATATTTTGCCCCTGTCTAATATGAGATCTTAATACCCAGGATACATGTACATCAATAAACTACCTTTTTCTTTCTTTGTGTTCTATAATAGCAGCTTCATAATTATTTGTTAGCTGCATGTACAACATTGCTACTTAATAATGAGAAATTGTTTTAAAATATTGACCAATTGGACATGTGGATCATGGCTGTTATTGAAGCCAAGTGGTTAAGGCACTCAACTCGTAATCTGAGGGTCACAGGTTTAACTTCCAGTCACACCAAGCGTGCTCACCCTTTCTGATGAAAGGGTGTTATAATGTGACTGTCAGTCCTGCTATTTATTGGTAAAAGAGTAGCCCAAGGGTTTGCAATCAGTGGTGATAACTAGCTGCCTTCCCTCTAGTCTTACAGTGCTAAATTAGGGACGGTTAGCACAGATAGCCCTTGTGTAGCTTTGCACGAAATTTAAAACAAAGAAACGAACTTAATATTGAAAAAGTGTCTTAAAATATTGACCCTATGGACATGTAGGTCATGGGTACTTAATATTGCAAAATTGTCTTAAAATGTTGATCCTTTGGACATGTAGGTCATGGGTACTTAATATTGAGAAATTGTGTCTTAAAATATTGACCCTTTGCCCATGTAAGTCATGGCTACTTAATATCAAGAAATTGTGTCTTAAATTATTGACCCTTTGGACATGTTGGTCATGGGTACTTAATATTGAAAAATTGTGTCTTAAAATATTGATCATTCTGTTGATACAAGACCCTAACCTTACTTCTTGACAAACTTTGGTAACTCAAACTTACATTTTCAAAGATTGATTGTGCATGAGTTACACCATTACTAGAGTCCAAACACGCATTGCAGGGAGAAATGAGGACTGTGATTCGAAACCTACAATGTGTATCCATGTGAAAATGTGTGAATCAAAAATGTTCTTCTGAAGACATTGGAACACTAACTCCACCTACAAACTGAATAATTCATATTATATTATTTTTCGATGTTTTAAAATATTAAAGCTAGTTAATTTTATTTATGTAGTCACACAGAAAAATATACTGATTGTTAATTGTTTTTTTAAAAACATATGTCCAGTATTTTATATAAATGACAATATTAATATTAATATATTCGTTTTTGTTATATATCTAGAAAAGCTGAAGAGTTTGTTTTGTTTGTTTTTGAATTTCGCGCAAAGCTACACGAGGGCTATCTGCGCTAGCCGTCCCTAATTTAGCAGTGTAAGACTAGAGGGAAGGCAGCTATTCATCACCACCCACCGCCAACTCTTGGGCTACTCCTTTACCAACGAATAGTGGGATTGACAGTAACATTATAACGCCCCCACGGCTGGGAGGGCGAGCATGTTTGGCACGACTCGGGCAGCTGAAGAGAAATAGGTTATTTTTCAGTCCTTAAACTTTGTTTGGGATTTGAAGGATTAGAAACTTAAATGACTTAATATTTTGTTGGTTTGTTAACGAATGCAACGTTAGGTTACTGTTATCATTTTGACATTATATTTTTATATGCCCATTCAGTGTTTGAGAATAAATGGACCCTTTAGCTTTAAAACCTAATTAAACTCCAGATTACCAGTTTGTTTTTATATTGTTCGCTGTCGGTGATTTTCCGCGTGTGCATTATACGATTTCAGTTACTGAATGCTAAGCCTACTTGTATTGAAGTGAATTCAAGTTGCTTCGTATGTTAGTCTGGTGGTTTAATGCGACTTTAATGTTTGTTCATGATTGTTTGTGTATAATTCTGTTATGGTCAGGTGATTAAGTCACATGACTCGTAATCCGAGGGTCGTGGGTTCGAATCGCCGTCACACCAAACATGCTCCCCCTTTCAGCCGTGGCGGCATTGTAATGTGATGATCAATCCACTATTCGTTGGTAGAAGAGTATCCCAAGAGTTTTCGGTGGGTAGTGATGACTAGTTGCTTTCCCTCCAGTCTTACACTGGTAAATTAGATACGGCTAGCGCAAATGGACCTTGTGTAGCTTTGCGCGAAATTAAAAAAAAAACCAAAAAACTTTCCTATATTTTGAACTGATACTCAAGGTGTAAGGTAGGTAGTTAGAATGAACAGCGCTATTTGAATTTCATTCCGTTTTATAATGGTCCCAAAGTACGGAGCGCGTTTCTGCGGCAGTGGGTCGCGAATAAGAATCCTCAGATTTACAGTGCGGGCGTCAAATGCTTTGGTTCAATGTAAATTGAAATATTCTAACATCAGAGCAACATTGTTGTACAGATAGGAGTGACTGTAGTAATTAAAAGTCACGTAACCTTCCAATGTGACTTATCGTTTTGTTTTCACAGAATTAAAGACACACAATCTATAAAAAAACGTTACAAAATGAAGCTTTCCTAAAAGAGAAATTCTGTTCTAGTATTGAGGAGTTTTCTGTGGGTTATTTTACAGAAGTTTTAATGTTGAATTAGAAAGTAGCTCTTATAAGATTTATAGCGACTTTTGTTTCATTTTAATGGATAAAAAAGAACAATTAGTTTAATTCAATCAAGACGGTAATTAATTACCTTGTCGAAGTTAGGTGAAATACACCTGCACGCCACCTAGTCGTTCATAACTAAAACGAAATTTTAGAGACGGACGTGTAGTATAATTATTATTGGAACGAACTAACTTAGGATATGTATGCACGCATAGACACGAAGTAAGTGTGTGTGTTACGAATCCTGATGGTTTTCCAGTTAGTACATTCGTGATTTCAAGCATCTCCAACTTTTCTTTGGGCTCACGTGACTCGTGAGTGTAATTACAGTTTGTACTTTAAGCTCTCTCAGGCGAGATGACTGGAATCTCGTGCTCCTATAATTAGGTTTAACCACTATCCCTGATAATTAACGTAGAGGTACGCGAGCTAACGGCCCGGAGGGTTTTGTGTGTTCCGACACTGAAAGTATCTGCGTTATGAATTTCAACGGGAATTTATCCAACTTGAAACCGTTTTCGTATAAACAGTTTACAACGAATACACATTTACTAAATGACACAACGGTCATTAATAAAAAACAATGTCGTAGTATTCGTTAATTACAGATTATAAACGCAACTATATTTTTGTATGTCTATTCAATATTTCACATTTACGGGAATTTCAAAACATAATTAATCCCCAAAATTACCAATAATAACGTAGCGTTTGTTGTTTAGACAATAACCAAAGTGAATTCAGGGTGTTTGTATCTTTGGTAAATGTTGCACAAACCTGTTCCACGACTGTCTACGGTAACTCGTGATGACGAGAAACCCACCTGAAATAAAAATGTATCTCGGACACAAACAAGTGTAAACAAACGCAAAATCAAAGAATCCCTACTTATACAGCAACTAAAACCAAAATTGAACAAATATAAAGGAACACTTTTACAACTCTACTAATTACCGTGTTTCTCCGATAATAAGACCTACCCATAAAATAAGACCTAGTGTGATTTTTGGGGATAGTTTTAATATAAGCCCTACCCTTAAAATAAGCCCTAGTTAAGAGTGGCAGGAAGAGGAAAGAAATAAAAAAAATTAATTTATTAATTAGTTTAATAGTTAGTTAATTAGTTTGTTTAAGTATTAATCCGTTAGTTTAATAGTTTAATAATAGTTTATTTTAAATGGTTAGTTTAATAGTTTTACTTTGTAACTTCATTTTTTTAATATATCAAAATAAGACATCCCCCGAAAATAAGCCCTAGTGTCATATTTTGGAGTGAAAATTAATATAAGCCCTGTCTTATTTTCGGAGAAACACGGTAATAACCTAACATCATCCTGCAACGCCCCCTACAATCCCGTGCCCGTTTATACTCTTGTCCCTAGGACGTGCTCGTGAACGGTCACATTCAAACTCTCTCTTTCTTAATCTGAAAATGACCTGGGAAGGTTGAGAGGTTATTCTCTTATAAATAAAAGTGTTAACACCCATACGAGCCGTTCTGAGATACATGTGTATGGTAACCATCCAAAAATGAGAAGCGATAAGTTAGAAGAGAGACAGCTTGTCAACGCCAACTCTTATACTGATATAATCGGACTTACCGTCCATTTGTAACGCCACACAGCTGAAAAAGCCGTGTCCGATGATGGGTTTGTAACCCGCAGATTACGAGCAGAACGCTCTAACTATCAGCTCATGCCAAAAGCCACCAGAAAGGGGCTTCAGTAGTAATTAATGTTATTTATTACAATGTTGATAATGTTTGTATTTATATTTTGTGTGAGTGATTTGTATGTTACTAGAGGCTATTATGAGTAAGTCATGAACCCGTAAACAATTAGTAAGTAAGTGGTTTAGTGTTAGAAAAATACGTAGATTCACAAAGTCCAGATAGGAATAAAATAAAAACCCTGTAACCAAAATGCTTTCGAAAGGTCGACATTTCTTTTTAAGGGTCAAACTGGGAGTTGTGGTGTAGAAAGAACTGTGGAAGGTGTTTCGTGTTTAGGAAAGGTGTTTCACTTTGCCAACTAAGGTGTGCAGGGATTAGATTATTCTCCTTCACCCCAGTAATTGTGGTGTAATCGAACGAGTGATATATATATGTGTATATAGAGGGAGTTTAGTGACGTTATGAACGTCATCCTGTTTTCCAGGAAATTCTTGTTTCTCTATATACTGTTGTAAGCGTCTTATTTCTGGTATAGTGTAAGTGAAAAGGCGTTAAGGATATTTTAATTTAGAAATTATTAAATATATGTAAATCTAAAACTATACAAATTGGTGTCTAAGTAAACTAAAGGTGACACCAGGAGACTAATTGAGAAAGATATAACACTAATCAACTGATAAAAACAGGTATCAAAAATTATCTTAAACAAATAGTATTAAACTTACTACATAATTTAAGCATATCAGTAAACTACGATGTACTCCCATCAATGGCTCAACCGTAAGACTGAAGACTTTAAACTAGATGTACTCCCATCAATGGCTCAACCGTAAGACTGAAGACTTTTAGCGCGAGAAATCGGGTTTCGATACCCGTTACACTTAACCTTTATGTAGCTCTGTGCTTAAGACCAAACAAACAACCCAGAGTCGGCATGGCCAGGTGGTTAAAGCAATTGACTCGTAATCCGAGGTTCGCGGGTTCCAATCCGCCAAACGTTATAAGGTGACGGTCAATCTCACTATTCGTTGGTAAAAGAGTTGGCGGTGGATGGTGGTGATTAGCTGCCTTCCCTCTAGCCTTATACTGCTAAATTAGGAACGGCTAGCGCAGATTGCCCTCGTGTAGCTTTGCGCGAAACTTAAACCAAACACACACTAGCTGCCTTCCCTTTAGTTTTACACTGCTAATTTAGGAACGGCTAGCGCAGATAGCCCTCGTGTAGTTTTGCCAAAATACATTATAATTCAGGACTAAACTATGATCTGTTTTTACACATCAAATCAGCAAGAAAAATCCATATTTAACAGCTTATTCTTCAACTGTTTTTAAACCTATAATTCCTGAAACCTATAATTCCTGGAGAAATTACAGGTATTTTTCTAGGAAGTGCTTAAAGCACTTAATGTGTTTATATTTTATCTTTCAACATAAGTTCACTTCAGTATGACCCCGCTAGTACAGCGGTATGTCTCCGGATTTACAACTCTATCATCATGGGTTCGATTCCCCTCGGTGAGTTCAGCAGATAGCCCGATGGGGCTTTGCTATAAGAAAACACACACTCATTTCAGTACCTTGTGATACTGTGTTTTTCATCTGAAGTAACCATGCGTTATAACGTATATGCTAGTCATAATTAAAAACATTAATTAAAGCAATTTTGCTTTGTCTTTAGAGCTTTATTTATTTGCATAATTCGCGAGTTTTGTGTTGAAACAACGAAGAATATATAACGTTTTTATTGTCTTAATTTTCTGTAGAGATTAGATGGAAAGTTTAAAAACTTAACTTTATGTATATATATTTATCTAAAATATTACAAACGCACAAGTGTACGTATTTCTCTAATAAAATGGACGTGATCTTTCGGTTTTCTATTCCTAATTTGGATTATTGCGACGTATCGTAAACTTAGTTCAACACGTAATCGGATGGGACGTAACACTCGAATGTGTGAACTGAAGTGATACGAACTTCGTAAGAAAGAGAGAGACATAGTGCAAACAAACGCAAATCAAAAGTTTTTAACCTCAGGGAATCGAAACAAACCGTATAATTACATACTAGTATTAATATTGTCTTTTAAAACCATCAGTTATAAGCTTTTGTTAATCACTGACAGTTATTTTTGTCATCATTGGTATCTAAACCTGGGCCCGGCATGGCCAAACGTGTTAAGGCGTGCGACACGTAATCTGAGGGTCGTGGGTTCGCATCCCCGTCGCGCCAAACATGCTCGCCCTCCCAGCCGTGGGGGCGTTATAATGTGACGGTCAATCCCACTATTCGTTGGTAAAAGAGTAGCCCAAGAGTTGGCGGTGGGTGGTGATGACTAGCTGCCTTCCCTCTGGTCTTACACTGCTAAATTAGGGACGGCTAGCGCAGATAGCCATCGTATAGCTTTGCGCGAAATAAAAAACAAAGAAACAATCTTTTTTAAGTAAATGGGCGAATTATCAAATATTGTGCTTCTGTTATGAAATAAGTATTATTAATTATGGCGGTTTTATTTAATTTTGATAAATACTTAAATGCTTCTGTTACATTAATATTAGCTTGTTCCATGATCTATCGATTTGATATAAAATACAAAGAGTATTAAAACTCACTCCCCCACATCCCGTGTTTTATCTAAAAACACTAAACTTAACACTATCTTAACTTACCACTAGAATAAACAAACATAAACGTCTTGGAAACACAATGGCGAGACGTGCATTTTTATTGAAAAAAGTCCGTGGAAGGTAAACTTGAAGAGAACGTAAAAGTGGAATAATCGGGGTCTTTGGGTTTTGTATCTTCCACACACACACACACACACAAAATGTAAAACTTTGTTTAAAATCACTTGATTGTGTTGTTAATATTTTTCAGAGTGAAGCGTATTACTTTAACAAAATTTTTTTATTAATAATAAATTATAATGTAAGCTCATAATGCAAATATTAATCAATCATACTACAACTTAGTTACGTAATGTACGGTTATTGTTTCTTTTACTTTACTTTTGTCACATAACTATTTGGTTATGGTACTGAGCTTTCTACAAGTGTAGAACGTGCCAAAGAAACTAAAACAGCAGTTGTCGACTTCTTGACGAACTTATAAAGTTGCCATCAATTCCCTGAGTTCTTAGAGTGTAAATTATAAATGAAACTTCATGGTCAAGAAATTTCAACATATTCAACTAATAATAATAATACAATCGTTGATAAATATAAAAACAAGTGAGGTTTTACTCACCTCTAATGGGATTTAGCAAATATATTGAGTGCAAGTGATTTTCGACTGAAACAGGATTAATTTGAAATAACAATAACTTTTCAGATTTATAGCTAATAATATTATTGATACTAAATGTTTAATTATGTTTATATATTTTGAAACTACAGAGGGCGCTTTTATTTTATTGTTACTGCTAATTAACTTGTAGTTACACAATTAAACGCTTGCGTTTGTCTTTCCAGAACTTTACTTGTAAATTGCTCGATCAGACACTACAAATTTCATATCGTTAGAAAGGCCTTTCTCCGAGAAAACCGAATTTTATATTGTTTTTTTTTTTATTCAGAATCTCCCGGCATGGCCTGGTGGTTAGGGCACTCGGCTCGTAATTTGAGGGTCGCGAGTTCGAATCCCATTGCACCAAAGATGCTTGCCCTTTCAGCTGTGGGGGCGTTATAATGTGACGGTCAATCCCACTATTCGTTAGTAAAAAAGTAGCCCTAGAGTTGGTGATGGGTAGTGATGACTAGCCGCCTTCCTACTAGTGTTACACTACTAAATCAGAGAAGGCTATCGCAGATAGCTCTCGAGTAGCTTCGAGTGAAATTCAAAAACAAACAAAAAGTAAATTCCTATGACTATTGTAAAGATAACTTAGCTACATTACTGTGGGTTTAATTCTTTGTTTTGTGAGCTTTTTTTTGCTTCAGTTCGTAAAACAGTGATACACATAACTGTTTCATACTCTATAGAATATTATGAATACCATTAACTTGCTTTATTTTTTTACGTCAAGTGCAGTTTTATTAAATAAAGTTACGTCTACATAAGTTTGTTTACCTGTTCGCACAAGTTACCGATCCAACATATAATAGTTTTAAGAAAGTGTACGTTTAATCCTGTGCATAGAAATAATAGAATAAGAAACATTCATGCTAAGGTCATGAAAACAACCCCAAATGTTTCATATATTTCTCCAGTTAATTTTACTGACTAAAGTCCTTCACCCATCGAAGGCTCGTGTAATTGGGCCGATAGTTTGTGTACTAAAGAAGAATAAACCAACATGCATATTTTCCAGTTAATTTACAGTATAATTAATAAAATATGATGTTTTAAACAGACCCACCTTGCATCTTAACATAACGCCCACAACGTTTTACGAGTCATTACAATAGATTATTTCTGATAACAGTTCAGGAAGAAACAAAAATGAAGGAAAGGAATTAGACTCACTTAACTTCAGAGAAAGGTATTTATAGAAATTAATTTTGTGATACGACGCTGTTACTTAGCAGACAGCCCGATGTGGCTTTGATATAAGACAAAACACAAACGACGCTGTTAAAATACCGAAATGCTGGTTTTCTTTAAACAAAATTCAATGTCAGATTGAATGAATATTAAAACATTTTCGTTGCTGCGTATAACATAGATTTTAAGTAGCGTGTGTTTTCTTATAGCAAAGTCACATCGGGCTATCTGCTGAGTGTACTGAGGGGAATCGAACCTCTGACTTTAGCGTTGTAAATCTGTAGTCTAACCACTCTACTAGTGGGGAAATGTTTAAGTGGTTAGGGTGCTCGATTCGTAACCTCAGGGTCGTGGGTTTAAATCCTCATTCCACCAAACATGCTCGTCCTTTCAGAAGTAGGGGCGTTATAATATGACGGATAATCCTACTATATGCTGGTAAAAGAGTAGTCCAAGGATTGGCGGCGGGTGGGTATGACTAGATACCTTTTTTCTTGTTTTCCATTGCTAAAAGAGGGACGGATAGCGAAGAAAATTCTGGTGTAACTTTGCTCGAAATTCAAACCATTCATGTAGACGTTTGTCTATTGATGTTCGAACGTTATTTACGGAAATAATTATCGATACTGATTTAGGTCAGAGCAGAGTATCTGATTGTCTTATATCCATCTAATTAGTTTAATGTCCAGTAATTTTTTACAACCATGTAAAAAAATAACCACCTTAAAGACGACGATGTGCCTATCAACAGGTAATTTTTTGTTTCTATTTATTAAAAACCAATTATCACTTATACCAACAGGTGGCGTTTTGCAGCGATGGGTACGAACAGTGTACCTGGGCTGATGTTTTTGAATCGATTTGTTTGTTGTGAGAAAGTGGAAATATTAATAATGATAAGTAAGCATTTCTTATCACAATTAAAGGCAATCTAAAGTAACCTTAATACTGTATATCTGTGGAAATGTCTTCAAAGTTTGGTCATTTTAACTAATAAAATGTAAATACAGTTGTTTGTTTGTTGTGTCCATCATGGGTGTCAAAAACCCAGTTTTTAACATTATAAGACTTATTACTGAGACACTAAAGGGTAATAAAAATGAACCTGAATATTGCACATTCATAGAGGTTCCTCGGAACTATCTCTAGTTTTGGCAAGTAAAATATACATGCAAAAAGTACCCAGAAATGTTACCTAAGAAATTAAGCAGATAACGCTGGTTACGTGTATAATGATTATACTAAACTGTACTTGGTATGTAGCCGAGGTATGGTTTATTATCTTTTATGGGCGGTTTCCCTAAGTTTCCTTAGAAATGATTGACGGATTTCTGCCTTCACTGAATGCAGATCATCTATTACTTTCTCCTGGTAATTAATTACTTTATTTAACCAACAAACTGGACAATTAGCTGCGTAGATGAGATCAAATAAGATTGTTTTAATTGCTGAGTAGCGTCGTTGTAATTGGGCGTGATGAAGGTATCTGTGTTGAAAGGATTCTTTACCAAAGTAGTTATTATGATCTTTGTCATGAATTATGTTGACGAAGGTATAGTTAATTGTTCTCGGAGCACAAAGCATCACGTGAGGGCGTGCGTCATAAGAGTTCATCTAGTTGCAGAATATCTCCTGTTGTATCCTTTTTGTTTTGTTCTGTTGTTTGTGTGTTCAGACGCCAGTAATTACTATTTTTCATAATGGCACCTGCAATGTTGTTTTTTAAACTCGAAATAGACTCGTTAATATGATACGGCTGAACAATCAATTAATAGAATTACGTGAAGGGATGTTCAGATTAATAAAAGTAAGTGATAGTTTTATTAACCATGCCAAACTGAGGGTTCCACTGGTAAAAATAAGTAAATGGAACATTTATAAAATAAGCGATAGTTTCAATAATGAAAAATGGCTGAGGGGTTTATGAATAAAAGTGAAAAGTTTGTTATTGAAAAATGTCTGAAATGTCGATTAGTGGAAGTAAATTATAATTTCATTAAAATAGAAACTGAGTAACTCATTTATAAAAAAAGTAATAGTTTCAATGATGAAAAACGGCTAAATTATCCATTATTAAAAGTAAGTGATAGTTTCAATAATAAAAAATACGGCTGAAAAGTTCTTTCTTAAAAGTAAGTGATAATTTAATTAATTAAAAAAACGGCTGAGTAGTTCGTTAATAAAAGTAAATGATATTTTTATTAATAATAAACGGTTGAAAGGTCTATTAATGAAAAATAAGTCCGAGGGCCCCATTAATAAAATAAGCGATACGTTCATCAATAAAAAAAAAAAAAAGCCGAGAATCCATTAACAAAAGTGAGTGAAAAGGTCATTAAAAATATTTAGCGTAAGATCCAGAAATTTAGTCACATGTTCACTAATAAATAAAAAAAAACGAGTGAAATGTTCACTAATGGAATGATACGTAAAATAATATTTGAATAAAACTGATATTCAGTTTATTTTGTCAGGGAAATTCTTCGAATTTAACAATTTTTACACTTCGAATAATATTGTAGCATTATTTTAATAGCATTTTATCAAACTTTGCTTTTGTAAACTGGTGAAACTGTATGTAAGTGCTGAACTGTGTGCGGTTTGTTTTTGGAATTTCGCGCAAAGCTATACGAGGGCTATCTGCGCTAGACATCCCTAACTTAGCAGTGTAAGACAAGAGGAAAGGCAGCTAGTCATCATCACCCACCGCCAACTCTTGGACTACTCTTTTACCAACGAATAATGGGATTGACCGTACATTATATCGCCCCCACGGCTGAAAAGGCGAACATGTTTTGTGCGACGGGAATTCGAACCCGCGATCCTCAGATTACGAGTCGAGTGCCTTAACCCGCCTGGTCATGCCGAGCTAACTGTGTAGGGAAAACACAATAAGATGGATATAAAATATGCATAGATAACGTGCGGACTTACAACGCTAGAATCCGGGTTTCGATAACCGTGATCGACAGAGCACAGATAGCCTTTTGTGTAATATTATACATAAACCACACTCAAACAGAAAACTGTTATTTCAGCCACATAACTTCCCGAGAGTATTATAGTCTGAAGTCACCCTGTTAGATAACTTTTTGGGTTCTTCCCCACCCAGTGGCTCAACGGCAGATCTGAAGGCTTATGACACTAAATATCGGGTTTCCATACCGCAGCGAGCACAGCAAAGTCATTGCGAAGCTTTTTGTAATGCTTAGGAGTAACGTTTATCGTCTTAATATCACCTGTCGTAGATTACCTACATGTATCTTGACTAGTATACCGTAGTGTTCTGTCGTAGATTAACTACATGTATCTGGACTAGTATACCGTAATGTTCTGTCGTAGATTACCTACATGTATCTGGACTAGTATACCGTAGTGTTCTGTCGTAGATTACCTACATGTATCTGGACTAGTATTTGTTTGTTTTGGAATTTCGCACAAAGCTACTCGAGGGCTATCTGTGCTAGCCGTCCCTAATTTAGCAGTGTAAGACTAGAGGGAAGGCAGCTAGTCATCACCACCCACCGCCAACTCTTGGGCTACTCTTTTACCAACGAATAGTGGGATTGACCGTCACATTATACACCCCCACGGCTGAGTACCGTAGTGTTCTGTCGTAGATCACCTATCTGGAGTAATATACCATATTGTTCTGTCATAGATTACCAACATGTATCTGGAGTAGTATACCGTAATGTTGTGTCGTAGATTACCTATCTCGAGTAGTATACAGTAGTGTTCTGTCGTAGATTACCTACATCTATCTGGACTAGTATATCGTAGTGTTCTGTCGTAGATTACCTATCTGGAGTAGTATACCGTAGTGTTCTGTCGTAGATTACCTACATGTATCTGGACTAGTATACCGTAATGTTCTGTCGTAGATTACCTATCTGGAGTAGTATACCGTAGTGTTCTGTCGTAGATTACCTATCTGGAGTAGTATACCGTAGTGTTCTGTCGGAGATTACCTACATGTATCTGGACTAGTATACCGTAGTGTTCTGTCGTAGATTACCTATCTGGAGTAGTATACCGTAGTGTTCTGTCGTAGATTACCTACATGTATCTGGACTAGTATACCGTAGTGTTCTGTCGTAGATTACCTACATGTATCTGGAGTAGTATACCGTAATGTTCTGTCGTAGATTACCTATCTGGAGTAGTATACCATAGTGTTCTGTCGTAGATTACCTATCTGGAGTAGTATACCGTAATGTTCTGTCGTAGATTACCTATCTCGAGTAGTATACCGTAGTGTTCTGTCGTAGATTACCTTCATGTATCTGGACTAGTATATCGTTGTGTTCTGTCGTAGATTACCTATCTGGAGTAGTATACCGTAGTGTTCTGTCGTAGATTACCTACATGTATCTGGACTAGTATACCGTAGTGTTCTGTCGTAGATTACCTATCTGGAGTAGTATACCGTAGTGTTCTCTCGTAGATTACCTACATGTATTTGGACTAGTATACCGTAGTGTTCTGTCGTAGATTACCTATCTGGAGTAGTATACCGTAGTGTTCTGTCGTAGATTACCTACATGTATCTGGACTAGTATACCGTAGTGTTCTGTCGTAGATTACCTATCTGGAGTAGTATACCGTAGTGTTCTGTCGTAGATTACCTACATGTATCTGGACTAGTATACCGTAGTGTTCTGTCGTAGATTACTTACATGTATCTGGAGTAGTATACCGTAATGTTCTGTCGTAGATTACCTATCTGGAGTAGTATACCGTAGTGTTCTGTCGTAGATTACCTATCTGGAGTAGTATACCGTAGTGTTCTGTCGTAGATTACCTATCTGGAGTAGTATACCGTAGTGTTCTGTCGTAGATTACCTACATGTATCTGGACTAGTATACCGTAGTGTTCTGTCGTAGATTACCTACATGTATCTGGAGTAGTATACCGTAATGTTCTGTCGTAGATTACCTATCTGGAGTAGTATACCGTAGTGTTCTGTCGTAGATTACCTACATGTATCTGGACTAGTATACCGTAGTGTCTGTCGTAGATTACCTATCTGGACTAGTATACCGTAATGTCTGTCGTAGATTACCTATCTGGAGTAGTATACCGTAGTGTCTGTCGTAGATTACCTATCTGGACTAGTATACCGTAGTGTTCTGTCGTAGATTACCTATCTGGAGTAGTATACCGTAGTGTTCTGTCGTAGATTACCTATCTGGAGTAGTATACCGTAGTGTTCTGGTGTATCTAATCGAAGAACACTTCTTCAAATGTGAAAAAATCTCATATCATCTGTATGTAATCACATTATCCAAAATGATGAACACGCTTATCAGCTGCGTAGGCGTCCATTCTGCGTATGGTTTTGATTAAATACTTCGCGCGAGTGAAGTGAAACGTTTTCGAATGTAGTATCCAAATCCATAAAGGAGATTTTAAAAATTTAGTAGCCAAACCCGTAAAATATATTTAAAATGTGACATCAAACCCACAAAAGCAACAACAGAATGTATTATCCAAACCCATAAAAAGCATAAGAGAAGGTAATATTTAAACCCGTAATAATTATATGAATTTGTATTTTCAGTATTTTTTTTGTAATTAAGCACAAAGCTGCACAATGGGTTATCTGTACTCTGCCCACCACGAGTATCGAAACCCGGATTCTAGCGTTGTAAGACCACAGACATATCGCTGTGTCACTGGAGGTTATTTTCAGTAAAACTCATTTCTTGACAAGCACTAAATATATGGATTCACAAATAACTAAAGATTCGCTCAGGAGGCAAAGAGAGTTATTATGATAAGATAAATTAATTGTGTCTTTCTAGAATATGATATAATAGAAGTGGAAAAATCTGGTAAAAAATGAAAGCAGTCTTTATTATTGAACAAACGAAAATAAAGTGCAGCCGATGTACTTGCACAAACAAAAATACAACCGCTTTCTAATAGAGCTGTGTTTAGTCCTACAACATTCTCTCCCTCCAATTAAATGCGATTATCATGAAGATAATCCTTCACCCGAAGGAAGAATAAAGAAAACGTGCTGGAATAAAACGAGTAAACTCGCTTTATTTGTCCAATGGAGAGCGTCACCTTTGTTCTCTCACAGCATTGGTCGCCTTTTATATTCAGTCAACGTCTTACTTCGCTAGCAAAGGCTATTAAAGTGCTAGTCCTTTTAACTCTGGTGTCATATGTTACTCTATTTTCTTCTGAAGGTGAATATAAATCACTTAGTACAGATATGATAGAAAGGAAACACCTTAAAGATGGAAATTTTAACAACTTTCTTACTATCGCAATTATAGCATGGAATCTAAATAATCAAAAAACGTTAAAGAATTCTAAGTAACCAACCAACTAAAATAACTACGTTGCTCGAGCAGGTATTTTGGAGAGATACTACTGTTCACGAAATCTCCAAATAAATGAGGTGAATGAAAAATTACAATCGAAATAGTTGATTTATGTTACTCAAGGGCCTGTCATGGTTTGGTGGATGAACACTCGTGTCGAAATCTGAGGATCGAGGGTTCGAATCTTTTTCATAAAACATGATTTTCAACCTGGGAGCGTTGGAATGTAGCAGTTAATCGTACTCTCCAATTATAATAGAATAGCTCAAGATTTTCTGGTAAAGCTTACTTTCACTGGTATGTTTTAAGAGGTCAGGATTAAATTGAGATTGAACAGGGGAGTGTAGAGATGTTAATGTTAACTCAATGTCCGACAGGAAAAGTGAAGGTTAGCTTGAGGTGTAACAGTGAAGTGTAAAGAAGTCAGGGTTAGCTTCATATGGAACAGTCGGTGTAAAGAAGGGAAATTAATTTTAAATGCAACAATGAAATGAAAAGTAGTCAAAGTTAGTTTTAAATGCAACACTGAATTGTAAAGAAAGTAAGGTTAATTTTAAACGCAACAATGAAGTGTAAAGAAGGTAAAGTTAATTTGAAATGTTACATTGAAGTGTAAAGAAGGTAAAGTTAAGTTGAAATGCAACAATGTAGTGTGAAGAAGGCAAAGTTAATTTTAAATGCAACAATGGGATGTAAAAAAGGCAAAGTTAATTTTAAATGCAACAATGAGATGTAAAGAAGGCAAGTTTAATTTTAAATGCAATACTGAAGTGTAAGAAAGCAAGGTTAATTTTAAATGCAACACTGAATTGTAATGAAAGTAAGGTTAATTTAAAATGCAACAATGTAGTGTAAAGAAGGCAAGATTAATTTGAAATACAACAATGAAATGTAACGAAGCAAAGTAAATTTGAAATGCAACTGTGAAGTGTAAAGAAGTCAGGGTTACCTTGAAATGCAACAGTGAAGTGTAAAGAAGGTAATGTTAAGTTGAAATGCAACAATGAAGTGTGAATAAGGCAAAGTTAATTTTAAATGCAACAATGAGATGTAAAAAAGGCAAAGTTAATTTTGAATGCAACACTGAAGTGTAAAGAAGTCAAGGTTAATTTGAAATGAAACAATGAAATGTAGGTAAGGCAAAGCTAATTTGAAATGCAACAATGAAGTGTGAAGAAGGCAAAGTTAATTTAAAATGCAACAGTGTAGTGTAAATAATGCAAATTTTATATCAAATCAATACTGAAGTGTAAAGAAAGCAAGGTAATTTGAAATGCGACAATGTAGTGTAAAGAAGGCAAGATTAATTTTAAATGCAATACTGAATTGTAAAGAAAGTAAGGTTAATTTTAAATGCAACAATGAGATGTAAAGAAGGCTAGGTTAATTTTAAATGCAACACTGAATTGTGAAGAAAGTAAGGTTAATTTAAAATGCAACAATGAAGTGTGACGAAGGCAAAGTTAATTTTAAATGCAACAGTGAATTTTAAAGAATGCAAGGTTAATTTTAAATGCAACACTGAATTGTGAAGAAAGTAAGGTTACTTTAAAATGCAACAATGAAGTGTGACGAAGGCAAAGTTAATTTTAAATGCAACAGTGAATTTTAAAGAATGCAAGGTTAATTTTATATGCAACACTGAAGTGTAAAGAAAGCAAGGTTAATTTGAAATGCGACAATGTAGTGTAAAGAAGGCAAGATTAATTTTAAATGCAATACTGAATTCTAAAGAAAGCAAGATTAGTTTTAAGTGCAACAATGAGATGTAAAGAAGGCTAGGTTAATTTTAAATGCAACACTGAATTTTAAAGAAAGTAAGGTTAATTTAAAATGCAACAATTAAGTGTAAAGAAGGTAAAGTTAATTTGAAATGCAACAGTGAAGTCTAAAGAAGGTAAAATTAATTTGAAATCCAATAGTGAAGTGTAAAGAAGGCAAAGTTAAGTTGAAATGCAACAATGAAGTGTGAATAAGGCAAAGTTAATTTTAAATGCAACAATGAGATGTAAAAAAGGCAAATTTAATTTTGAATGCAACAGTGAATTTTAAAGAATGCAAGGTTAATTTTATATGCAACACTGAAGTGTAAAGAAGGCAAAGTTAAGTTGAAATGCAACAATGAAGTGTGAATAAGGCAAAGTTAATTTTGAATGCAACAGTGAATTTTAAAGAATGCAAGGTTAATTTTATATGCAACACTGAAGTGTAAAGAAGGCAAAGTTAAGTTGAAATGCAACAATGAAGTGTGAATAAGGCAAAGTTAATTTTAAATACAACAGTGAGATGTAAAAAAGGCAAAGTTAATTTTGAATGCAACAGTGAATTTTAAAGAATGCAAGGTTAATTTTATATGCAACACTGAAGTGTAAAGAAGGCAAGATTAATTTTAAATGCAATACTGAATTCTAAAGAAAGCAAGATTAGTTTTAAATGCAACAATAAGATGTAAAGAAGGCTAGGTTAATTTTAAATGCAACACTGAATTGTAAAGAAAGTAAGGTTAATTTGAAATGCAACAATGAAGTGTGACGAAGGCAAAGTTAATTTTAAATGCAACAGTGAATTTTAAAGAATGCAAGGTTAATTTGAAATGCAACAGTGAAATGTAAAGAAGGAAAAGTTCATTCAAATGCTGCAGTGAAGTGTAAAGAAGGTAATGTTAAGTTGAAATGCAACAATGAAGTGTGAATAAGGCAAAGTTAATTTTAAATGCAACAATGAGATGTAAAAAAGGCAAAGTTAATTTTGAATGCAACACTGAAGTGTAAAGAAGTCAAGGTTAATTTGAAATGAAACAATGAAATGTAGGTAAGGCAAAGTTAATTTTAAATGCAACAGTGAAATGAAAAGTAGGCAAAGTTAGTTTTAAATGAAACACTGAAATGAAAAGTAGGCAAAGTTAATTTTAAATGCAACACTGAATTGTAAAGAAAGTAAGGTTAATTTTAAACACAACAATGAAGTGTAAAGAAGGTAAAGTTAATTTGAAATGCTACAGCGAAGTGTAAAGAAGGTAAAGTTAATTTTAAATGCAACACTGAAGTGTAAAGAATGAAATGTTAATTTGAAATGCAACACTGAAGTGTAAAGACAGCAAGGTTAGTTTTAAATGCAACTAAAGTGTAAAGAAGGTAATGTTAATTTGAAATGCAATACGGAAGTGTAAAGAAAGCAAGGTTAACTTGAAATGCAACAATGAAGTGTAAAGAAGGTAAAGTTAATTCGAAATGCAACTGTAAAGAGTAAAGAAGTCA
The DNA here is from genome assembly GCF_004210375.1 of Tachypleus tridentatus. Lineage (NCBI taxonomy): Eukaryota > Metazoa > Arthropoda > Merostomata > Xiphosura > Limulidae > Tachypleus > Tachypleus tridentatus. The sequence goes on along the minus strand of NC_134829.1, from coordinate 52,404,404 downwards.
GGGTTAGCTTGAAATGGAACAGTGAAGTATAAAGAAAGTAGAATTTATTTGAAATGCAACATTGAAGTGTAAAGAAAGAAAAGTTAATTTGAAATGCAACAATGAAATGTAAAAAAGTCAGGGTTAGTTTGAAATGAAACAGTAAAGTGTAAAGAAGGTAAAATTAATTTGAAATGAAACAGTAATGTGTAAAGAAGTCAGGGTTAGCTTGATATGTAACAGTGGGTGTAAAGGAGGGAAAGTTAATTTAAAATGCAACAATGAAGTGTAAAGAATGCAAATTTTATATCAAATGCAATACTGAAGTGTAAAAAAGCAAAGTTAATTTAAAATGCAACAGTGTAGTGTAAAGAATGCAAATTTTATATCAAATGCAATACTGAAGTGTAAAAGAGCAAAGTTAATTTGAAATGCAACAATGAAATGTAAAGAAGCAAAGCTAATTTGAAATGCAACAATGAAGTGTGAAGAAGGCAAATTTAATTTTAAATGTAACAGTGAATTTTAAAGAATGCAAGGTTAATTTTATATGCAACACTGAAGTGTAAATAAAGCAAGGTTAATTTGAAATGCGACAATGTAGTGTAAAGAAAGCAAGGTTAATTTTAAATGCAACAATGAGATGTAAAGAAGGCTAGGTTAATTTTAAATGCAACACTGAATTGTAAAGAAAGTAAGGTTAATTTAAAATGCAACAATGAAGTGTGACGAAGGCATAGTTAATTTTAAATACAACAGTGAAATGAAAAGTAGGCAAAGTTAATTTTAAATGCAATACTGAATTGTAAAGAAAGTAAGGTTAATTTTAAACGTAACAATAAAGTGTAAAGAAGGTAAAGTTAATTTGAAATACAACAATGAAGTGTAAAGAAGGCAAAGTTAATTTTAAATACAACAATGAGATGTAAAGAAGGCAAGGTTAATTTTAAATGCAATACTGAATTGTAAAGAAAGCAATGTTAATTTTAAATGCAACAATGAAGTGTTAAGAATATAAAGTTAATTTGAAATGGAACAGTGAAGTTTAAAGAAGTCAGGGTTAGCACGAAATGTTTTCCACAGTTTTGTTCTGTAAAGTCTGTTGATTAGCTAAGTACTAAACACAGTCAACACTTATCTTGTGATAATTAACCTCGGCACATTCATAATCACGTGAAGTGGGTGATGTGTGTGTGGTATTTTGAAGGTATATTTCTAGTCTTCCCTCTGTGAAGACTAAAAGACTGTTTTCAATCAACGAGAGTTGTGTGATACTGAAAACAATCGTAGTGGAAATACAGGAAGGTTTAATGCTATACATAACTGTGTTATTTCTGGTGACACAAGTCACTTTTTCATACAAAGCTTGTGGCTTGGAATTCATGAAGCATATCTGTCTTTTCTAACTCACGTTCACGCATGCAACTGCGTCATCATCGGTTGAAAATATCGCCTCAACGCGAAGGTATAATGATGACACTCTTGCCACGGTATACGCCCAGGTTGTTTTGGTTTCATGCCGCATTAGGCACCAGGTCCCGCCGTTCAAGGACGGTACATACGAATGTCCACTCATGTGCGAGTTGAATTCAGTCATGCTCCGGGTAGGCGATTAATTTGTTCGTTTCCGCGGTTTGGAGGTGGCATGGTTTCCTTTTTTTTTGTTGTTGTTGGAACAAGAGCACACTAGAATAAACGTTCATTACGGAAAGGTTTACTTTATTCAGGAATATGCCGCGTCGGCATCAAACACAGGTTGTCATTTTGAGAGTTTGTCGACTCAAACAAAATTTGAGGTTTTTTAAGGGCAAAGAACAGTTGGTCAGATCGGTAAAGTATATACGCTTTAATAACGTTCCACAGGCTCGTGTGCGTTGAAGATTCAGTAATCACCGTAGGAGGACAAAATAAGATAAAAACAAATTATCTTTAAAATGAGCCTAATAACTGTTGCTAGAATTTGGCCTTTGAATAAAATTTCATTTCACAAGCACCAGTTAAATGTATATATATATATAAATAAATCAATATAGTCCAGCAAAACCGGAAATAAATGGAAAACACATTTTGAAGAATACAATCAATATCATTTCTTGGACTCAGCTACTGAAAAGTAAGATCAAACTAACTATTGGATAGGAGGTAAGAACGGAGATGTTAAAGTTGTGTAAAGTTGAAGTAAAACGGAAATGTGAAGAGATGAAGGTTAGCTTGTAATGTGTCAGGGAAGTTTGAAGACATGAAGATTAGCTTGTGATGTGTCAGGAAAATGTGAAGACATGAAGGTTCGCTTGTGATGTGTCAAAGAAATGTGAATAGATAAAGGTTAGTTTGTGATGTGTCAAGGAAATGTGAAGAGATGAAGGTTAGTTTGTGATGTGTCAAGGAAATGTGAATTGATGAATGTTAGCTTGTGATGTGTCAGGAAAGTGTAAAGAGATGAAGGTTACCTTGTGATGTGTGAGGGAAATGTGAGAGATGAAGGTTAGCTTGTGATGTGTGAGAGAAATGTGAATAGGTGAAGGTTAGCTTGTGATGTGTGAGGGAAATGTGAGAGATGAAGGTTAGCTTGTGATGTGTGAGGGAAATGTGAAGAGATGAAGGTTAGCTTGTGATGTGTGAGGGAAATGTGAATAGGTGAAGGTTAGCTTGTGATGTGTGAGGGAAATGTGAAGAGATGAAGGTTAGCTTGTGATGTGTGAGGGAAATGTGAATAGGTGAAGGTTAGCTTGTGATGTGTCAGGGAAACGTGAAGAGGTGAAGGTTAGCTTGTGATGTGTGAGGGAAATGTGGAGAGATGAAGGTTAGCTTGTGATGTGTGAGGGAAATGTGAAGAGATGAAGGTTAGCTTGTGATGTGTCAGGGGCAAATAAAAAGTTTAACTTGGAAGAATAAAATTGAAGACATCTTGATTATCTAACTGTTGATATGAAGGTTGATGTGTTATTAATACTAAAGTTAATTTTGCATGATTAGTTGAGGGGGAAGAAACAAAGTAGCTGAACTTAATAATACATTAGATGATATATAACGTTTACCATAATGTGAAATAAACCACTACATAGTTAGATGATCTATCATGTATACCATAGTGTGAACTAAACCATTACATACATTGGATGATCTATCACGTTTACTATAGTGTGAACTAAACCATTACATATATTAGACCATCTATCACGTTCACAATAGTGTGAAATAAACCATTACATTCACTGGATGATCTATCACGTTTACAATAGTGTGAAATAAACCATTACATATATTAGATGATCTATCACGTTTATCATAGTGTGAAATAAACCATTACATGTATTAGATGATCTATCACGTTTACTATAGTGTGAAATAAACCATTACATATATTAAATGATCCATCACGTTTACTATAGTGTGAACTAAACCATTACATATATTAAATGATCCATCACGTTTACAATAGTGTGAAATGAACCATTACATACATTAGATGATCTATCACGTTTATCATAGTGTGAAATAAACCATTACATGTATTAGATGATCTATCACGTTTACTATAGTGTGAAATAAACCATTAAATATATTAAATGATCCATCACGTTTACTATAGTGTGAACTAAACCATTACATATATTAAATGATCCATCACGTTCACCATAGTGTGAACTAAACCATTACATGCATTATAAGATCCATTACATTTACCCTACTGTAAACTAAACTATTACATGCATCAGGTAATCTATTACATTTATCCTAGTGTGAACTAAACCATTAGCAAACAATACCAATGTCCACGTATCAAGTCCAACTGGTATCACCTAATCGAAATGTAAGGAACTCTGTATATTAATAAAAACCTACGCTTTAAGAAAACTGTTCTGGAAAACTTATGCTGAATGAATATAATTAGTGTTACATCATTTGAAACCTAGTGTTAAGAAAACATGATTATTTGCAAGCTGGTGATTTTAAATACTCGTGCATGCTTTGTGATAAAACCTTTCGGGATTTACCGTGAAAGTTTTTTTTTTAATATTTTGCTATATGAAAACAAATTGTCATTTTATAAGGGTTAAAATTCGTCTTTTATTTCTGAAATATAAAATACTTATGATTGGACGTTTTTCACGTGTACTTTTTATTTACCTAGAAACAAAAGGTTGTTACTGTTTTTCTCATGATTCATTGTCTGAGGAATGTTCATTGCACTTTGGGTCGTGAGTGCGCTACAATGAGTGAAAGTCAAACTTCGTTATTCGAGCAGTTACGAGACGGCGATAGGTGTTGTTGACTCCAGCTGCCTCTCTTTAGTGTATCAGCTACAAACGTGCCTAGATATTTCTTGTTTAGTTCAGTGTGTAATTCAGAAACAACAGTTCTGTATACTTGTTACTGGTCCCCTTCCTTGTAACTTTCATCTTCTCTACTAACGCCACCAGTGGGAAACTGGAATAAGTAAGTTTAAACAAGCTTGGCACTTTGTTACCGCCCTTCGTGACTTGTTATCTCACGGTTCACGATGCTACACAACCCGTAATCTAAAGAGCTTTCTTAAAAGCTCCTAAACTAAATATCAAAGGACTACAAGAAGCAAGTCACATAGAGACTCTTTGCATTCTCGAGTTTCAGTAAAACACTATGATATAAAGGTTTAAGGTCTAGAACATAAAACTGTGAGGGTAACGTACCAGACATAATCGATGCCCCGATCTCAAAGTTTCTAGACACAAAATTGGATAAATTGACAAACAATCGTTCCTTTCTACTCGTTTATTGAAATTTGTATCAGGTGTGGATTGTTTGTTTGTTTTTGAATTTCGCGCAAAGCTACACGAGGGCTATCTGCGCTGGCCGTCCCTAATTTAGCAGTATAAAACCAGAGGAAAGGCAGCTAGTCATCAACACCCACCGCCAACTCTTGGGCCCCTCTTTTACCAACGAATAGTAGGATTGACCGTCACATAATAACGCCCACACGGCTGAAAGGACGAACATGTTTGGTGCGACGGGGATTCGAACCCGCAACCCTCGGATTACGAGTCGAGTGCCTTCACTACCTGGCCATAAATTTTTTTGATTTTCATTTACAGTACAGTAAAAGCCTCAAGTGTGTTTTAAGACGAATACAACATAAAGTCCAGTCATGGAGAAAACAAACACGCCTCACAGTGTGAAACATAGATAACCTTTTGTCTTGAGGGTCAGTATTTCTGTCGACTTTTTAAATTTATGTATCTGACCTATTTGGGTGCAAAACTGCTTGTGAGCACGTGACCTCTTTAAGTACAAGCCCCCTAATAACTCATGATCAGACAAAAATTAAACAAAAAATGTTATATTTACTGTAATTAATCATATAATTACTGCTGAGGCCTTGTGTATGCTTTACACAGAACACGAATGCCTCTTCCAGCATTTGTTTGGTCAGTAGTTAATCAGTTAAACCCATCCATAGTAAATATTCACTGCAGATGTAAGACATTTCATTTTCTCGGCTATGTAACATATTAAGTTTATTACTTTCGATTGTTCTCAATTTTGCACAACCAAATAACAGAAGTTTTAAATATTGCGAGACTTTTGTTGAATGAAGTGGTCAGTAGCTCCAGAGTGGACACTAATTACATAATTGTGTCGGTATCAACAATGACGTAAGCCAGTGTTCTCCAATCTTTGACGCTCTGCAGCCGAGACCAACAGACATTCTTAACGTTCCGTGAAGAAGTCAACTAGGTTCTTATTGACACGAAAACCCCCTTATTTATGACGTGTTTAAAAGAACAGTTTTGTTTGAGTTACAGTGCCGTAAAGTGATTCTTAGTTTGCATTAACCTACGTTTTGTTGTTACATTCTCTCGGTAGTGCATCTTGCGAATCGGATGTTTAATTAAATATACTTCAGATGAACTGTATGCTCTTCATACGGTCCTTCGGATCATAAGGATCTCTTCCTGTCGAGAAACAACGAATAAACGTTCGTATACAGGAAAAAGGAATGTTAATAGACAATGCATGTTTAGCGTAATTGATGACGTTCCCAGCGAAACCTCGTGCTTGAACAATGCTCGAGCTGCACGTGGACATCTGAGAAAAGTGTACGAATTGGTCGTGGCTCTACAATAGTGTCTTAAAACTCATCTTAATATACGGTTGTCATGGTTATGGCAATATAAATGGTCGCGTGCTTCGTAAGTTACGCGCTCTGTAGATAGAAGCCTTAACAACCTTTCTCATGCAATGTGTCGTTTAAGTTATTTTTGAACGGGGTCTATTTTTATGAAACAAGTGTTTTATGAAAGAGTTGCGTGCAGCATTGATAACACGTAAGTTGTTCTGCTTCAGTATGGTTTTCGATGACTACGTTTCACTTTTAGTAGTTACTGGTTCGTGTAGTTGTCACAAGATACAAGAAAGGAAAATATTTCTTATCAATACGTGTCGTTTGTCACTGTTCCTTCACGGAATTGGTCAGGGTACGGTGTCCAAAAATGAACAATTTTCTTAAACTAACGGGAAGCAGTTCGAAGAAACACATCACAAGAAATACATTTATATGAACATCAAATAAGGAATATTTTTACAGCCTTATCTTTCATAATTATACGTTAAAATTAAACAATAACCTAATTTTATCTACTGGTATAATCCACTTTCCCTGTAATTCAGCCCGTGCGATGAGGAATGGTGAATTCTACAAGTAATAATAAGTAATAAAAGGCTCGCCACGAACACGTAGTTAAGGCGCTCGACTCGCAATCTGAGGGTCGCGGGTTCGGATCTGTGCCTTACCAAACATGTTCGTTCTATTAGCCATGGAAGCGCTATAGTGTAATGGTCAAAGAGTACTTCTGAGCGTTAGCGATGGCTGAAGATGACCAGTTGTCTTTCACTGCTAAGTTAGGAATGAGTAGTGTAGAGAACCTTCGCGTATCTTTACGCGAAACTCGTAACGAAAACTAAGTAACATAATACAACAATCTGTAAAGATGAGGAACAAACATGGCATCTGTTAATTGTTAAATAAAATAGACTGTCTCTGCTGAGCCAACAGCGGTGATAGATCCCAGAACTTACCGCTTACCTACAGGTAAGTAAACATGTAAATTCATACACACAACTTTTAAATAGATGCGTAACAGTGACAGTTTTAGATATAATATCGAAACTGAAACTTTTTCATCTTAAGACATAAAATAGCAACAAAGGACGTCAGTAATTATTTTCATAGTGTATAATGAAGTATTTTTAATAACTGATATTTTCTATTAGTGAAACTACTTTTGTTCAGATACAAACTGTGAGCCGAGAAACAAAAAATGGATCTTAATTCACTTTCATAAGAAATAATTAATTAATTTTACTTTTTAGTATATATATATATATGTGTGTGTGTGTGTGTGTGTGTGTTACGTGCGTTGAAATTAATAATTAAACCAACCTCTTTAACAATATAACAATACATTTTGAAGTGTGCGCATGTTACAGTAACACAAACATTACAGACACAGAGTTTATACCATTCTATGTGAATTAGCCTAACACACAATGAAAATGCACCGCGTGAATCATCGTTTGGCATCAACATTCTATACTTAAAACACCACGTATGTATTAACGTTACATCTCAAATACCACCCCACGTGAATAAGTGTTAATACGAAATGTTAATATATGAAAAACGCTGTGTGAATTATCGTCAGATCTCCAACACCACGTAATTACAACTCTCCCGGTGAATTTGTACTATGGCTGTTCTTGGTGAAAACGGTAGAGCTGTGTTTGACAATGTAAGATGTGATATACGTTTTTAATGCTTGTACAACAGCCTAAAAGCATCATCTATGACTTAGGATCAATACACCTTAAGAAACTCAAACTAATTTATCATAAAAAAGGCTTTTCAGCAAATACCTCATCAAGGACTAACGGAGTGACATGTGCAAGTACACCCTACTTCTAGTCGTTTATGGATCTTTCCTTTGAAATCAAGACAGGCTACTGTAGTAATCCACATACCCAATACTTCTTGTTAATTGCAAATTTCAAATCCTTAATAAACATGGACAGATATACACTCACTCTCTTTTAGACAATTATAAATATGCTTATACCAAAACGCTGTAGCAAATAGTTAAATAGGTTTAGATTAATTCAGCTGACTGGTATATATATATATTTTAGAATTTTTAGTGCACACTAGAGGAAGTAAATATTTTGGAAACAAAAATTAGTAAAGGTCAACCTATACTCTCCGGATAACAACAGAAGATCGTTTATCTCTAGCCAACGCTTTGCTGTTGTGGCTTCATCAGAGTTAGCTGTTGAACTACTAACCCTGATGAAATCGCAATGGAGAAAAGTTGGATAAAACGAATTTTTTTATTACTTTCTAGAGGGTAAGGGTTGTTTTTCTTCGTATTTTATTACTGAAACGTCAGGGTTCAAATACATATCATCTGGTTTTATAATGTTCGATTAGCCACATTATCTGGCTATAAAATGATAGTCAAGTATCATCCGAACCACAATGGTTGTCTCTATACAGTAACTTTTTTGTTGAAGTTCGTTTCTTGATAAAAATTCTTGTATTTTGTTAAGCACATCTATAGCTTGTGCAGTTGTCCAATTGTTTTAACCTTTTATTTCATAAGATTATGCCTCGTTGAAATAATTCGAACAAAGGATCACCACAAAATCAAGTATAATTCAAAAGACTCGCATAATTGTCTGTTTTAGTCCTAAGAAAGAACAGTCTATTATTTCAAAAAGTGTATTTTGAAACCTACTTCATTTAAATATTTTAAATTATTTTCTGCCCCTGTGTATTAATTTTACTTTCATAATGTTATTGCTCTGCAGCAAAACGTAGCTTGAAAAATTTCACACGTAATAATAAGAACAGAAATAACTCTTTAGGTAACACCCACAATGAATATTTTCATTTGCACTTTAGTTTCGTAGCTGTATTATATTATATAACACATTGTGTTATCGACCTCAACTCCTCCTGTACCCACGCACGCACCCGCGTAACAGCCTTCCATGTATTTTGCAATATTACTTTAATTGGTTTTGGTTTCCTTATAAACCCTTCTCTTCTCCCAGTTTGCCCCTAAAGAAGAAAGGTGCATCTTTCGAAAGCGCTCAGGTTTCCACTTCATTTCTGTCAATACTTCTTGGAAGCATTTATGTTTTTAGAACATCATAAAACTATTCTCTTCTTTGTTCAATATTGGTTTTACAACACCCATATTTTAGTCGCATATAGTTATTAATAATATTATGTAGTAAAGTAAAAAACGCGTTTCAGAACAGTGCTATTGTGTTCCCCAAAAATGACTTTTAGTAAGTTATGCCAAAGTTGATTGTTGAAGCATTATAAAGAAAGGATTTTGTGATTTATAACAACACAGATAACATTACCGGGAAAGCTTAGTTACTTAAATGTTACTATTTATGACCACCTAACACAAAACCCGTGAATCAGGTTAGGGTTATGATAAAGTGGTGATGCTCGCTAAGACAAGAAAAGCAAATCGGTACACATGATCAACTCGTGAGTCTTATGCGTACTTCTGACACCTACCACACGAACCATTCCAACATCGTTTGATACTGAGCCTAGGATGGTCAAAAATGAATCATTCCGGAAACCGGTGATTTGGGGTTATTTTAACAGATCTCGATGAACGAAAATCAGTACAGCTTTTAAAACGAAAATTACTTAAAATTAATAAATACACGATATGGTGAAACGTATAACGTGGTGATAACATTCTGGATGTTATAACATCCTTCTTATATTTACTCTTCAAATGGCATTCCTGATGTCAGAACCGCTATGGCCATCATTTTGTAATGTTTCATTCATCTGTTTCAGCTTTAAAATGACATCTTTTGGCTTTACTATGACGCTAGTTTCACAGAATGACATCTTTTGGCTTTACTCTGACGCTAGTTTCACAGAATGACATCTTTTGGCTTTACTCTGACGCTAGTTTCACAGAATGACATCTTTTGGCTTTACTCTGACGCTAGTTTTACAAAATGACATCTTTTGGCTTTACTCTGACGCTAGTTTCACAGAATGACATCTTTTGGCTTTACTCTGACGCTAGTTTTACAAAATGACATCTTTTGGCTTTACTATGACGCTAGTTTCACAGAATGACATCTTTTGGCTTTACTCTGACGCTAGTTTCACAGAATGACATCTTTTGGCTTTACTCTGACGCTAGTTTCACAGAATGACATATTTTGGCTTTACTCTGACACTAGTTTCACAAAATGACATCTTTTGGCTTTACTATGACGCTAGTTTCACAAAATGACATCTTTTGGCTTTACTCTGACGCTAGTTTCACAGAATGACATCTTTTGGCTTTACTCTGACGCTAGTTTCACAAAATGACATCTTTTGGCTTTACTATGAGGCTAGTTTCACAGAATGACATCTTTTGGCTTTACTCTGACGCTAGTTTCACAGAATGACATCTTTTGGCTTTACTCTGACGCTAGTTTTACAAAATGACATCTTTTGGCTTTACTATGACGCTAGTTTCAGAGAATGACATCTTTTGGCTTTACTCTGACGCTAGTTTTACAAAATGACATCTTTTGGCTTTACTATGACGCTAGTTTCACAGAATGACATCTTTTGGCTTTACTCTGACGCTAGTTTCACAAAATGACATCTTTTGGCTTTACGATGACGCTAGTTTCACAGAATGACATCTTTTGGCTTTACTCTGACGCTGGTTTTACAAAATGACATCTTTTGGCTTTACTCTGACGCTAGTTTCACAAAATGACATCTTTTGGCTTTACTATGAGGCTAGTTTCACAGAATGACATCCTTTGGCTTTACTGTGACGCTAGTTTCACAAAATATTGAAAGTAATGATTCCTTTTCAATGACGCACCAATGATTTGACTGGTATGTCATTGGGATATCCCCGAATAAGATTTTAACTCGTACTCTCTGGCTCAGCCTAATCGTTACATTTAAATCACAAACACATCTACAATACTTCTAGTATGTTTAATTGCTAGGTCGTTTTAATTTTCACTTACAACATAACTTCTCCATGTTGGATCTCATGGCCATGGGTCTGGCTTAGCGACCTAGATCTCGACAGTAATGCCAAAGTCTTTTGCTTGTCCAATCACAATAACCCTCACCTTTCCAGAGTTTCTCTTTTTTTTATTCACTTCAGACATTTATTAAAATGTCATTTCTGACAGACTGTATTCACAATCGTAAAGTACAAATCCAAACATGTAATTTTAATGTTCTCACTGAACAGTTCTTTCGTCCATTACATTGTAATTCTGTAATATGAACACTATAATAATATGGCTTATAATTACAAGGGTTTATGCGTTACGTCTTCTATATCTGATTTCCAATTTGTTATTGTCGTAACCTATTCAAGCTGCAGAATTAAAGTAAGGGCTAGAAATGTAATATTTACGAATTCAGACCAGTTGAATGACCTTTATTAAAATGTCACTTTTATAAAAAATGACACGAAACCCCTTACCTATGGGATATATACAAAACTAAGCTCGGGGCTCGAGTGACCGTCCAGCTGAAAGGATTCTCACTTAGAGAGTTCAGTTACTGAAATTCTCTACGGCACATGAATACTTCTCATAAACTAACTTAATGTTGACTTTAGACAACTTTTGTAGTGGATGGATGGTGCAGAAGTTGCTGAAAAACCATTGAACAAAGTCTAAATCCCTTTATATAATTAGAACCACGTGCGTAGAGAGACCATTTTGGGGACGAAAATACGTAAACCATTGGACATCTATTGACTGAAGAGGATTCCATAAGTCTCACCATAAAACTAAAAATGAGACGATTTGGTTTGATCTTCAGCCAAGTATAGTCACCTTTGCAAAGCCATAGGTAAAGTATGTGCAGGGGTTATACTGAACTACTGGCATGTTATAATCAGAAAACAGGATAATTTCATGTTCCCACAAAACAAAGCACTTTATTTTGATATCACATTGCTAGTAATTTTCACCATTGTACGGTTGTTTTAATTTTCGAAGTTTACGTTCGAATTATCGTTTTTAAGTCTCGGTTTTGATGGCTTTGATACAGTTGTTTCACAAGCACACATAAAAAAAAAACACTTTTTGTGTTAATAAAAAGTTAGCCCTTTTTAAAATTATATTGTGTTATTAACAAGTATATGAAATACGTATAGAACAAATGTAATGGCTGACAGCAGTCTCTTCGCACGTAACAAACATGTTGCACAAATACAAATGGAGTAGATAGTTCAAAATGATTTATTTTCTTCTGGGGAAATCGCTATTCCGCTGTTACTGTGTAAAGGGGGGGGGGTGTACATTTATAATTCAATGAAGTCCCTGTACCTTGGATCGTCCAGTGCAACAAACTTCGAAGTTGGTTAATGACGTAAGCATTTCTACCTTATCAGTAATGTCGTTATAGTCACGCCAAGTATGAGTGGTGGAAATATTTAAATTTTGACGTATGTATTCATGATATCCAATAGTCGGATTAATAAAACACACCGGAAATGATGACGAGCTACCATTCATACACTAAGCCACTGTTACGACCCAAGCGAGTTTTCTCAGGGTAATTATTGTTTCCTGAAATAAATATGATAAAAAGTATTAGAAAAAAATATATATATATGCTAAGAATGTTATGTTTTATGATCAAAGCTTCGAAACTGCCCAAACGCACGCGAACCTTCTTGGATTGAACCTAGTATTTTAGAAACGTTTCAATCGAGAAATGCGTGCAAAACTGCCTTAAATTATGTAAGCACATCTTAAAGCATAGCAAGGAGTACAAACACAAGCTACTAACGATAGAGGACGTACATGCGTGATTTACAAAACGCAGTTAATATATTATTATTCTTAGAAAGCCAAGTTTTTTGTTTTGAGTTTCGCGCAAAGCTACACGAGGGCTATTTGCGCTAGCCGTCCCTAATTTAGCAGTGTAAGACTAGAGGAAAGGCAGCTAGTCATCACCATCCACCACCAACTCTTGGGCTACTCTTTTACCAACAAATAATGGGATTGACCATCACATTATAACGCCCCCACGGCTGAAAGGGCGAGCATGTTTAGTGCGACGAGGATTTGAACCCGCGATCCTCGGATTACGAGTCGAGTGCTTTATCCACCTGGTGGTAAGCCAAAACATGTTATGTTTGTATTAATACAAAACAGAATAACACTAATTAACGAAAAACGTGGGGATATAATTTCATATCACCCATAAAACGAGCGCACAGCACAACATTTTGTACGAATATAATCAACTAGAAACTACTTCTGAAACCAAGTGTAGACATCAGTTTCATATCACTCATAAACGTATTCTACTTTGTTTTTCTCGGATAAAAAAGAAATAACCACATAATAGTAGCGGTATAGTTACAACGTGGGAACATGCGCGAACTCTTGCGAGATCAGTTTATTCATATTTAGGCTTAATATCATTTAGTCTTACACACCGTATAACAAAACTCTGGTAATAAAGATAGTACATTCGATGAATAATTTAATTCATTTAAGGTTCAAGTAAAGCATATTCAATTTAAAATCTGGTTCGCCTGAATGTAGGTTGGTACATATAATAATAATTCCAGGAGTACAGCTAGACCTTTGTAAACTATACGCGCGACTTTGGTTAACGGTATTAATAAAAATAATCACTTAGTTCAAAACACACTGCTGGCAGCTAGTCATCTCCACCCACCGTCAACTCTTGGGCTACTCTTTTATCAACGAATAGTGGGAGTAACCGTTATCATATAATGCCCACATAAATTGATGGTCGTTAAAGATACCTGTAAAAATTCAAGGTTTGTGATTCACATTGTGATGCCACCTTTGAACCATGAGTGCTCTATAAGAGAGACAGTCAAATCCGTGTATTTTATCAGACAAGAGTAGTTCAAGTTGACACAGTTAAGTCAGTGTTATAGGCTCAGAAGTCGTTCAAAATATGTACTAACCTTTATTGGTTAATAGAGAATGTATTGTGAGGCAGACTGAAAGTGATATGAATTATTATTATTAATTATTTTTAGGGTTTATGAATGCAGCTAAAAGCTTTCCAACAACAATTTATTTCTTTGTTTCGTGTAAGGATACAAAGCTTCACAAGGGCTATCTGCACTAGCCGTTCCTAATTTTGAGCTAATAACTTAAAGGCTATGTAACTAGCCAACAGTACCTACCACCAATTGTTGGACTATCGTAATTGAATAAAGAGATTCGCTTCACTCTGTTATACCGCAATTCACAGCCACAAAGATCGGTCGCAGTATTGCATCAACGGGACGCGAACAATGAACTCTCCGATCAATAGTCCGTCATGCTAATCACCAGGCCACACCCTAACCTGTACAACATATAGGAAAATTATGTTCGTGCAAACCGGTTCGAACTGCTTATGATAAAGTATGGTCTCTTCTTAACGTTCTAAATATAGAAAGTACTGACGCAATATTGCGTAATCACGTGATATTATGACAAGGTAGCAGGTATGAAGGCAGTTAAGTGAACTAATTTATGTTCTCGTGCAATTACACCAAATTACATCCACTTGTATTTGTTTAGGTTTACTAACTCCAATCTAACCTGATAAAACACTACTTACTATGACACAACTAAAGTATACCAGTACTGGGAGATCTATTTTTATACTGCACTTAATTTGTTTTTGTCAGAAGATGTTTTTGTAGGATATTTTTAATATACTTTGTTGCTAAAAGACACGATAATTGGCGAAACTCTAGAATTAACACTTTTTTAAAGCTTTATATAACTTTTATTTAAAAGTTTTTAATTGGATGTCTTTACACAGATTTGGTTTGTTTGTTTGTTTTGGAATTTCGCACAAAGCTATTCGAGGGCTATCTGTGCTAGCCGTCCCTAATTTAGCAGTGTAAGACTAGAGGAAAGGCAGCTAGTCATCACCACCCACCGCCAACTCTTGGGCTACTCTTTTACCAACGAATAGTGGGATTGACCGTCACATTATTACGCCCCCACGGCTGGGAGGGCGAGCATGTTTGGGGTGACGGGGATGCGAACCCGCAAACCTCAGATTACGAGACGCACGCCTTAACGCGCTTGGCCATGCCGGGCCTGTTGGAGACGTAATGGTCACTGAGACAAGCTGTATTAGAGATACTCTGGTTGACAAAAACTGGTAACCTTGTATTGAAATATTTCTTCATATAAGATATGTCAAATGTTTTGACAGTTTAGCTACTTGTTTGATGTGACAAAATAATTGTGCTTCCATGAATCGGCAGAAAGTGTACACATTTATAACACTAAAATTCAGGGCTCGATTCCCCAATATGACTTGTCCTAAAACAAGCAACAAACTGATATTTTAAAGTGGTTTAACAACCACAATTGTTTTTTGAGCTTTCATCAAAATTAAGTGACACGGGAATACTATCAGCAGGTGTTTTAAACCTGATGTAAGTGACATGGTAATACGATTAGTAGGTGTTTTAAACCTGATGTAAGTGACATGGTAATACGATCAGCAGGTGTTTTGAACCTGATGTAAGAAGCCATTTTTTTCTTACCCATAGTTATGAAAGTAATATTAATAATATATTTTTTGTAGACTACCCAAGTCGCCGCACAGTTCTACCACAAATAAGCAGTGAAGATTTGATAAACAGAAAGCAACAACTAGAATTAATACATTGCTAACATCTGTGAAGGAGTTTCTTATTCGCGCGGACCTTCTTGAAACAATATTATGTAAGATACGGATAGGTCTAGAGAAAAAATTTAAAAATAAGGACGTTTAAAATGAAGCGAGACAAACTTATATGCATTATGTTTGTTGTCCGTTTTTAAATTTCGCGCAAAGCTACACGAGGGCTATCTGTGCTAGCCGTCCGTAATTTAGCAGTGTAAGACTAGAGGGAAGGCAGCTAGTAACCATCACCCACCATCAATTCTTGGGCTATTTTTTTCCAACGAATAGTGGGATTGATTGTAACATTAAAAGGCTCCCACGGCTGAAAAGGCGAACATGCTTGGTTTGTTTTTTTTGAATTTCTCTCAAACCTACACGAGGTCTATCTGCGCTAGCCGTTCTTAATTTAGCAGTGTAAGACAAGAGAGAAGGCAGCTAGTCATCACCACCCACCGCCAACTCTTGGACTACTTTTTTACCAACGAATAGTGGGATTGACCGTCACCTAACAACGCCCCCTCGGCCGATAGGGCGAGTATGTTTGGTGTGACGGTGATTCGAACCCACGACTCTCAGTTTACGAGTCGACCGCCTTAACCCAACTAGCCGTGCTGGGCCGTATATTTATGTGTGGTGTGCTTACGTTCATGATTAAGTACTTACTGGGTTATATACTTACAGCGTTGAGGTTTTAAACTTAATTTAAAATATTTTGAAATAAATAACATTATTTGATACAGAGCAAAATTGCTGTATTATTCTTATAAAAAGCTGGGATTTTAAAAATTATTTTTATTTGCATTGTCTGAGCTTAAATTTACTCTAGTCTCACTTAAATGCTGCATACAATCCGTTAACATATTTATGTAAATTGAAGCAAAGGATCATTTTATTTCCCAGAACCACTCTCACGAGAATACAGTAAGGTGTTATCTGCAGAACCACTCTCACCACAATACAGTAGGGTGTTATCTGCAGAACCACTCTCACCACTATACAGTAAAGTGTTGTCTATCAGATATTCAGCAGACACTAAACTGACGTCTTTTAAGAGACACTTAACTTTGCAATTTGTACTCTCATGAAATCAGTGACACGTGCGCACTTGAATAATTATGAGAAGAATCTATGCACTCTATAGGCTACAATACAGCATGATATATGAACCTTAAAAGCAAAAAGATATAGATATTGGTTATTACTTAATTTTGGTTTAACTTATTTTTAAATAAGAACAGTTTTTGGGGCACAGTTAGTGGTTTAGTACAGATATATATATTTAGGTAAAAAAATTAGCATAAGTGTAATTTTCTTCTCGTGAGATGTCGCCACGTTCATAAGAGGTTTTCTGTATTGTAGAAATTGAAAATTCTGATCAGACGAGAAACTTGCCCACCGCTAGTACAGCGGTAAGTCTACGGATTTATAACGCTACAATTAGGGATTCGATTCCGCTCGAAGGGCTCAGCAGATAGCCCAAAGTGGCTTTGTTATAAGAAAACAAGCGAGAAACTTGTAATTTAAACGTATTTCAAAAATTATGTGAGTTATGTTTTACGTGTAATTGTTAGGTCGCTTCCTGTAATATTATATACAAAACTGAATTTTAAATAATTTTTAATACTGCTGTCCAAATCTGATTGGCTCAGGTCATTATTTTTCGGAACAGTAAATGACACTAAACTTTTCCTTCTATGTAATTCCTATTGTTCTAAACCCTTGTTGTTCTTGCACAAGGTTTGTGAATTCCTATTGTTCTAAACCCTTGTTGTTCTTGCAAAAGGTTTGTGTTTGATTTTACTTACAAGTAATCACTATTCTGAATTACATAAAATCCTAATTAATTAATATATTTCACAAAAATAATACACTTTATTTTAAAATTAAACAACTTTATAAGTTAATTGAATAAATGTTTAAGAGCAAACAAGATTAATTCTAAAGGCCAAGAACGTGTTCCTGTGCTATATTTATTATCTGAGAACCAGGTGGTTTTAGGACATATTTTTTAGGACTGTTTTTAAGGACATATTGAAAGATGAGTAAGTTTAATCATTCTTAAAGAATTAACCTTTCTAAAAACGCAAAATTCTTAAAAAAAACTTGGTGAAACACTTGAATGTGTTGCAAATGGCTAAAACATATCGCGTTTGTTTTGAATTTCGCACAAAGCTACTCGAGGGCTATCTGTGCTAAACGTCCCTAATTTAGTAGTGTAAGACTAGAGGGGAGGCAGCTAGTCATCACCACCCACCGCAAATTCTTGAGCAACTCTTTTTACCAACGAATAGTGGGATTGACCGTCACATTATAACGCCCCCTCAGCTGAAAGGGCGAGCATGTTTGGTGCGACCGGGATGCGAACCCGCGACCCTCAGATTACGAGTCGCACGCTTTAACACGCTTGGTCACGCCGGGCCAAAAATAAAGTGAAGCATTATATTAAAAATAACACATATGGAAAAAAATACAACAACAAAATAAAGACACAAATGAACAATTTTTGTTTGATTTGTTTTTGAATTTCACGCAAAGCTACTCGAGAGCTATCTGTTCTGGCTGTCCCTACTTTAGTAGTATAAGACTAGAGGGAAGGCAGCTAGTCATCACCACCCACCGCCAACTCTTTGGCTACTCTGTTCCCAATGAATAGTGGGATTGACCGTCAAATTATAACGCCCCCACGGCTGAAGAGACGAGTATGTTTAGTGTGATGGGGATTCGAATCCGCAACCCTCAGATTACAAGTCGAATGCGTTAACCACCTGGCTATGCCGGGCCCAAATGGACAAACTCAGTTTGTTTCTAGTCAAGCACAGAACTACACAATAGGATATCGGTACTATGACTACTACCACGGGTATCAAAACTCGAGTTTTCGCGGCATAAATTTATATATTTTCACTGTGTCACTGGAGAGAGGGAGATAGATAAAGAAGTTACGATAATGTACAAAGAATACCGGGAATTTGGAAATTAATTGGAAAGAAGCTTGGTTCTAACTTCTGGACGAGAACATAATCTTAATAGGGCATAAACCTAGTTGGGATACACATACAGTTTCCAAACAACATATTAATCAATTTAAAAATATATTATTGTTTTAATAATAATAACTGAGATTATAGCGTTCTAATTTACATTAACTAGTATTAATCATTATTTCTTATTTCGAAACTTATATACTGACAACTCCTGTAGCCAAAACTTACAACGTTTTTTTTTTTTCAGGGTCTTATACTTAATTTATTTGTTGGCAAAGATTTAATCAAATTATACAAGCAACATCTGCATATATAAATGCAGTGACGTATGGTTGCAGACTCTCTCGTAGTGACGCCAGGAGGCAACGTGTTTACATATTTGTTTTTAAAACTCCAGTCACGTTTCGAAATCGATGGCTGTTTCCAGAAGAAAGATGGCCGAAGAAACATGAATGACAACAACTGAATTCAACCACGTGCCTGTCAAATCACTCTACCAAATACAGGGAGAGAAATCGTATTAAATATTACAAATGGAGTAAGGTGTTACCTGCAACAGGATTAGAAAGGAAAAATACAACGTGAAATGCACTGAATAATGCTACAATATGATGTCGAAAGTAAAAAAAAAAAATTGACAAGGTGATATATAAAGTCTAATATTTCAGTCAGCAGTTTCTGATTAGGTGATATATATGAAATCTAACCTTTCAGTCAGCAATATTTAATAAGGTGATATATATGAAATCTAACCTCTCAGTCAGCAATATTTAATAAGGTGATATATAAAGTCTAATCTCTCAGTTAACAATGTTTGATAAGGTGATATATAAAGTCTAATCTCTCAGTTAACAATGTTTGATAAGGTGATATATAAAGTCTAATCTCTCAGTCAACAATGTTTGATAAGGTGATATATAAAGTTTAATCTCTCAGTCAACAATGTTTGATAAGGTGATATATAAAGTCTAATCTCTCAGATAACAATGTTTGATAAGGTGATATATAAAGTCCAATCTCTCAGTTAACAATTTTTGATAAGGTGATATATAAAGTCTAATCTCTCAGTCAACAATGTTTGATCAGGTGATATATAAAGTTTAACCTTTCAGTCAGCAATGTTTGATAAGGTGATATATAAAGTTTAATCTCTCAGTCAGCAGTGTTTCATGAGGCGATATATATATAAAGTCTAAACTCTCAGTCAGCAATGTTTGCTAAGGTGATATATAAAGTCTAATCTCTCAGTCAGCAATGTTTAATAAGGTGATATATATATAAAGTCTAATCTCTCAGTTAACAATGTTTGATAAGGTGATATATATATATAAAGTCTAATCTCTCAGTCAGCAATGTTTGATAAGGTGATATATATATAAAGTCTAATCTCTCAGTCAACAATGTTTGATAAGGTGATATATAAAGTCTAATCTCTCAGTTAACAATGTTTGATAAGGTGATATATAAAGTCTAATCTCTCAGTTAACGATGTTTGATAAGGTGATATATAAAGTCTATTCTCTCAGTCAGCAATGTTTGATAAGGTGATATATAAAGTCTAATCTCTCAGTTAACGATGTTTGATAAGGTGATATATAAAGTCTAATCTCTCAGTCAGCAATGTTTGATAAGGTGATATATAAAGTCTAATCTCTCAGTTAACGATGTTTGATCAGGTGATATATAAAGTCTAATCTCTCAGTTAACGATGTTTGATAAGGTGATATATAAAGTCTAATCTCTCAGTCAGCAGTGTTTGATAAGGTGATATATAAAGTCTAATTTCTCAGTCAGCAGTGTTTGATAAGGTGGTATATAAAGTCTAATCTCTCAGTCAACAATGTTTGATAAGGTGATATATAAAGTCTAATCTCTCAGTCAGCAGTGTTTGATAAGGTGATATATAAAGTTTAATCTCTCAGTCAACAATGTTTGATAAGGTGATATATAAAGTCTAATCTCTCAGTTAACAATGTTTGATAAGGTGATATATAAAGTCTAATCTCTCAGTTAACGATGTTTGATAAGGTGATATATAAAGTCTATTCTCTCAGTCAGCAATGTTTGATAAGGTGATATATAAAGTCTAATCTCTCAGTTAACGATGTTTGATCAGGTGATATATAAAGTCTAATCTCTCAGTTAACGATGTTTGATAAGGTGATATATAAAGTCTAATCTCTCAGTCAGCAATGTTTGATAAGGTGATATATAAAGTCTAATCTCTCAGTCAGCAGTGTTTGATAAGGTGGTATATAAAGTCTAATCTCTCAGTCAGCAATGTTTGATAAGGTGATATATAAAAGTGTAATCTTTCTCTAATGGAATGTGTCAATTTTCAAATAATTTACCCAAAGGTTGAATCTCTTTCACCTGTTAAATGTTGTTCATATAAACTGGCTCTGTTGATTACGTCTTTCATAAAGTAAGTAGTGTATTGTCATGGGCAACTTTGCTTAGAAACCAGTAAAATAAGAGTGCATTATGACGTAAGAAATGTATATACGTCACTGATGTGTGGCTTGCTTTTAGTTTTATGTTCAAGCTTACGTTCTGATACATGTGTATTATATTACTATTTTCCATACGTACCAACTGCAGATGGAAGACATTTTACGATCTCCGAGAAATTCCAATTATGTAATAAAATCATTGTCGCTGTACAGCGACTGTAACGAAACAAAACAATGGCAGAGGTTTAACCGACGTCAGTGTTTGTTTAGATTCCACGTGGCCTCTGATTTTATGATAGCGTGTGATCTTTGGGGTCATAGTTTTACACTCCTTTGTTAGCTAACGACTGACTATTATGCGGTATTTCACTTCATTTTAAAAGCATGGCTTTTATAGACTGACTTTAATTTTTTATAATCCTGTAAATACATTTTGTAAAAGTGTTATTAATCGAAAATGTACTAATTCGTACCGATGTTGGACGGGAAAGTTTCCAACTTTGATAATAAAGTAGACTTTTAATATAATACTAGTTTAAAACTAAGCTTTAAAGGATGTCTTCTGTTTTATTGAAAATACATATTACAGACAAAAAATAAATCATATGGCTTTATTCGAAATACTCTCTCTATATATACATTATTTGATATACATGAAAGTATTATACACTTTTGTTCCCAGTACAAGTATTGTTTATTGTTATTAATTAATGGATGAAAAGTAATTATTTTAAAACTGGTTTTGAAAAAACGCCACCTTTCGCTATTTTCGCCTAGCAACATCAGTTCAAAACTTACTCCTAAGTCTCTAGGCAAGCCTAACGAAACTTTGTTGTTGTTTTTTTTTTAAAAAAAAGGGTTTTAAACACAATTACTTGTTTATCTGCAAATCAGGCCCGGCATGGCCAGGTGTGTTAAGGGGTTCGACTCGTAATATGAGGGTCGCGGGTTCGAATCCCGGTCGTACCAAACATGCTCGCCCTTTTAGCCGTGGAGACGTTATAATGTGACAGTCAATCCCACTATTCATTGGTAAAAGAGTAGCTCAAGAGTTGGCGGTGGATGGTGATGACTATCTGCTTTCCCTCTGGTCTTACACTGCTAAATTAGGGACGGCTAGCGCAGATAGTCCTCGTGTAGATTTGCGCGAAATTCAAAAACAAAACAAAAACGAAATTATTTGCAAATAAGAAAATATTTTTTAGTTTAACAGAATCTCAGACATGTTCTTAGATTCATATAAACATTCGGTTTATCTATCACGTCAGATGTGTTTATTTTCGTTTATGGCTTTGCTGTTGGAAACTTCGTCCGGTCTTTGTTTTGATGTTTTTTTTGTTTGTTTGTTTGTTTTTTGAATTTCACGCAAAGCTACTAGAGGGCTATCTGCGCTAGCCGTCCCTAATTTAGCAGTGTAAGACCAGAGGGAAGGCAGATAGTCATCACTAGCTAACGCCAACTCTTGGGCAACTCTTTTACCAACGAATAGTGGGATTAACCGTCACATTATAACGCCCCCACGGCTGAAAGGGCGAGCATGTTTGGTGCGACCGGGATTCGAACCCGCGACTCTCGGATTATGAGTTCAACGCCTTAACACGCTTGGCCATGCCGGGTCCTTTTGTTTTAAGCGTTACCATGAGTTAACCGCAATTAAGTGCCTCTAGAAA
Source organism: Tachypleus tridentatus (assembly GCF_004210375.1). Taxonomy (NCBI): domain Eukaryota; kingdom Metazoa; phylum Arthropoda; class Merostomata; order Xiphosura; family Limulidae; genus Tachypleus; species Tachypleus tridentatus. The sequence continues at coordinate 52,381,597 of NC_134829.1, read as the reverse complement.
CGACCGCACTTTAAGCTGACAACAGAAAGTAAGATTACAATGAGAAAGTAAAACCTGTTTAAGATTAATCTAGGAAAAGGCACCAGGGAAGTAATTAGAGGTGCTTACTGTCTTTTGTTCTATTTAAAACAATAATAACTACGGCTTCTTGTTATTACTTCGTGAGTACGTGTGTTTTCGTAATTTTTGTGTGTTTCTTTTAGATTTTAAAACACCTGGTTACAACCACACAACGAATAATCACAAACTAACTTACAAAATTACGCATAACTATAATAAGAAAAGCAATAAATGGTCATAACACGTACCGTAGACCCTGTTGCAATAAACACACGTGGCTATAAATACGTAATGAATAAGCAAAGTGTGATATGTGAACCCGAATGTAAGAAATAAACAGTTACATTTACCAAATCCATAAATAGACCAGGTATTTCTTGACTACATAACAAGTTTCTCCCAGTTATTATAACTACAAACTGTTTGTTTTTACGTGCACGCATACATGTGCAAAATGCTGCTTTCTGCTCATGGCATGAATCGAATATTGAATTTTAGCGTTATAAGTTCTCAAAGTCTACTGCAATACACCAGGAGACTTCAAAGAAGCGACTCGTAAGTAAATAAGACACACCAAGTGTCTCTTTACAAAACGGTGTGTATAAATATGCATATTAAGTTACCAATATAAAGAAAATAATACGGACATGTATTTCTCAATCAAACAAAAACACTTATTACTACCTCTTTCAAGTACGTTTCATAAAGTACAATAGATAAAAAACACGTATGAAATTTTCTCAAAATGATTTATGTGAATTTCTTCGTGAAAAGGCACATAGTATGTATCTTATTTATAAACAGATCCTGGCAATGTTTTTACCTCACACAAGAGATATCATTAGTCCTTCAAGTGATATATATTAGATCTATAAACAGGACTTGGGCAGGCCTGGCATGGTCAAGCGCGTAAGGCGTGCGACTCGTAATCCGAGGGTCGCGGGTTCGGGCCCGCGTCGCGCTAAACATGCTCGCCCTCCCAGCCGTGGGGGTGTATAATGTGACGGTCAATCCCACTATTCGTTGATAAAAGAGTTGCCCAAGAGTTGGCGTTAGCTAGTGATGACTATCTGCTTTCCCTCTGGTCTTACACTGCTAAATTAGGGACGGCTAGCGCAGATAGCCCTCTAGTAGCTTTGCGTGAAATTCAAAAAACAACCAACCAGGACTTGGGCGATGTTATTACCTTCCAAGGATATCATTGGTCGTAGAAATGATATATATCAGATGTATAAGCAGAACTTGGGCAATGTTCTTACCTTCCAAAACAATATAATTAATCTTTAAAATGAATGCATAAAAAGGGAAACGCAGAAATTGTCAATAATTATGGTGCTGCTTACTGAAAGTTAGATGACAAAATAAAATGATAATTACTGCTGTTCTTAACAAAAATAATGACCATTAAAGAGAGCAAGAGTTACATTGGATACTGTATTATGAGTGAACTTCTACAAAAACACTAACAGGGTTACTGTTCATCTTGGATATTTCGATAACACAGGCCTGCGAATTGAAACTCAAAAGAATGTTTTTTTTTTGGTTTTACCAACGACCACAATTCAGCTACACAAAATTTGAAAGTAATATTAATGTATTCATTTTTTCCATCACGTAAATACTGTTTACAAATGGGGAAGTAAAACAAAACTTACTTAGATCAAATTATTTTGTTTACATTTTTTATTATTATGCTTCGTAGGATTGTCACGTCGCGACTGGTCTAGAGAGATCTATGTCCAATGGTTGTCAATATTTTAATATAATAACATGTGACTCGATTTCAGTGAAAACGATTCAATTACGGTATGTAAAAGTAAATATGACGTTTTATAAAAATCTGCCCATGATGGAGGGAAATGGATATAATCTGATTCAGCGTACAGGAACAACTGTAAACGTGTAAAAAATTCACGACAATAAAATCATCGTAGTGTAATTTATGTATTAGATGTAAAATGTAAAATTACAATATAAAGTTATTACAACATTTTATGATGTCTCAAACGTCATTATCAGATCTAAAAGTGAAGACGAGGAATTCTCCCAAATTATTGCAAATGTGTAACACAAAATAATGATAAGATAGTTAAGGCGTCAAATACACACTTAATCAGGACCACACAACACAACACATTTCAGGAAAGTGTAGAAAGAATTAATACAACAGCTGATAATAAATACATTAAATTAATTTACGATTATTCTATATTTTATGTCAAATACATAAACTAATAGAAATTATGGTTGATACCTGTTGACGAAACGCGGTGCACAAATTTATAAATAGATTGGAAATTTTAGTAAGTTTCTTGTGTATTGGTTTCAGTAATATGATTTATCTGTTCTACCAAGAGGTTCTCTTAGGAAACACTACTTTCTTAATTGCGTCGTTCAGTAATAAGATTGATTAACTCTATTACTTCGTATGACTAGAAAAACCCAATTCACAGGCTTTCGGTTTTATTTCTCTTAGTAAGATTAGAGGTTTGTTTGCTCGCTGTGTGAAAGCTTTCTATTTATTTTGTAATAAGGTGGACGGACGTGTTTGTGGAAGTGTGTGTGTACAAACGATGAACCCGCTCAATAAATTTACAACGTTTTCAAGACTCTTCGCAGCATGTTCGTTTTGAAATTGTTTATGGCAACTTAATGTTAGTTTTATGACCTGGTTACTTGTTTAATCATTGATGCGGTAGACTATATGTGTAAGGATGGCCGAGGTACTCCATCATAGAGTCGGTAGACTATATATAGGGTTGGCCGAGGTACCCTATCATAGAGTCGGAAGACTCCATATGTAGAGATGGCTGAGGTATTCTATATGTAGGGATGACCAAGGTACTCTATCATAGATTTGATAGACAATATATGTAGGGATGGCCGAGGTACTCTATCATAGAGTCGGAAGACTATATACACTGCTGACCAAAATATTAAGGCCAATGAACATAAAGAAAAAATACGCCTTTTTCGTTGTTAGACCCAACCACTTATTTGAGTAGAGCTTCGAAAGATGTAAATAAGAAAAGGGAAAATAAAAATAAGAAACTTTTTTACCATTTAATAGGGAAAGTGTGAACACTATGAAATTAGCCTAAATACTAGCTGGTCAAAAGTTTAAGACGATACGAAAAAGAAGTCCTAAACAGGATAGGAAATGCCCAACAAGAGGTCTCAGTAGAGAGTTACACAGCCGTCATTGCGAATAACTTCAAACATTCTCTTTGGCATGGTCGATATAAGTGTTTGCAGAAGGCTGGCTGGAATGTTATTTCAAGTGGTGAAGATGGCTTCATGAAGATCATGCACTGTTTGGAATTGACTTCCCTTGCCATCCATCACCAAACATTTTCAATGGGGCTCAGTTTGGGCGAACACTCTGGATGGTAAAAAAGAATCACGTTATTCACCATGAAAAAGTCCTTTGTCCTGCGGGCATTGTGGATTGCAGCGTTATCATGCTGAACGATCCAGTCATTTCCACACAAGCGAGGGCCTTCAGTCAATAAGGATGCTCTCTCCAACATGTCATTGTAGCCAGCTGCTGTTTGACGCCCCTGTATAACCTGAAGCTCCATTGTTCTATGGAAGGAGAAAGCACCCCAGATCATAATGGAACCTTCTTCACTGTGTCGTGTAGAAAATGTCTCCGATGGAATATGCTTATCGTGCCAGTAACGATGGAATTCATCTGGACCATCCAGGTTACATTTTGTCTCATCAAAGAACAAAATCTTCGTCCACTTTTTCACGTCCCATGTTTGGTGCTTCTCAGCAAAGTTTAACCAAGCTGTTTCGTGGTGTGGAAGGAGGCGTGGCCTTTGAAGATGTTTACGGTTTTTAAAGCCTTTCTCTCGTAGATGCTGTCTTATTGTTCTTGAGGTACATTCTGCGTCCGTAAGGACCTCAATCTGGTTCAACAATCGGCTGGTGTCTTGCCGGTCAACCCGTCAAATCCTCCTACTCAACACTGGTGAAATTTTCTTGGGCCGACCACTTAAAATTCTCGTTCCGTATCCCTCAGGGTCTTTTAAAAATTTGCAACAGGAGTTTTACTACGTCCAATCTCACCAGCGATGGCACGTTGAGAGAGACCTTGCTTTTACAGCTCGACAATTCTGCCACGTTCAAACTGTCAACTCTTTAGCCTTTGCCATGTTTTTACCCAACGTAACACAGGAGATGTCAGTGGGAGATGTTGACAACGCTAATGCTTTAATACAAATAACTAAATTTGGTTACGTGTTTACCGACTAACGCTTCGTTTTAGTATGGATAGCAGAGGTACTCTGTCATATAGTCGGTAGAGTCTATATGTAGGGATGGCCGAGGTACTCAATAAGAATAATACGAATATGCACGCTTTAAATAACAATACAAAAAGTTTTACTTTAAAAGACGATTGCCATTCACTTTGATTTGTGTCTCTAACAAAAAGCCTATAAATATGACAATAAACCATCGCTAAGGTACCAGAAAGGTACCAAACCAGAAAGGGACAAACCACCAGATTCATAATTGTTCAACTTCTTCTTTCAATCGACACAACACTACAACTACCTCATCTCTACTGTGAGGTTAAACCATAAATTTTCTCTGTGTTTAGGGACAGTGCACGATTTTAACTCTTAATCGTAAAAACTAGTAGTAATTTTAACAATATTCAAGATTGTTGCTATGTAGACTTTTTGTTATAATATCGAACTGACCGACCATGTAACCATATTGTAGTCGTGAAGTTTTACTGTGTAACATTAAATTTTAATATTGGAAGTTATGTAGAGACGAGTTCAAACCTAAAATATATTGTACATATTTATGAACAGTCCAAGATGTTATCTCTTAGTCGTAATAACGAGAGGTAATTTTGAAAAATATATATATGTTTGGTGTAAACGATGTTATAATTACATTTTTAGGTTGACTTTCATAGAGATATAAGGTGTTTGAAAAACCTTATGTAGGGTGAACTAGGAACTACCAACAAATAACAAATTAACATATAGAATGCTCAATTATTTGTGTACTACATAATCGGCGTCTTTAGAGAATCGACCCCCCATATTATGTGTAATAATTTTCTTTTATTTCTTCCCCTCATGCATAATAGATAAAAAATAAAGGAATTAAAACATTTTAAATGTAAAAAAAAATGTAGGGATGACGGCAACAAAGAGAATAGAAACAAGAGATGATAAAATTGTACATATAAATATACATGTTAATACAGGGTGTTACTGTGCACTTCTATATTAACGATATAGAATACAGGAGGTAAATATAAGTGACAATTATAAACGTGGTGAAAGTGACCCCCGTTGGCGTCAATACAGGCCTGGATCCTTCTTATTTTGTTTCTAAACACCGCTATCTGTTGCTGGCTTCAAATAGACTGAATGAATGCTGTTATCGCTGCCTCCAAGTCATCCAGCGTGCGCGGACGACCTCGATACACTACAGATTTTGCTGCTCCCCGTAGATAAAAGTCTGGTGGATTAAGATCTGGTGAGCGTGGGGGCCACACGTCTTTGGAAATAATGCGGTCACCAAAACATTCCTTTAATAACCGTATAGATCTGTGAGATGTGTGGGCAGTAACACCATCCTGTTGAAACCATGAGTAATTGATTTCATCACTTGTCATCTGACTGATGAAGGTGTGGAGAATCTCTGAACAATAGCGCTTTCTGTTTATTGTGTTCATAAAGAAAATAGAGCCAAGAATTCCATGTCTGGAAATCTCAACCCACACACCAACCTTGAAATCATGTAGGGGTGTTTCGTGCAAACTGTGAGGATTGTCGGATGACCACAATCTTGAATTTTGTGAATTAACGTAATCCGAGAGATGGAACCATGCTTAGTCGGAGAAAAAGGTCCATGCAGCACTTTAGCTGTATTCTCTTCGATAAATCGGTTAAACCAACTGCAATAGCGTGTTTGTTTTTCATTATCAGTTGCTTCCAGTTCTTGTACCGCCATTATTTTGTATGGGAAGAGCTTTAATTTCTTTCTGACAGCCTTATGAGCAGTTCCAAGACCAATATCATTCTGCTGAGCTAACATTCGTAATGTTTTTGATGGACTCTGCATCACACTGTCAGAAATATCCAACAGTTTCTCCTCCGATAGCTTTGTCTTCCACAGCGTTTGGCATCATCCACTGATCCAGTTTCCAAAACTTATCAACAAGGTTACGAACTGCATTGCAATGTGGAACAGGTGTATCTGGGAATTTTTCAGCAAATCGCTGTCGCCCCACATCTGTGTATCTACCACCTTCTCGGAATAGGTGTTCGACGAGCCATACACGTTTTTGAGTTGTTAAAACCATATTGGGATCAAAATCTGAAATATAATAACATATGATTACAAAACTGCACAGTGACTTTTGGAACACCCCGTAGATCACATGGACATGACTTTCAGAATTAACATTTGATGTAGTTGGAAATTATGTATTCCTTACTGTTGGTACACATTTCTTTATCATATCATGGTCATGCCAGGGTAGGTATCAATGTAGTGCAACTAAGTGACTTGGTCTTACGTACAAGGAAAACAAAGGGAAAACATACCTTGATTATTATAAACTATTAAATTTGGTGTTGAAAGCCATACAAGGATGATGTTGTATTATATTTGTAATGGGTACATTCTTTTTGCACTGCCATCTTTAGGTCATTTTACATTTAAAAATTTTTTTTTTATTATTTGTATAAAAATATATTTGATGAAAACGAACCGACCCTGAGACAGTAACATTTAAGGACGACATCAGTGGGTAACGAAGGAAACTTTATTACAAGTTCAGTATACTGAGGAACGTTTTCGAAACATTTTGTCACAATCTTTGGATCTCTCTTCACAATGAAGATAAAATATAATTATATTAATACTTTCCCAGCACTCGTTATAAGCGATAGGGTTTAATCGGATCTGTCTGGGTGTAATTCAGCACTTTTCAAGGTATACAACAAACATTGTCTTCAAGCTTACTGGGTGTGGATTCACTGACCATTAACTGCCTTCAAGCTTACTAGGTGTGGATATACTGACCATTAAATTTCTTCCAGCTTGCTGGGTGTGGATTCACTGACCGTTAAATGTCTTCCAGTTTACTAGGTGCGGATTCACTGACCACTAACTGCTTTCAAGCTTACTGGGAGTGGATTCACTGACCATTAAATGTCTTCCAGCTTACTATGTGTGGATTCACTGATAATTAACTGTCTTCAAGCGTACTGGGTGTGGATTGACTGACCATTAAATGTCTTCCAACTTACTATGTTTGGATTCACTGACCACTAATTACCTTCTTGCTTATTGGGCGTGGATTCACTGACATTTAACTGCCTTCAAGGTTGCTGGGTGTCGTTTCATTGACTATTAACTGTCTTCAAGCTTACTGGGTGTGGATTCACTGACCATTAAATGACTTCCAGCTAACTGGATGTGGATTCACTGACCATTAACTCTCTTCAAGCTTCTTGTGTGTGGATTCACTGACCATTATCTTCCTTCTTGCTTACTGGGCGTGGATTCACTGATTAATAAACGTCTTCAAGCTTACTGTGTGTGGTTTCACTGACCATTAATTATCTTCATGCTTATTAGGCGTGGATTCACTGACATTTAACTGTCTTCAAGCTTACTGGGTGTGGATTCACTGACCATTAACTGTCTTCAAGCTTCTAGGTGTGGATTTACTGACTGTTGACTCTCTTCAAGCTTACATTGTGTTGAGTCTCTGACCATTAACTGTCTTCAAGCTTACTATGTGTTGATTCACTGACCACTAATTACCTTCTTGCTTATTGGGCGTGGATTCACTGACATTTAACTGCCTTCAAGGTTGCTGGGTGTCGTTTCATTAACCATTAACTGTCTTCAAGCTTACTGGGTGTGGATTCACTGACCACTAACTGTCTTCAAGTTTACTAGGTGTGGATTCACTGACCATTAAATGTCTTCCAACTTACTAGGTATGGATTCATTGACCATTAAATGTCTTCCAGCTAACTGGGTGTGGATTTACTGACCATTAAATGTCTTCCAACTTACTAGGTGTGGATTCACTGACCATTAAATATCTTCCAGCTAACTGGGTATGGATTCACTGATTAATAAATGTCTTCAAGCTTACTGGGTGTGGATTCACTGACCACTTACTGCTTTCAATCTTACTGGGTGTGTATTCACTGACCATTAAATGACTTCCAGCTAACTGGATGTGGATTCACTGACCATTAACTCTCTTCAAGCTACTTGTGTGTGGATTCACTAACCATTAACTTTCTTCAAGCTTACTCTGTGTGGATTCACTGACCATTAACTTCCTTCATGCTTACTGGGCGTGGATTCACTGATTAATAAATGTCTTCAAGCTTACTGTGTGTGGATTAACTGACCACTAATTACCTTTATGCTTATTGGGCGTGGATTCACTGACATTTAACTGTCTTCAAGCTTACTGGGTGTGGATTCACTGGCAATTATGTGTCTTACATTTTATTAGGTGTGGATTCACTGACCACTAACTGCCTTTAAGCTTACGGGGTGTGTATTCACGGACCATTAAATGACTTCCAGCTAACTGGATGTGGATCAACTGACCACTAACTGTCTTCAAGCTTACTGGGTGTGGATTCACTGACCATTAAGTGTCTTACACCTTATTAGGTGTGGATTCACTGACCATTAACTGTTTTCATGCTTACTAAGTGTGGATTCACTAACCATTAACCGTTTTCACGTAAACGAACTTGTTTCTCTCCTTTTTCTCCATGGGAGATTTTTAATTCTGATTACGTTCTAAATCTAATGGCAGATTTGATTAAACTCAATGGAACTAAAGCTAAATGGCTGTTGATGTTTGTTTTTGAATTTCGCGCAAAGCATTTCGAGGGCTATCTGTGCTAGCCGTCCCTAAGTTAGCAGTGTAAGACTAGAGGGAAGGCAACTATTCATCACCACCCACCGCCCTCTCTTGGGCTACTCTTTTACCAACGAGTAGTGAGATTGACCGTCACATTATAATACCTCCACTGCTGGGAGGGCGAGCATGTTTGGTGCCACCGGGATCCGAACCCGCGACCCTCGGATTACGAGTCGAACGCCTTAACACGGTATGGCCATGTCCGGCGAAATGGCTGTTGAACTATACTCTTTGATACTGCGAAAACATAGTACATGACTTCCACTTTAACTTTAGTCCTATATGTGTATGATATAGACATACACTAAATATTTAATAACACTGGTGAGCCAACACTACATTTATATACAAAGCTTTATATCATATTACACGTATTTGAGTTTTAAGACTTGAAGTGATCGTTTTCTGATCAAATTAGGGATTTATCAGACATGAAGACTCCTCTGTATATTTATTTTCACGGTTTCTCTCTTTAACTAGTTTATGAAAATTAGAACCCGAACCTTTAATTTTATACTAAAAATGATCCGATACAAATTGTTGTTCCTCATCATGAGTTTGTGAATTTTGATGACTTCTTGTTCCTTAACTAGAATTCATAAAGTCCAAGCCAAGATAACGAGTGGGTTTAATCAAATTATTTTTCACTTAACAACTAGTTTTTACTGTCCTCTAAAAGATTTGTCTAATCATTCTATTGTTTACTAAATAACTAGTTTTTACTGTTCACTTACAAGTATGTTTAATCAAAGCATTGTTTTCTAAATAACCAGTTTTTACTGTTTACTTACAAGTATGTTTAATCAAAGCATTGTTCTCTAAATAACCACTTTTTACTGTTCACTTACAAGTATGTTTAATCAAAGCATTGTTCTCTAAATAACCAGTTTTTACCGTGACTTAGCAATATGTGTAATTACATTATTTTCCCCCTAAACAATCATTTTTTACCGACCGTCGTGATTTAATTGGCTAGTATTTTATGGAAAATTGATAAGCTGGGATTTATCGATTTTTTTTTTAAATTCTTGCGTTATCGTTGAGATTTTAGAAAACCAATCTTTGATAAACACTTCAGACTTATTTTTAAAGTAATAATAGTGATGTTTTAAGTGTCCTTGGACACAATAACAGTATAAAAAGCCCCCTGCCCCAAGTTTACTAAATTATCTTTCATAGTTCGTGAGGGCCCCGGCATGGCCAGGTGGGTTAAGGCGTGCGACTCGTAATCTGAGGGTCGCGGGTTCGCATCCCTGTCGCGCCAAACATGCTCGCCCTCCCAGCCGTGGGGGCATTATAATGTGACGGTCAATTCCACTATTCGTTGGTAAAAGAGTAGCCCAAGAGTTTGCGGTGGGTGGTGATGACTAGCTGCCTTCCCTCTAGTCTTACACTGCTAAATGAGGGACGGCTAGCACAGATAGCCCTTAAGTAGCTTTGTGAGAAATTCAAACAACAAAACAAATTTCAAATTTCGTGAAAGACCGTATTTAAACAGTCACATTTCAACTTTACTTCGCCTTTAATTATTGCCCCCCGCTAGTACAGAGATAAGTCTACGGATTTACAACGCTAAAATCAGGGGTTCGATTCCCCTTGATGGGCTAAGCAGATAGCCCGTTGTGGCTTTGCTAAAAGAAAAACACACACTTTAATTATTAGTATAATTTTGGTAGTTATGGATACTTTCTTAAGTATCTGTGGAGATGTCTCGATCGTGTCTGTTTGTTTGTTTTGTTTTTGGAATTTCGCACAAAGCAACTCGAGGGCTATCTGTGCTAGCCGTCCCTAATTTAGCAGTGTAATACTAGAGGGAAGGCAGCTAGTCATCACCACCCACCGCCAACTCTTGAACTACTCTTTTACCAACGAATAGTGGGATTGACCGTCACATTATAATGCCCCCACGGCTGAAAGGGCGAGCATGTTTGGCGCGACGCGGGCGCGAACCCGCGGATTACGAGTCGCACGCCTTACGCACTTGGCCATGCCAGGCCACTCGATCGTGTCTCCAGAGCGTAGTTCGCGAGTGCTAAGACGAATAACTCTATCACAACACATGTTCGCGTAGCATGTATCTTATCTGTGGATTCAAATCCTCATATATTACTACGTTTTGAATTCTTATATCGTATTATTACAGAGGTCACAAAAAAGGACACTTCCTAACTTAGCTTTGTTTGTCCACAAACGTTGAGTTAGAAACCTTAGAGTACTGAATAAAAATCACTATTTTGTTTGGAAACTGGATATGTCACGTACAAAGTGTTTGTTTTTTTCCTTATTTTCATGCTTTCCACGTAAAAGTTGTTTACACCTTACTTTTCTAAGGACTAAAGGGTATTTTCAACCTTCTAGAATATTCAGAAAGAGGAGGGCCCGGCATGGCAAAATTGTTAAGGCACTCAACTCGTAATCCGAAGGTCGCGGGTTCAAATCCCCCTCACACCAAACACGCTCGACTTTTCAGCCGTGGGTCGTTATAATGAAACGGTCAATCCCACTATTCGTTGGTAAAAGAGTAGCCCAAGAGTTGGCAATGAGTGATGACGAATAGCTGTTTAGTCTTACACTGTAAAATTAGGGTTAGCTAGGCCTCGTGTAGCTCGGCCCGAAATTCAAAACAACAGAAGGAGGAAGATGCTACTAAAAGCTGCAGTTAGAACTTATGATTTTTCGTTTCGTTCAGCCGAAACGCCTGTAAAAAAGTAATAGCTTGTCGCTTCAATAAAAAGCTAATAGCAGACTGACGGTGTAATGACAGCAGATTACTATTTCTATGTTGCAACCAGAAATACATTTAGCATTTGGTTATCAAAATTGTTCATAGCAAACTTTATCTACATACACTTTAAAATAAATTTACAAGTAATATGAACTAATGAGCAAAATGATTATAAATATTAGTGACTGCAGTACAAGTGAGGCTTGGAAATAGTGTAGTACATAAGAGAGTGAAGTCCCGCTTTCGAGAGTCGTCACCGTTCTGAATTTAGTACTTTTGTATATATCTGTAGCATTTACTCTATAAACAGCGTATAAAATATATTTCTATATAATGGATTTGCAAAAGGCTGTTATAGTAAACGAATTGTAACTGTTTTGATACTTATGTGTTTTTCTTATAGCAAAGCCTCATAGGGCTATCTGCTGCGTCCACCGAGGTAATCGAACCATTAATTTTAGCATTGTAAGTCCCTAAAGTTACTGCTGTTCCAGCAGGGTGGTGCAAGTGATTTGTATTATATCAGGTTTCTTACCCCGGTGGTGATATGCAGAGCAAATTGATCTAGCTTTAGAACTTTCATTCTAAAGCTAGTTAAAATAAAACCTGTGATTGAACCCTACGACAAAAGTGTCTAATGAAAGGTGAAAAGAAATCAACAATACTTGTATAAGCCTGAATAACAATCCAAACAAACTCAATAACATTTTGCAAGGAAGTTCAAAGCGTGGATCTTCGGGTAATATAATTTTTTTTAATCAGTATAATCAATATTTTAATTCCTTATTAATTTGCATATACCAACTGAGTTAGGAAGACTTAATTACGTATTTTGTAAAAAATGGAGAAATCCAGAAAATTAGAAACGAGCTCACATGTACTACACGTATAGTTCGTTTATTTATGACGATTTCCTGTGGTTATCTTCCTGTAAACTGCGCATGTCATCAGAACACATATAATACAATTGATATGATTAATATTCAAAGAGAAGCCACGTTTTGTACGGATAATTAGTCTGAGAGGGGATTTACATTTTGGCGAGTGATGTGGCTTAACCTTTTCATGAAAAATAGCATAAATATGACCCGTTAACTTATTCCGCTTATATTATTAAATCATTAGACAAAAGAATAATTCATCACAGCAGGGACACCAATGTAACATAATGACTTGAATCATAATCTCCCACAATACCAAAATGTCGAAGTTCTTGACATTTCCAACTATCTACTGTTTACTTCCATACGTTCGTGCTCATAGTTCTAATTTAATCAGTACAATAAAGTTTAAATCACATCAGAAAATTGTTCATACCACAAAGCGTTTTCATTTGTATGCAGTTCGAGTTGCGTGACAAGACAATTTCGAAACAGTAATTAGTTTTAACAAACTGAGCGACTAGAAGTAATCAATATAGGATGTCAAAGGATAGAGAAAACGAAACTTCCCAATTAACTTCGTTAACACTTGTACACTTTCAAGAGACATAGCTGTTGCTCACTTAATAAGTTTTGCTAAGAAGAGAACTTGAATGAGTAGAGAAATTAACGGGTTTTTAGAACATGTAATCTCTGTTTTTAATTTCTAATGACATGCATCTTATGAAGAAGTGAAGTTTGTTTGTTTTTAATTTAGAAGCATAATTTTCTTAATTAGTTAATTATTTAAAAGTAATCTTAACGATTCCTGATCATGTTAGGGAAATGGTATTCACCAATAACGATTCCTGATAATGTTAGGGAAATGGTATTCACCAATAACGATTCCTGATCATGTTAGGGAAATGGTATTCACCAATAACGATTCCTGATCATGTTAAAGAAATGGTATTCACCAATAACGATTCCTGATAATGTTAGGGAAATGGTATTCACCAATAACGATTCCTGATCATGTTAGGGAAATGGTATTCACCAATAACGATTCCTGATCATGTTAAAGAAATGGTATTCACCAATAACGATTTCTGATCATGTTAGAGAAATGGTATTCACCAATAACGACATACCAGTTTCAGATCTGAGCTTCACATGCAAAGTAACGTAATACTGGATTCAACTATAGCAGTTTCACATTTTAAGACATATCGGTTTCATTTCTGAGCTTCACATGTGGTGATTATAATCTACGGTAAAATAAAAATGAGAATCATGAAAGTAAAAACAAAAAGACCTTAAGAACGTTTTGTATATTTCAAACCCAGCACAACTAATACGCTCGAGGGAAAGCAGCCAGTCAGTTCCCTCTTCTTCAAGTAAGGAGAGCCAGGTTTTGGCAACAAGTCACGAACCTTTGGATTCACATCAGGCTTTCTAACCACTCAGTCACGATAAAGAGAGAAGACATTTTCGATAGGTAAAGACCTTAATTTTTTAACGATTACAAGCTTTGAATTTTCAGACAAAAAGTGGTATTGACCAAAGAAAACGCACAAGAAGCGAGTGGAGAAACGAATTTGAACAAATGAATAAAACAATGAATATTTGGAAACAAACAAATACATATAGAATTTTACAGTCAAGTGAATATAACATGATATTCCAGTAAATAGTCCTAAGTTACTTGGATATAAAAAAACCACGCTATTTCTAGTAGCTTGAAAGAAATATTTATTCGGAAAATATTAAAATTACAAAATTTATTTTCAATTATTTTCAATAAAACTTTTTATTTTACTTGAAATCCCTTAACTTTACACACGAATCTCCCGATGTTCATGATAAATATATATCGGTAGGCAGAATACATGATAAACTCGAAGAAAAAGATGATAAAATTAAAACGATGGTTTTTCCTACATAGCATTTTCACGTATTCACGTGTTAGGGAATTCGACACGTGATGGAATAATTTCATGGCCTGGCATGGCCAGGTGGCTAAGGCACTCGACTTATAACCTGAGGATCGTGAGTTCAGATCTCCGTTTTACCAAGTATGCTCGCATCTTGCAGCTATCAGGGCGTTATGACGTGAGGGTCAATCCCACTATTAGATGGTAAAAGATTAGTCCAAGAGTAAGTGGTGGGTGGTGATGACTAGCTGCCTTTCCTCTAGTCTTACACTGATAAATTAGGGACGACTAGGCAGGTGGTTAAGATGCTTGACTCATAATTTGAAAGTCGCGAGTTCGAATCCCCGTCACGTTAAACATTCTCGCCCTTCCAGCTGTGGGGACATTATAATGTACGATTAATTCCACTATTCGTTGTAAAAGAGTAGCTCAAGAGTTGGCGGTGATGACTAGCTGCTTACCTTCTAGTCTTACACTTCTAAATTAGGAACGGCTAGTGCAGATAGTCCTCGTGTAGCTTTGCTCGAAATTAAAACAAAACAACAGAGTAATTTGACCAAACTACACGCACTTGTAACTCGCTCCCAGATCGGATGTCACTTATTGGTTAGCATGTCTTGACTATGAATTCAAGGGCTAAGTGTTAGAGTACCGTTGTCACAAAAATGTGCTCCGTGCTTTGAAGCCACGAGTACGCCGTAAGAGGGACGGTTGAACGTCATTGGTTGATCAGACACGAATCATTCAAGAGTTTTCGATAGGTTTTGCTGGTATGGTTACATTTTCTCCAGTCCAGTAGTTCAAAGTCAGAGCCCAGGGCCTAAATTCTAAACGAAGAAACAGAACAACTAAACTATATCATTCTCACCCAAGATATGTATCCTACAAGTAATTGTAAACCGATTATAAATACAACGTTTTACTCATTTTTATTTCCACCCATATAATTGTGGAAGAAACGATAATGTGCCGGTCAATCCTATTAATCGTTGGCGATGGGAGGTGTTGGTCAGCCGCCTTTCCACCAATCTACCATTTCAGAATTATGGAAGTTTAGCGCAAATAGTCCGCGAGTATTTCTATACAAAGTTCCACAAAAAAATATTTATGTTTTGTGTAGAAGTGCAAACAAATTGCCTTTAAACAGTTCATATATCAGGATGGATATTTGAAATTTCTACGATTCCACCTGGAAAAGGTGCCTTGATTACTGGTATAATATTAACTACTGGTTCATAAACGTCAAAATCTGTTAAAACGTTGTGTGAGAGTGACGAAATCGAATAGCGACATTGACTGAGTTTAAAAAATGAGAAAAGAATGTCCTAATGCATAAAAACAGTACGAAGTTTGAATCTTGGTCAACAGATAAATATTTATTCTCAAAATAATATATATATATTACAGATAAACAGCGTCTGTTTATCACTTTATGTTTATTTCTCTAACTTATCAGTAGATAGCAATACCAATTTATATATCATATAATGTGTATTGTATGTTATTCTATTAGGCACGAAGTTACGTGATGGACTTATCTGTGTTTTTCTCACTGAGGGTATAAAAATCTGAATTTTTAGAGTTATATCTCAGACTTACCATCGGAGAGAGGAGACATATCATATGGAATAAAAACGTGTTGGAAATAATTATGTATTTTATTTTTTACTAAACATGTACATATATATATGTCTATAATTTACATTCCTAGCTAAACCTTAGCCACAGTGTGTTATAGTAGTCTAAAGTACGTGATATTTTTAAGTGTTTGGAACTTATGGACAGATCTATTTTTGTAGTTAAGTTCATATTGTATAAACGAAGATAATCCTATTTTATAGCATTAAGTAAAAGGCTGAGAACAAGCTTTAGAGTAAGTTTAATGATAGAACGTACGTTGAAAAATCTTCCTTCACAGAATCTCTGAACACTATTGTTATGAGAGGACAATCACCGTGAACTGTTTTAATAAAACAATAATAGAAGGGAAAATCGAGATACCAAAATAAAGAAAAATAGAACTATATTAAAGTAATGAAAACATTTTCGTAAGAATTTTTTTCTCTTTACTATGATGCATTCCCTTCGTCTGCAAAGTATATGGCGCTAAATTCAGAGTTCGATCTATACGGTGTTCATAACACAGACAATCCATTTTAAAGATTTCCACTAACAACAGACATACAAATAATCCTTAAAACTTAAAGCAGACACACAAATATATATATAGATACATCAAAGTTGTCTCTCTATTTTGATAAACACTTTTAGTAACACACTTCTGCTACTAAATATCTCTACCTGACTCACTTATCCTGATAAAATCTTCTACTGACACACTTTTACCGCTAAATATTTTTACCTGACTCATTTATCTCCATTAAATCTTCTACTGACACACTACCACTGCTAAATATCTTTACTTGACTCATTTATCTTGTATAAAATATTCTTCTGACACACTACCACTGCTAAATATCTCTACTTGACCCACTTATCCTGTATAAAATATTCTTCTGACACACTACCACTGCTAAATATCTCTACTTGATCCACTTATCCTGTATAAAATATTCTTCTGACACACTACCACCGCTAAATATCTTTACTTGACTCATTTATCTTGATAAAATATTCTTTTTACACATTTCCACTGCTAAATATTTTTACCTGACTCACTTATCGAGAAAATATTCTTTCCTGTCATACTCCTACTATACGATGTCTCTAGTCGACTCACTTATACCGGTAAAATGTTCCACTGACACGCTTATCCTAATAAAAATGAATGATGGTTCCAAATGAACACTCTCTATATCAAAATAATACGTTTCGAAATACAAAAAATAAAGTTCGATAAGCTGTCACTCACTAGGATAAGAAAGACGTCATACAGCTAACGCTTATCGAGTGTGATCTCATTAAAGTTGTCCTGTATTATCGTATGTGATCTCATTACAGTTGTCCTGTATTATCGTATGTGATCTCATTACAGTTGTCCTGTATTATCGTATGTGATCTCATTAAAGTTGTCCTGTATTATCGTATGTGATCTCATTAAAGTTGTCCTGTATTATCGTATGTGATCTCATTAAAGTTGTCCTGTATTATCGTATGTGATCTCATTAAAGTTGTCCTGTATTATCGTATGTGATCTCATTAAAGTTGTCCTGTATTATCTCATATGTGATCTCTCATTAAAGTGTCCTGCTTTGTCTCATTAATCGTATGTGATCTCATTAAAGTTGTCCTGTATTATCTCATTAAAGTTGTCCTGTATTATCGTGTGATCTCATTAAAGTTGTCCTGTATTATCGTATGTGATCTCATTAAAGTTGTCCTGTATTATCGTGCGTGATCTCATTACAGTTGTCCTGTATTATCGTATGTGATCTCATTACAGTTGTCCTGTATTATCGTATGTGATCTCATTACAGTTGTCCTGTATTATCGCATGTGATCTCATTAAAGTTGTCCTGTAGAGATGATAAGGTTTGCTTTTCGCTATTTCAGAGCCAATACCAGTGTAAACTGAAGGCCTTCTTGTAAGACGCGACAATTTTAAGAGACAAGAGAATGAAGACACTTAGTTACCGTTAGTGAGATGATAAATAAGTTTCGTCCACGTGAGAATCTCACTTTGCTTGGGTAAAAACTTAGACTCACTTTCAAGACTTCACACAGAAATCCAATATATTGTCTACGGCAGAACACTTACTTCAATGGCTCGTATAGTAAGTTATGTTAATATTATGATCTTATTTTCTCTTTAAATAAAACACTCGGAACACGATTAGTGAAGTATTTAACTATAATTTTTAAATATATATTTCTATAGTGAAGTTCTGTCATATAATTAGTTCGATAGTTAGATAAATGTTTAACAATTTTGTTGCTAACTCGATGTTTTTACCATTCAAATCTTTTCTGAAATGTGTACGATTAAAACGGTTACATTTCAAAATAGAAATAAAATAATATTATTTTTTAATTCAAACAGAGAAGTTGAAAGGGAATCTTTGTCTCTCTGATTATTTAATCCTGAAAGGCGTAAATCTATCACGAACACAAGTATCCGAGTTACAGTTGCTTTATGATCACCCAATGGTTTGATAAAGTTTTTTGTATCACCAGTTCAGAGAAAAAGAATGTTATAATAAATAACTTACTCTGTTTTCAAAGCGACTGAGTTCCTGAAAAGATTTTCGCGAAGTTAAGGTTTAAAAAATGTACTCATTCAAGCTTGTTTATTTGTTTTATTAATTTCGTGCAAAGATATACGAGAGCTATCTGTGCTAGACGTCCCTAATTTAGCAGTATAAGATTAAAGGGAAGGCAGCTAGTCATCACCAATCGCCGCCACCTTTTGGGCTATTCTTATACCAACGAATAGTGGAATTGAACATCACATTATAACGTCCCCACGACTGAAAGGGCGAACATGTTTGGTGCGACAGGGATTTGAACCGAGATCCTCAGAAGTCGAGTGCCTCGATGGGCCGTCTCATTCGAGCTCCTCCTTGTAAATGTTTAATATAAACCTACTTTTTTCTTTTAACGTTTTGCATAATTAATAGCCATATAAATGAGTGAACCAAACAGTATAGTTAATATATAATACAAATTAAAACGTCTGGAACATATAGTGTATTTAAAATTAAGAGAAACTTTAAAATACTAGAACAAATAGTATATTTAATATTAGGAGAAACTTGAATAAAGCATCAGGAGAAATTAAAAAAAATAAATTCGATACAAACGCATATCAAATAATATCAGTTTTCTTGTATCCACACGACGCAGGCTCACTCTTGTTCATCACGTAATGCGATATAGGCTGTCGTCTTGGGCTCGGCATGGCCAAGCGCGTTAAGACGTTCGATTTGTAATCCGAGGGGCGCGGGTTCGAATCCCGGTCGCACCAAACATGCTTGCCTTTTCAGCCTTGGGGGCATAAAATGTGACGTTCAATTCCACTATTCGTTGGTATAAGAATAGCCCAAAAGGTGGCGGCGATTGGTGATGACTAACTGCCTTCCCTCTAGTCTTACGCTGCTAAATTAGGGACGGCTAGCGCAGATAGCCCTCGAGTAGCTTTGCGCGAAATTCAAAATAAACAAGCTATCGTCTCAAGGTTTCAATAAAAGTCACCTGGTTATTTGGTTTTCAAAGTTTCCTGTTTAAAATACCATAGTGGTCATAATTTATATAGACGCTTCATACCCACTAAGTGGTTTTTAAATAAAGACATATTTTTTATCGACAAAAATATCCCCAATTGCAAACGAACAAATGACGTCAAATCCCGAATAGAACGTTGAGCGAGTAGTTCGAAAGTAACAGTAGGGTTCCCACTGGTCAAATGATCTCTGTTCTCAGTCACTACCGACAATTTTTATGGTAGCGAAAGT
The DNA here is from genome assembly GCF_004210375.1 of Tachypleus tridentatus. Classification (NCBI taxonomy): domain Eukaryota; kingdom Metazoa; phylum Arthropoda; class Merostomata; order Xiphosura; family Limulidae; genus Tachypleus; species Tachypleus tridentatus. The sequence goes on along the minus strand of NC_134829.1, from coordinate 52,361,666 downwards.
TCTTAGTACTAAGTTGTTGTTATTTCTTGCGGTGGCAAAAACCATAGCCTAACTGGCTCTCTTCTTTCACCTAACAACACTGTCATGAACACAAACAGTCTTTATCCGGGTTCTTGACTTTCTTGTAGTTACACTCTGTGAATCAGACATGATTGCTTCGTGTAAGAATGTTCAATGGCTTAATAGGATTTTCTATACTAAACGTTTTTCATGTTTTTTAACACCGTTGTTTCACAATACTTATATACAATGTGAGATCAAAACGAATGCATTGATGTAGCAGCGAACATACTAAGGAACCTCAACGAAAACTGTAATGTTTCACAAATTAATGGAATATAAAATATCACTTCATTAAAGTATCAGAGACAACTTGTCGTGTTATTTGGCAACCAGAATTAATAACATATTAATTTTACATCGTGGAGATATGATGTGACGCACAAATGTTCAAATAGCCACAAATTTTCAGAAATAACTATAAACAGTTTGATATTTTCAACAATGTTGTAAATCAGGACCCGCGTTAGCGTTAAATTCCACGTAGATAACATATAAAAACTAAACATACGGTGGAAGAAATAAGACTTAATTTTTTTCAGTTTCAGTAAAACTTGAAAGCTCATTTTGATAAATGTGGGTCGTGATTGCTGCGAATTAGACGAAAAGTTATAAAGGCGATTGGACCGGACGAGGCCCATGGTTTAGAATGCCCTAACTGTGAATCTCCAAGTTCCAGGTTTCCGCCCCGTTAGATTATAGACAAATGATTTGTAAAAATAACGATAAAGTTCTACTAATTGGTCAGAAAAGAATGACTTAAGACTTGGCGTCCAGAGCTGTCAATTTCGTCTCGTCAGGTGAGGCATTACGTCATATAAAATTTTCATGGCCTTATCTAAGCACGTGTAACGTATTTTTGTTATTTTTAAATTATGTTTTTTGTTTCTGAAATTTGCGCAAAGCTATTCGACGGCTATCTGCGCTAACTGTCCCTAATTTAACAGTGTAACACTAGAGGGAAGGCAGCTAGTCATCACAACCCACCGCCAACTCTTGGGCTACTCGTTACCAACAAATAAAGGGGTTAACCCCCCAACTGAAAGGGCGATTATAACGAGGATTCGAACCCGCAACCCTCAGATTGGAGTCGATCGCCTTAACCACCTGGCCATGCCAGGCCTAAATTTAAACATTCAAAATGATGTTTCTTGTACAAAGGAGGCCGGCCCATCATGGCCAGGCGGTTAAGGCACTCGACTCGTAATATGAGGATCGGGGGTTCGACTCCTCGTCACACCAAACGTGATTGTCCCTTCAGCCGTGGAGGCGTTATAATGTGACGGCGAATCTCACTATTCGTTGATGAAAGAGTAGCTCAAGAGTTGGCGGTGGGTGGTAATGACTAGTTCCCTCCTTCCAGTCTTACACTGCTTAAATTAGGGACGGATAACCTTTGTGTAGCTTTGCGTGAAATTCAAAACACCATCGTGTGCAAAGGTCCTTCTTTACGTATTACTTTTGAGGCTTGAAAAGAAAAATCTACTATGTTATCAAGCTGTATCATGCAATATATTTCGCTATTATCTGCGTATTTTTGGTTAATAAAAATCTATATCGGGTTAGAATAAATATTATTGTATGAATGGAGTGTTTTTTGGAGATTAGTAACAGAATATAAATATGAATAGTTCGTACTTTTATGGATACGGTGAGCATGTTTGGTGTGACGGAATTTCGAACCCGCGACCCTCAGATTACGAGTCGAACGCCTTAACCCACCTGGCCATGCCGAGCCTAAATTATGTTTCAATTGTAATAAAATATTACATTAATTAATCGCTACAAAAAACATAATTACAATATTTCTGAATAAGGGGAAAAATAATTGTTTTGAAAGAAATAAAACTGAATTCGAGAAGATACTGGACCATCAGTAATCCCTTTCTTGAGTTATATTTTGTATTCTTATATATACATATATCTACTTATAAATATGTAAGTTGATTAGGTAAAACCTCTAATGAACTCTTAGGTTTGTCAGGATTTCCTGTAATATCTGGTTGTGGTTAACTCTATATTTCAATATGGTCCCTACAGTTTGCCAAGGGATTGCTACAGTGATATTGGTGACTTCCTGCAATATATTTGGTATAAATGTTACCAGCTTGTCTTCGAACAATGCGTGTATAACGCTCATCTGATATAAATTAATGTGTTTCTTAATTTCATGCAAAACACTGAAAGACTAGAATCATCACCGCCCACTTTTTTACGCCCAAATAGTTGAATTAAATGTCTTTGATAGGACGGGGATTTGAACCCCGCCCTCCCATATTGCGGACTCCAGCGTCCTAACCACCTGGCCATTTCGAGTTATATTACTTTGTAGTTACAATAACAAGTTAGAAGAGTGCAAACTCATAATTTTCGTTGTTCTTACTTACAGTCACCAGGGATGCAGTTTTGAGCAAAGTTCAGCACACACTTGCAGCCCACACTGTTACGCTCAGTCTAGCAACCATCTGTTCATTGCCTTGGTTGTTTCAGACAGTGATTTTGTTTTGAATTTCGTGCAAAGCTATTCGAGGGCTATCTGCGCTACCTCTCCCTAATTTAGCAGCGTAAGACTAGAGGAAAGGCAGCTAGTCATCACCACCCACCACTAATTTTTGGGCTACCCTTTTACCAACGAATAGTGGGATCGACCGTCACATTATAACGCCCCCACGGCTCAAATCCCCATCACACCAAATATGCTCACCCTTTCAGCCTTGATGGCATTATAATTTCACAGTCAATCCCACTATTCGTTGTAGAAGAGTAGCCCAAAAGTTGGCGGTGGGTGGTGATGACTAGCTGCCTTCCATCTAGTCTTACACTGCTAAATTAGGTACGGGTAGCGCAGATAGCCCTCGAGTAGCTTTGCGCGAAATTCAAAACGAACAATTAAAATGGAAAAGTGATTGTAAGTTACAAAAGAACGATAGTATTGTAGCGTCAAAAAGTAGAATAAATTATCAAAATAAACAAAGGCAAAAGAAGGATCCATGGGTATGCATTTTGTCTAGTCTTTAGCAAAAACACAGATCATTACATATTAAACACAAAAGTTTTAGACCAGAGGATATTTCACGAGTTGAATAAAACGCCCAGTGACTGTTAACTCACAAGTGAATAAGGTTGCTATGCAACCAAATATCCAGATGACGTAACTACAATCAATGGAAATACTTATTCCCTGGCGGACATAATATTTATATTTGTTTGTTATTACATTATTCTGTTTGGATACCAGTGTCTATGTATTTATATTTTATCATCAGCCATATCTGTTTACGTGGAAAATCTTATAGCATATTTCCGTTGTATAAATTATTGCTATGTTGGCTCGTTTCTATGTTATTATTTTGCATTGGTTAATAATGCAGCTTGCTTTCACCGTAATACACTTAGATTATTTCAGAGTTGTTTTCTTGTTACTGCATTGCTTATGGTTACTTTTGAACTGATTATTTCTCTGACATATGAACCAAAGTAAAAGTAGGTTTACACGATAACATATAGATTGTATAGAACACCAAATACATAGAACAGCTTTGACAAGAGTAGCAACAACATACGCGACACCAGTATCAAACAAAATGAACCGAAGACATCAACATGACATATAACAACAGATTCAAAAAAGGCTTAAACGAGAATACCAAAACATTACGCAACATCTAACCTTATACCTCCACCCATGAAGACACTAACATGATGCATAACACTGATATAAAAATTAGCTTACGTGGTACACTCAGCAAGGTTTTCATGAGAAACTATTCACTGAACAAAAGTTTATACTGAGATACCAAGACGGTAAACAACATCAGAAGAGGATAGCAACCCAATTCATAATACCACCATCAAAGAAATGGAACACAGCATTACCAGCACTGTAGTTGTTACAGAAGGTTTGTACAAAGAAACTTACTCACTACAAAACACTAAGTGCTAGGAACATGATATAAAACACAAGTCAGGATACACAAAATTGTTGCTAAAAAAGAGCTGCATAAGAAACATAACACTGTACATAACACTGATGTTAAAGAACAGATACATAAGAAATACTGTACACAAGGCTGGTGTTAAACAAGTGTTACATGAAAAGTACAACACTGTACATAACACTGATGTTAAAGAACAGATACATAAGAAATACTGTACACTGTTACATGAAAAGTACAACACTGTACACAACACTGATGTTAAAGAACAGATACATAAGAAATACTGTACACAAGGCTGGTGTTAAACAAGTGTTACATGAAAAGTACAACACTGTACACAAGGCTGGTGTTAACTAAGTGTTACATGAGAAACTCAATACTGTACCCAACACCGGTATTAGAGAACAGTTACACGAAAAATCCAACACTGTACATAACACTGGCGCTATAGCACATCTACATAAGAAATTAAACACTGCACATAACATCATATGACAAAGAACATTTAAACGAGTTTGTATAATACCTCGTTGAGGATAATAAATAACAAGTTATGAATTATTTTTTTTTATATGGAGAGAAACATTTACATTAGAACAAAACACTGTTTTTAGACAAAGCAATTTTTGGGGGTTTTATTTTATCGCCAAAGTAAAAAAATAAAAAGGCAGGGAATAAATGTAAAAAGATTATCTCAATAATATATGCCAGACGATTTTAAGACAGCATACATCAATTCTTAAATTAAGAGTTTATCGCCTATAACAAAAAAGATGTTTTAGGACATGTACTTTTGTAGTTTCATTCTTACTATTGTCCAGCGCTGAAACGTGACATGGGCAGTTTAGATCATTCCTTTTGAGAAACTTTTGACAGACTATCTAAAGTACAGGAAGCTTAGAAGACCACCATTTAAACAAAAGGACCATGGAAACTGCACGAGTGGGCTTGAATGACATGTGGTCGATTGTGATTACTGCAAAAGTAACTTCTTTAGATACAGTTCTCATGAAAACAGTAACTGATTTCAAGGTCTGATTTCTTGGGAGTATTCTTCGACTTTGAACTTGTACTGACGATGTTATTAATGGTACCAGGAGAAACGTCCAGTTTCATTGTAGAAGTTTCTTCATTCTTTTTTGTTACAGTCATCTTTACTTTTCTGATTAAGTTGCTATGAATCGGATTGGCTGTGGTGTTATTCTGAATCCCATAACTGAATTTTCTCAGGCATACTGTCCAGAATTAATTGTGAGGATGAAGTCATAAGTAGGTCACTGGGGCTAAATGCTAGGCTAAAGTTAGTAAGTAAGGATGAGCTGATTAGCTGGTTGGACATGCGAGGTCAGCTCAGTGGAAGAATGGGGCTTTTTTTTTGGAATGGTTTGTTTACTTTTAAATAAAAACTGGTTTGTTTGCAAGATATATTAACTCAGCTTTAAGAGAAGTGTTAAACTAGACAGTGGTGAGGGCCAGGATAAACTAAATGCTAAAATAAAACGATGTGGAGAAAAATTGAGGACAAGAAATAAGTATAGAAGCAGTTTGCTCCTGAAGAAGAAAGGTCCTCCTTTCGAAAGCGCTAGGGTTATAGGGTTTCAATTCATTTTCATCAATACTTCTTGGACCTACGTATTTTTAAAACATCAAGAAGCAGTTCTAAAGATAGGCTTAATTGTTACCATTATAATGCTAGAAGTGTAATAACAGAAATAGAAGACTTTAGGGCAGTGGTAGGAAGGGAATGTTTTGATGCAATGAGAAAAACTGAAACATGTTTGAATGTTGGTAATTACTATGACAAATTTGTTTGAAATACAAGGATACAAGTTATTTAGTACGGAGGGGATACTAAAGAGAGAGTGATATCTTATGTAAAATGTGAGTTATATCCTATTTAAGTTGAGAATATGAAAGATAATAACAAGGAGATTGAATCCATTTGCGTTTCTATTAGCGGATATAAAGGGAAAAAGGCTTTTAGTGGACGCTTGTTACAAACAACCAGATGATATTGATGAAATTAGTGAGAAACTTTACAATGAGGTTAATATTTCATCTGTTAATAAAGTCATAATTATGGATTACTTTAATTTCAGACATGCAGATTAGGAAATGCTAGAGTCAAGCCATGAGGGAGAAAGGCTTTTGAAGACTGTTCGTGGTGGTTTTCTTCACTATTTAGTCAAATAATCTATTAGAAACAATGCTAAGCTTAGATTTTTATTTTTAATTTGACACATAGAAATGATTGAGAGGTTGGAAACAGAGGAACATCTGGGTACAAGTGATCCCTTCTCTATTAAGTCTAATGTTTTGCTGTTTGTGGAATAAGAAATAATGATAGTTTGGTTACAAATTTTGAAATGATGCAACAAGTGTTTCTTGTGAATTGGACAACTGAGTTATTTGGAGACTGTTCGCGTGTGGAAAAGTTTTGCACATTCAAGGTAGGAAGAAAAGGTTAGAAACAAGTAAAAACCAGGTTGACTCACAAAGAAAAACATCATAAGACATTTAAATCGACTGGTATGACAAAAGGTTAAGAGATTTTAGAAGCTAAACAAAATTTGGTAACAGGAAATTAGGACATGAAGAAGGTTGGGTGAAAATGTAAAAACTAACAGTACGTTTTTCGTACATTAAGGGCAAAAATAATGTTATGATGGCGAGAAGAACCTTTAAGAGATGATAAAGGAAAGATCGTATTTTATGATTATGAGATGACTGGTTATTGAATTTTGTTTTTCTTCGGTGTTTACTAACGAAGAATTGAGCACTATTCTACATTTTCGACACTTGATGGATGATCAAACAAGATTACTACATTAATTCTGAGCAAGGTATTAAAGAATTTGAAATTTTAAAGAACAGTAAAACTCCTAAGCCTAACAATATTCACGCAAGAGTTTAGAAGGAGATTAAAGATTGGGCATGTGAGACAGTAACTAGTGTTTTTTGTCATTCCTCGAATAGTGGGCAGGTATCAAAGGATTGGAAATTAGGTAATGTAACGCTTCCTTTTAACAGAGGTGATACAAATTATCTCAGTTATTGTAGATCCATTAGTTTCACATCAGTTATGAGAAACGTTTTGGAAAGTCTGTTGAAAGACGTTTTACAAAACCATTTAACAAAGTTTAGAATTTTATTGGATAGTTAACATAGTTTCACTAAAGCAGAACTTTGCTTTTCAAATCTTTTGACATTATTTTAAGAGGTTGCTGCTTATATAGGTGAGGGTAAGAATGTAGATTTGATGTATCTAGATTTTCAGAAAAGTGCAACATAAAAAGCTTATATGATCTCTGTAGGTATGGGGGATAAGTTAAAACATTGGATAGAAGAGTGGCTTGATGGAAGGAAGCGGAATGTTATTACAAATGGAGTTCAGTCAAACTCGATTAATTTCACGAGGGGGATACCTCATGGCTCAGTCTTAGGACCTTTGCTCTTTTTTATTTTCATCAATGACATAGATGAAAGAATGGTCAATGGTACCTAAATTTGCAGAAGATATTAAGAAATATTTTGAATGCAAGTAATGAAAGGTTATAGTTTCATTGTATAAGCCACATCTGGAGTGTTGTGTTCAATCTTGAGTTCCTTAAAGTAGGAAATACACTGAATGGTTAAAAATGGTTTAGAAAGAGGTTACTAAAATGGTGTCACGGATGGAAGTGTTGTCACCTGAGGAGAGGCTGAAATTTCTCAAACTATTTTCTCTTATAAACAGAGGAATTGGAGGGGAAATCTGCTGAGGTGTTTAAGATTGTAAAGGAAACTAACTGATAGTGTTGATGCATCATTGTTTGTCTTACTTAACACAGAGGACACAAGTATAAATGGAAGTTTTATTTTTCTAAAGGGGTGGTTGGCTTTTGGAATGGGTTATCTTCAGATGTTGAGATGGTAAATGTAAGTGAGTTTGAGATAAAGGTTGCTAAACATATGAACGATAAGGAGTGGCTTTAATATTTTTAAAAATGTATTTACTAATATTTTTTTAGTTTATCAAAGTTTAACAGCTGAGATGGGATGGAATAATAGGTCTCAAAGTTTTATTATGTTAACTGCTTTACATACTGAAGTTTTCCTTTCGAATGTTTGGTTTGTTTTGAATTTCGTGCTAAGCTACACAAGGGCTATGTGCGCTAGCCGTCCCTAATTTAGCAGTGTAAGACTAGAGGAAAGCCAGCTAATAATCACCACCTACCGCCAACTCTTTGGCTACTCTTTTACCAACGAATAGTGGGATTTACCGTAACATTATAACGCCTACACGACTGAAAGGGCGAAGATTTTTGGTGTAACGGGATTCGAACCAGCAACCCTTAAAATGACGGGTCGAGTGCCTTAACCACCAGGCTATGCCATGCCTCCTTCCGAAGGAGAACACTATTAGCTCCTTTACTCTCAATGTTGTCTTCTTCATCTTTAAGATGTTGATTTTCGAATATAATTCCTCTGAAAATGCTTTGTTATAATAAATGTTCCTTATCGACTTGTTAAGAATTCGCAGAGAACCAAACATACAGGGACAAAACACGCCGCCAGGTGTTGTTTTCAGACTCATCTCATTCATTACACAGTTGGCTCTTGTAAACTGTAATTAGCCTTCTGTATATAATGTAGGAAGCGGAAAAGGTTTTATGTTTAATTAAGATGTCAAACAAATGAAAAAAGAAAACAGATTAAAGATTAGAACTTTACATGCCTGCAAAACCATCAAGCAAAGTAAATTCGTTTCGAAGGAGTAATTTTTAGTGAAGTAATAAATTTGATGTAACCAAATGTGTTTTTATACCTTATCTACTTCTGTACCTTTATTTGAAAGATAAAATATTTATTTTTTGTTTTATACTTCACCCTAAACTATACGAGGGCTATCTGATGTTAACTTTCACTAAATGGGCAGAGATTTAGTAATGGGTGGGTGGTTAGTCGACATCACCCACTGCCAAACCTTGCACTATTTTTTTACAAACATTTTTGATGAAAAGATTCGGTAAAATAATAAAAATAACTTATATGTGTGAATGTATATATATATTAACTAAGTCTGAATTTGACTTGTAATTTGAATTCGTGGGTTCGAATCCCCGTCGCACCAAACATGCTTGCCTTTTCAGCCTTGGGGGCAATATAATGTGACGGTCAATCCAACTATTCATTGGTAAAAGAGTAGCCCAAAAGGTGGCGGCGATTGGTGATGACTAGCTGCCTTCCCTCTAGTCTTACACTGCTAAATTATAAACGGCTAGCGCAGATAGCCCTCGTATATCTTTTCGCGAAATTCAAAACAAACACACCAAACATGTTCGCCCTTTTAGTTGTAGAGGTTATAATGTGACGGTCAATCCCATTATTTGTTGGTAAAAGAGTAGATAGTCCTTGAGTAGTTTTGTACGAAATTCAGAACAAACTAATAAACTCTGAATTTTTGTTTAGAAGTAAAGAAAGTTTAGTAAAATACAAGTGTAATCTAACAAATTGTCCTATGCATACTGTACCTAACCCTGAGCTTCTGTTTTACACATCAGTGACTGATATGTTGAGTTAAACATAGCAAGAGTAAGAGTTTTAATATTTTGTTAAAATGATTTAACTTTAGACACAAACTTCCTATCTTATGAGGCCCGGCATGGCCAAGTGTGGTAAAGCGTTCAACTCGTAATCTGAGGATCGCGGGTTCGAATCCCGGTCGTGCCAAACATGCTCGCCCTTTCAGCCGTGGAGGCGTTATAATGTGACGGTCAGTTCCACTATTCGTTGGTAAAAGAGTAGCCCAAGAGATGGCGGTGGGTGGTGATTACTAGCTTCCTTCCCTCTAGTCTTACATTGCTACATTAGGGACGGCTAGCGCAGATAGCCTTTGTGGAGCTTTGCGCGAAATTCTTAAACAAACAAACAAACAGTAATATTTGAATTTCGCACAAAGCTACTCGAGGGCTATCTGTGCTAGCCATCCCTAATTTAGCAGTGTAAGACTAGAGGAAAGGCAGCTAGTCATCACCACCCACCGCCAACTGTTGGGCTACTCTTTTACCAACGAATAGTGGGATTGAACGTCACATTATAACGCCCCGACGGCTGAAAGGGCGAGCATATTTGGCGCGACGGGGATGCGAATCCGCGACCCTCGGATTACGAGTCGCACGCCTTAACACGCTTGGCCATGCCGGGCCTAACAAACAAACAAACGAACGAAAACTGCCATGCAGCCTACAACATGCGTATATTTCTTATAGCAGAACTACATCGGGCTTTATTCTGTGCTCACCAATGGGAATCGAATTGCTGAGTTTATCGTTTTAAATTCATGGTCTTTCCGCTGTCCAATTGGAAAACCGACATACAATTTTAACGTTTTAGACATTTGTATGACGTTTCTGTCGTTGGCTGTGTTTATTCATTGATTTTCCCTTGGGACTGAGTGCTAAGCTTCTACAGGTATAATGGAAAAATTCGTGGGTCGATTCCCACAACGGACAGCTGTGTAAATTTGTGCCTAAACGAACAGTCAGTCATTTATCAATGACAGAAGTAAAAGTCTTTCACATCCAAGTTTTTTTTTTTTTAATATTTCTGTAACACTTGAGAGGGTAAAGCGTTCACACATTTTTCACACTTTCCTTGGAAATATTTTTCATTGTTTTCTTATCGCCAAGGCACAAAATGGGTACTCTGTTATTCGTGGGAATCGAGCCTCAGTGTTTAACATTGTAAGTCTATAAACATAATCCTGACCCAACGTACAACATTTTTCGATTTTGTTTTCCATCTACGCAACAGGTTATGACCTAATTTTCAATATATTGTTTTTGAATGTTGACAAACGAACTGCTTTGATTGTATTTCCTTGTATTTTGTCTCTGTAATTTCTTTCTTTTATCGTTTTCTTTTTCCCGAATTTTGGGCAAACATATGTAAAGGATCATACACGCAAAAACAACTCTCATTTTAAACTTATAGAGACTGGAGTAAAACAGCTAATCAACAAAACCTTCCGCCAACTCTTGAGCTACTCCTGCCTTACGGAACTTAATTGTTCCTTGTACAGTTCACCCAGGAACCCAAAGTGCGGAACGGAGTTTTACGGAAAGGGATACGATGCGTCAACCTTTATATACAAAACTGTTTTCTTTAAAATGTATTTAATTGAAAATAGTAACAGGAATTTCTGCTACAGAAAACGTCGTGTGCAGACACAAATGAAACGGTGATCTTTAACAGATATTTGATTGAAAGTAGTAACAGGAATTTCTGCTACAGAAAACGTTGTGTACAGACACAAACGAAACGGTGATCTTTAACAGATATTTGATTGAAAGTAGTAACAGGAATTTCTGCTACAGAAAACGTTGTGTACAGACACAAACGAAATGGTGATCTTTAACAGATGTTTGATTAAAAGTAGCAACAGGAATTGTTTCTAAAGGAAACATCGTCGTCTATAGACTTAAGCGAAACGGTTCTCTTTAAAACATATTTGATTTAAAGTAGCAACAGTAATTGTTTCTAATTAAAACATCGTCGTCTACAGACTTAAACGAAACGATGATGAAAACAGTCATGTGAGAACAGATAGATTTATAAGTTTTCTATTTTGGTTAAACGCTCTGTGAAAAAATAAAATTAGTAATTATAAAAGGCCTGAACGCAGCCTAATGTTTAACGTATTGGACCCTGGAGTTTGTGTTACATGGTTTGGATACCCTTGCAACCAAAAACAAATTGCACTCCGTTTTATTAAGCATTGGGCGAGTTACAATAGTAGTGATAAAATTCTGTCTGACAAGAGTAGCGCAAAAGCTAGCGGGATGTGTTATTCACTTATATGTCTCTCGAGCAGTTGCGAAGAAATCCAACTAATAAACAAAATATCATAAACATCTGAAAAAGAACAAAACAACAACAACAACAAACACATCAGGTTTCTGTTTCGTTTTATAACCACAACATATCTGATACTGACGTAGTTTTCAGCCATATCAGGAAGAAATTATTATATTCCCGGGAACTACAGGAGCACAACTAGTAATTGTTTGATTTTACACTAATTAGTTTTTAGTAATATTCGTTTGAACTCAACCTTAAAACTTCCAGACTAATTACTGAATATACCATTAGTTTTTAGACGATGCGTTGGGATTTACTAATTCTTATAATTAGACGGGAATCGATAGAGGGACCTTTAATCTGTGTGCCTTAACTACGCTTTCTTTGCATACTTCACTATAATGGAGAATTTTAAATTATTCCATTCTACCTAAGCGAGTTTTCTTTTCAAGATAGACTTATGAGACTGAGGCTGCACGTGGTCGATGGAATAGTTTATTCTATGATGTGCTTTAATTGGGTTTGCCAATGCTTATTACTGCTGTTCTTAATCAAGTGTTTCTTCACGGTACGCTGTGCAGCGTAATAACTTAATGATATCGTACATGTTTTAACTCTAAAAGGTTTTGGTTGTAATAGTAAATATGTTACGCTTTCCTCATTGGGGTCTTTAACATTATCTACTGAACATAATTCACCATCCAAATTAAAGTGTAAATGTTTCTATAAGTTCCAACACTACGTTAAATTATAGGCTTTACAGCCAAGCTTACTTTACCATACTAACTTAAAAATAAACGTACTTGTATAACTTCACGGTTGATCGATTAGTTGACTGAGAAACAAAACACAGACCGATTCACAATTATATGAAACAATAACACCCTCTGACTGATTTAGTTACAGACTAGTAACAACTCTGGCTGTTTGAATCTTTGTATTTATAAGATGTTCCTCTGATTTACTAAAAATTCTAATGTCAACTTTTCAGAGCTCTCTGAACCTACATTATTAAATTTCTCGTTTCAACTTTTGCGCCATCTAGCTAACGTCTCAATTTTTAAAAAAAAGCATATGAGACACTATTAATATATAATAAAGATTCCGCATAAGAAAAAATAAACGCTACACCCACGCCACCTACTTCCTGGAAAAAAACTTGTCTAGAAAGTATATTGAACTGATTAATTCACCAGAGAAGGAAGATAAGAAAGTAATTATTATTTTTCTATGGCTAAATGACTAAAATAATATATATATATATATATGTGTGTGTGTGTTTGTTTGTACAGTTTAGGTCTGCGTAAAAAATATTATTCAGACAAAATAAAACATGAGAAACATAAGAGAACTTTGAGATGTACACTTTTCACAGGACATGTTCTTTAGGACTAAGCAACTGGTTGAAAAGCACTTCGTTGTTGTTTGTTAACGCACTAAAAAATTCCATTGGTGAAACTGTTTGGAAATGACTCGTTAGACTTTACGTTGAACGATACCCAGCAGCGAATAGAAATGGACAATAATAATGACGTCACACTGAAAGAGCAGACGATAATGGAGGTTGTTAGGTGTATGTTACGTTGTTAAGTTAAAGTTCCTTCATAGTGTGTCATAGACGAAAGGGTGTTTATAACAAGTTAAAGAAGGAAATAAATCATTCTGAGAGACATAATCCGTATATTTTGCATTCTGTCCTCCAATAAACAAACACGGATCGAATGCACCAGTGTAATGATACGGCTCTTTGAATGATCGACTGAAGAGGTAATTTTGAACTGCCATCTGATAAACTGCTGTCTGCATACATGTCTTTACTTCTATGGCGGGTTTCATACTATTTTATAAAAATATTTACTGTAACATTGCCCAAGTTCAATGAGAAATGTTTCATAGCGAGTTTTATGATACGTCGTTCAATTTGTTAAACCTTTTTCAGAGGGTTAAAAATATGTCAATCTAACATCATGAGGAAAGTGTAGTTTTAAGATGGCTGATGTCTACAATTAAGAATTATTAGTGCATTAATTTGTGTTTTACATATTGTTATAAGTAATAATACAAAGACTAATAGTTTAGTCGTGTGAACTAACTAACCACACCCGTCCTCTGATAAATTTGTTCTTGTACACTTCATTGAAGGGTTTTTCTCTCTGCAGCTTGTAATAGTTTCTAACACTGGTTTAATCATACCTAATTAGATTAACGATAAACTATTTCGACTCCAAAACTTCCAATGGGAGAGCATTAAAATTGGTTGTAAGGTACTAAATAGCATAATAACGTATATTTTAAGTATTTTTCTCCCGAAAGTAGCATCTATATTAATCTAACTGCGTATTTTAATCTTACTACAATGCAGAGTGTAATATAAATGCGCATTATATTCACAAAACCTTTTTTTGTTTTTAAATTTCGCGCAAAACTACACGAGGGCTATCTGCGCTAGCCGTCCCTAATATAGCAGTGTAAGACCAGAGGGAAGATAGATACTCATAACCGCCCTCATCCAACTCTTTGGCTACTCTTTTACCAACGAATAGTGGGATTGACTGTCACATTATAACGCCCCCACGACTGAAAGGGCGAGCATGTTTGTTGTGATTGGGATTCGAACCCGAGATCTTCAGATCACGAGTCGAGGGCCCTAACCAACCTGGCCATAGCTACATGTAACAACATTTTTTATTATAATCCTTAATTTCGTATGTTTTACTACATAATTACACATAAATTCTTTTCAAACGATGTCTACCATCTTTTTCGTGTCACAACCTCTTTCGTTTCTTCAAGCAAATGCTATTAAAAATGGCAGACGATAAAATTTTTACGTTTTTCTTCAATCAAATCTTTTAGAAATGAGTATAATTAAAGTTACGCGCTATTTGGCAAAAGTGATAAAAAAAAGTTATTAAATTTTCAACAAAATCTCGACAAATACATAAAATCACGTATAAAACGTAGTTTTGTGTGGAAAGTTAATTTCCCTACTGGCTAAAATAGAAGGAAATATATATATATATTTATTCTCGAGGTACGAGGATTTCTGGAATATAAGCTCAAGTATTCGCAGAATTTTCAGTCTCGGAGGACGAAACTGATATTAAATGTTCTTACTAGCCCCCAACCATGTAGAACGCGCGGCACGAGCCCCACGAGAGAGCAACGCTCAATTTATCTCAGCCATTGGCAGACTCATATATTCATCTCCTGTTCACATTGCCACGAGCGTTGATTCAATTACTCTCGTGTCCTTTCATTCTACACTAAAACACTGCCACGTGCAAGACCCTGTTCAAGGTCATTCACTTTAAGCAACAAAGATAAAGCACATGGTGTGTGTGTGTATAATGCATGCTAATATTTGTAATTGTAGTTCACGTACAAGGTGTAATTATTTGAATAAGGTTGGTATGATATAAGATAAAAATTCAAAGGAATCCCCCCCCTCTTTTGAATGAAAATAAACTATAAACAGTCACTGTGAACGGCTATCATCCAACCAATCACGTTGTACTACACCGGTGGTATGCCTATAAAAGTACATACAATTATACTATTCTCAACAGTTGTGAATACATGCGTGGCTCTCATGACAAATAGTGACAAATTGAGACAAAGTTTCGTTTTTCAGTGGAAACTTCTATAAAAACTCTGAATAACATATGTGAAACTAGTGGCGTTGATAATAGAAGCTTTCGAGTAACAAAGCCTAACCTCGTGGAAGGTTATATTAAAAAACTCGGGGCATGTTCTTTAAACGATACATGAAAATCCTTTAAGGATTTTGATAATGATCCAGCTATAAATACAGTTGTAGCTGCTATCTCCACGACAGTAAAATAAACATTAGGACGAAGTGGTCCCAATAGAAGTGTATCTGTTCAATAAACACTGCTTAGTTAAGATAAGCTAAACAGAAAGGATGACACGGACATTCACGAGACGTCAATTAATGGGATGATCAAATCTAAAATAGGGTGTTTATCACAGATTAATTCAAGTTGAAATAATGAACAACAGTCTATTTGTAGCGAAGAGAATAACACTACCATGGTACATTTACAACTACGAGGAAGTATGTTGGAGGGCTAACACACGTGTGGACTCGTCTTAACTTACCTTTTTTGGTGGTATACCCAAACCAATAACTGATGGCACCATAACTGTTGGCAGGCACAGGTTCTTATCCATCATTTATCTCTCTCAGCAAAAAGAGAGAGGTGTTGGGTGAGGAATGATCTTCAAACAAGACAGTGATCCAAGCATACAGAATTTTGTGAGATGGTATGCGAAAGGCACAAAAGAAAAAGGCTGATGAAAATATCGTCATTCGTAGCTTGGCTTCTACAAAGTCTCTCTGTGAATATTATTAAAACTGTAGGAGTTTATATGGAAACTGAAAAGCCAAACAGCAATCAAACAACTTGCCTGTATTCTGGGAAGTCATACAGGGAATTAGGTGATAACAGAAAAGCAAGGTGTTATACTCTGTTTAAGCAAATATATAATACCAGTGCGTTTTACAACTTGCTAGCCCTAATTTTTGTTTTCCGTAATGATTAATTAATCAAGAACTTACCATTTAATTACACTAACACAAAGGAAGATACGTGACAAGTAAGATTTACTGTAGTAAGATAGATGTCCCGAAACGTGGAACCGTACAGTGGTTGGGATACGCCAGCTACATTCATATTTAATATTTATTCTCAAGTCGCATACATGAAAAAACATGTACAAACATACAAATAATGGCGACAAAATATGTAGCCAATACTATGCATTTTTTTATTTATTTCTATTGGCGCTTTTACAGTTTACTGACCGGTTTTGAGTTATACTTAACATTCCTGGGCAGGAATAAAAGAAATCTTAAAACTTATGAACCGATTTAAAAATTATAAAGTACCATATTCAGAACATCTTTGAAACATAAATAATCAAAGCACTAAACTATAATGTTGGAAACAGCAACCGCAAAATGAATTCAAAACAGGTTGAGAGTGGCCTAGAGGTCAGCGAATCGAACAATCCAGTGCTCGAGATGTGGTGCTACTGAACACCCGCTATGCTTTCAGTTATATGTACATTATAAAGGCTACAGTCAGTCCTGTTATTCGATTCATAGCCTGAAAAAGTTCTTGTAACGATGTGTAGTGTTTTACACTTCCTTACCCTGCTCTGAGCTGATTCTCGGATGGGTAAACGACGAATCTGCGGATTTACAACTCTGAAATCTGGGGATTGACTCCATACATATATATGTACAGAGATTAGCACTGTGCTAAATAATGAAACAAAAATACAGTTTTTGAGCTTACTTGTGAAGTGTTATTGAGCTATAAAAAATAAAGAGAAACCACTACAATTTTTGTCGTATTTTATCATTATATATGTGTTTATATATATTAATTGAAATTATCTGAAATAACATTAGTATCACAAACAACAACAACAACAAGCCTAGGAAGTTCAGTGTTTAACAAATGTCTTCAGTTATTCCCTTGAATAATATGTATTCATATGATAAATGAGCCTTTGTGCATTAATTTTGAAATAATAAAAACGACTATTTTTTTGAGATAAAGGTCAAGAATTTTAAATTACAAAATATAACAGATAAATATCTTGGACGTATCTGGTGGCTTACGTCTTGAATGTTCGAACAAGTTTGAGTGTTGAAAGCTGCAAATTTCCGTTTCTTCTTTCATTAAAATATATTGAATGACGAACTTTCGATGTATTTTTTACATAATACATCAAATCATTGTTTTATAATTATTTGCACAGAGCATGGTTTGGTATTCAAGTGCGTTTCGAACAGTCCAAGGTTCGAGACATTATATTCGTGAATTTGTAATTCTATCTGTGGGCACGTTGAATAAATGTATGAGTGTGTTGTGTGTGTTTTTATATAGCAAAGTCACTCCGGGCTATCTACTGAGTCCACTGAGCGGAATCAAACCCCTGATTTTAGCGTTGTAAATCCGTAGACTTACCGCTGAACCAGCGGGGGTCATTAAATAAATAATAGCCAATGTCGTTTTTCCGTTCACAGAGCTAGATAAAGTCCTTTTCCTGCTGCACTACTGGTTAAAAAATTCTGTAATGGGCTGATATTCGTACCAACGAAACTTTAAACAATACAACTCTATACAAACATTATTCCAAAACGTCTTCTTCTGTTGGTTAATTTTATTAAATGAGAACAAGGTTCAGGCTTTACTCGCCTGCAATCTTCCAATTATTTGATCCACGCAAACCGTATTTAGTGAAAGTTATGAGTGAATACGTTAAAAAAAAATTATAGTGACGTAGAATTAATTACTTAAGCTCTATAAATTGTATGGATAAACACGATTATACATTACAGCAGTTCCGTTAAAACATTAAACTGTATGTAGCTAACAACCAACACTACAGTATGCAAACAAAGCTGAAACCAAACTGGAGATAAGCAGTAATTAAGTGGAGAATGCTAATCACGTGAAAATAACTAATAACGAAGGTAAATTGATTGGTTATAATATTTCAAGTGCACTACGTCACAAAGGTCATTAATAAAAAGAAAGTAACAAAGCAAAACGTTTTCGTAACAGAAACATAACGACAAGAACATCAGTTATATCAGTTACAATTATAGACAAAGTGTTGGGTTATGAAGGAAGTAAATTGTTTGAAATCTTCTTGAAACACTGATGGAAGGTACCACTCCAACTTGGAACACTGATGGAAGGTACCACTTCAACTTGAAACACTGATGGAAGGTACCACTCCAACTTGAAACACTGATGGAAGGTACCACTCCAACTTGAAACACTAATGGAAAGTACCACTCCAACTTGGAACACTGATGGAAGGTACCACTCCAACTTGGATATAACAAACAGTAACATGTCAAAAACAGACACGATAACTCGCTGTCACATTAAAACACTGATGGAAGGTACCACTTCAACTTGGATATAACAAACAGTAACATGTCAAAAACAGACTCGATAACTCGCTGTCACATTAAAACACTGATGGAAGGTACCACTCCAACTTGGATATGACAAACAGTAACATGTCAAAAACAGACACGATAACTCGCTGTCACATTAAAACACTGATGGAAGGTACCACTTCAACTTGGATATAACAAACAGTAACATGTCAAAAACAGACTCGATAACTCGCTGTCACATTAAAACACTGATGGAAGGTACCACTCCAACTTGGATATAACAAATAGTAACATGTCAAAAACAGACACGATAACTCGCTGTCACATTACCTGTGCCATCTGTGTCCTCCCCTGTGATTTGTATGTTTTGAAGCACACAAACCAATCAAAAGTCTTCATAGTAATTCAACGCTATTTAGACAGTTCAAACATCTAAATGACATCTCGAAAGCAATATTGTAATTGTTCAAATTTTCCAAAGTAACAATGATGCGTCATTTCCGTTAAAGTGCACTTAGAATAATGAGTCTGAAGCGGAAAAAATAAAGGTACCGTTTGTTATCAAGGAAGGCGAACCCCATCTATCCCCGAAAGCTGAAACTTATACAATATATCAGTTTTGAACAGACATCTTGAGGCTTCTGGTTGAAACATTTATGTTTATTTTATGATTGTTAACAAAATCTTTACAAGGGGCTTTGTTATTAGAACAGCTCTTTGCTTGTTTGTAAGATATCTGGAAGGATTAACGAACCACCATTTCTTGGTTGCTTGCGTTAAATTAAAAGCAGATCAAATTATATATGAAATGTTTATTGTATGCAATATGAGAAACACTAGCGTACGTTAGGACAACCTATTTTCACCAGAAGAATACAGCAACAAACTGCATGGCTAACTGATCTCAGAACGTCATTAAGAAAAACACATGAGCATTTTGAATTTAGACCATAATGGCGAAAAGAAAAAATTAAAAGGCTAAACAAAACGAAATATTTAATTCAAAATTAATATCGTTTATTTCAGCAGCACATAGGAAAATTATATCAAGGTATCGCTTACCCAGACCACAGTCATAACAAAGTCGATTTTATTTAGCTAAGATTTAACTCATATCGGAGTTCGCTGAGACTGAGAGACACTTTACTGATAAAATCGAACAGCGGTCGACACGGCCACGTAGTTAAGGCCACCCTTTTCGTAATCCAACAATCGCAGGTTCGAATCCCAGTCACACCAAACATAATTGCTTTTTTAGCTGTGGGTACTTTATAATGTAGCCCAATAGTTGGCGGTAGGTAGTGATGACTAGTTGCCTTCCTTCTAGTATTACATTACAAAATTAGGGATGACTAGCGCAGGTAGCTCTCGTGTAGCTTTGCGTGAAATTCAAACCAACTTAAACCGAGGACCAGTTGATTCCGGTTCTAATGGACTAGTAGTTGGTATTAATGTTCACATAAGCCATTTCTTACAATAAATTTTAAATATTTTTATTAACATTTAACCATTGTCTCATTTGTTAGTTTTTTAAACACATAGTTACACGATATACTGTCTGTGTTCTGCCCATCAGAGTTATCGAGACTCTATTTTTAGAGCTATGAACCTACGTTGTTACCGTTGAATCACTTAGGTTCTTAAGATTCTGATTTTTGAATTGTTAAAGAATGACGATTTTTTATTGGTTTGGTTTTTAATTTCGCACAAAGCTACACCAGGGCTATCTGCGCTAGCCATCCCTACTTTAGTAGTGTAAGACCAGAGGGAAGGCAGCTAGTCATCACCACCCACCGCCAACTCTTAGGCTACTCTTTTACCAACGAATCGTGGGATTGACCGTCACATTATAACGCCCCCACGACTGAAAGGGCTAGCATGTTTGGTGTGACGAGGATTCGAACCCGCAACCCTCAAATTAGAAGTCGATTGCCTTAACCACCTGGCCATGTCAGGCCTAAATTTAAACATTCAAAATGATGTTTCTTGTACAAAGGAGGTCGGCCCATCATGGCCAGGCGGTTAAGGCACTCGACTCGTAATATGAGGATCGGGGGTTCGACTCCTCGTCACACCAAACATGATTGTCCCTTCAGCCGTGGAGGCGTTATAATGTGACGGCGAATCTCACTATTCGTTGATGAAAGAGTAGCTCAAGAGTGGGTGGTAATGACTAGTTCCCTTCTTCCAGTCTTACACTGCTTAAATTAGGGACGGATAACCTTTGTGTAGCTTTGCGTGAAATTCAAAACACCATCGTGTGCAAAGGTCCTTCTTTACGCATTACTTTTGAGGCTTGAAAAGAAAAATCTACTATGTTATCAGGCTGTATCATGCAATATATTTCGCTATTATCTGCGTATTTTTGGTTAATAAAAATCTATATCGGGTTAGAATAAATATTATTGTATGGATGGAGTGTTTTTTGGAGATTAGTAACAGAATATAAATATGAATAGTTCGTACTTTTATGGATATGACTATTTAAGAATGTATTCATGAATAATTTCTCACGTAATGTGCAATAATGACAAAACAGTAGATAATAACATATCAATATTTTATTTTTTTCAAAATACAATAACAAAGTTTAAAACTAAAAATATATTTTTAAAGAGATTTACAGTTATTATAACTTTATGAATACCAGTTTCTCAATTGTCTTGTCAGTGTGACGGTAGCAAACGGGTCTGAGGGTTTTACCTCAGATGCTAAACAAACGCTTTTTGAAAAGGGGGCAGAGGGTAATGCAGCCCTCAAGTAGCGTTTGGCTGGTAGAAACGTGGTAGGAATGTTGTATCCTTTCAATAACTTATACAGTTATATTCTTCAGAAGTACAAGAACCATAGAGGTAGGTGTTGATCTTTGTATCTTCTGATAATGAAGTGGCTCTTTCCATGAAGGCATCGAATAAACTAAATATTTTACTTATTTTTTGTGTGAGGGGGGAAGGATTTACAGTGTGAGTGGGGAAGGATTTACAGTGTGAGTGGGGGAAGGATTTACAGTGTGAGGGGGAAGGATTTACAGTGTGAGTGGGGGAAGGATTTACAGTGTGAGGGGGAAGGATTTACAGTGTGGGGGGGAAGGATTTACAGTCCTATTTTGGTTCAATGGTTGTTCAGGAAACTTTCTTGACTTCTTGCTGCTGGACCATTTGGTTGGATTCAGGGACCACAGTTCTAGTAAAACACTAGTCACGTTTAGACCTGGGATTCATTGATGCAACCAAGTAGAAGATGCTTCTTTGCTCATACTGAGTCATCTTGGTGTGAACGGATTCCTTCGATGCAGAGACACGATTGAAATTATATACGAACTGCATGATGTCAGTTTCAGTCATTAGCCCATAAACTAATGATACCTCGTAACTAGAAGTAATAATGTTATGACCCTGAGTAAAAAGCTGTTGGCTCTTTAAAAGGTCTCAGCATTGTCATTATATCTGTAAACAGAGCTAAATCATGACAAGTAAATTTTGATGTACTAATGTTTAAGTTATCCCGATGAATCTTCAATAAAGACTTCATCATCTTAATTTCTGAGTTCCATCGTGTTGGTGTTACCAACTGACCTCTAGACTCTTTTAGTTAATTGTGTTGATTTCTGAATATATGAATCGATATCTGATGCTTTGGAATTTATTTTTAGTATTGCTTCAGCTTTTTTTTTCATATCGTCTCTGCCCACAAGCTGTAGCGTGTGGAAGAAGCATGGGTTATGTTCAGGAATAAATTCGGATAAACTGTCTTCTAATTTAGATTCATCCAATAACTCATCTTCTGAGTCACTATCTGTAGATGAACTATCACCATCTCTCACACTATTCTGGGTGTGTTATCAAAAGTCACCTTGTTCTTAAGGTTAAAAACACCGTATTGAGCTGCAATGTTAAAATATGTGTGATGTTCCTTGAAGCGCCAACAAGCTAGTATGACTGTTAGTATTTTCCAGTCAACTACAAAATATCGATTGATTTTAAGAAAGCCAGGCATTTGTCTGTAACTCCATATATCTACACTGACATTGATGTTGGGTACAAATTACAGTAGAGACATGGCTTTTTATTGGACTTCATCAGATCTGCTCTGGATCAACATTCTTGACAGATGCTTGCCACTGAAAATAACATACCAAGAATCCGTGGCTGCCATTAGGTCTTGAATACCTTTTGAATCCACTATTGAGAAGTGTTACATTAAAACTAACAAGTTTGTTAGTGATGTGCTTCTAACTAGATTTATAATTAGTTAATTATGTACAGTATGCTGCTATTGTTGGCTGCTGCACGTGGGTGTTACTACAGCAAGGTGTAGACTTTTGTAGTTCAGCATCACGATTATATTATAAATACAAAAGTTCATCTCAGTTATATAATATAAGGTACAGTTTATACTAAAATAATTATAACGTATATATTGAATATATGAAAATGACAAGCAATGTAGTTTAACACGCATGAGAAATTTATTTTACCATATTGTATAATTTACAGAGAATACAGTTAATATTGACCAAAGAAATAGAAGGACTGACCTACAGATGTGTCAGAAGGCTAGAAGTGTTGTTTTTTCCTGAAGTAGAAATAGTCCACTCACAGTATTTATTCTTTGCCCTGATGTGACCACATCTAGCTGTAGGAAGTATTTATGTACCACTGAAGGCAGTTTAGTAACCATTTCAAGTTCTCTCAGGTGACTTGACTAGATTAATAACCAAGTAATACAACAGCTTTTGAGGTGGTTATAGAGTACCAGTCTGATTTAACGACAGTCTAGAAACTGGAAGACTATAAAAGTTGTCATGTGCTCTAAGAATATTACGTATTCACTGAATCATCCAGTGACTATGAATATTATATTCGAATAGGAATGCTTTAGTTTTCCTTCGGATGCAAGTACGAATAATGCCAAAGTTGTATTATAATGCATTCGGATACGAATCCCCAAATGTATTTATTCTTAGAAGCTGTTAACGTAATGCTGGTGTGAGGAATAAAACTAATGAAAATTTACAGTTCATCAAGGCAAACCGGTTCACACCGTTACAGTTTGTTGTCATGCAATTTCCTAAAATAAATACTACCTCAGTATCTGTTGTGTCATGACGTATCTGAGCTAGCGTGAAGAACCCTGGTATTGAACGAAAGCCCAGGTCACCACTGGATAATGGATGACATATAATCATGCACTCTTCTCTGCCTTCGCTCAGAAGTTATTATCAAAAAAATTTATTAGTCGTAAAAACTCATTTTAAAGGTATATGAAAACATAGAACAGACTCTCTTGAATATATCCATTTTTATCTCTGTCATAATATCGACCAATCAGAAAAAAGAAAACCGGTGTTCTTTAGTTTCAGTTTCAGTCACAGTCTACTCATTTTTGAGACTTGTTGCTTCCAAGCTCTGTAGACCGTGAATGGAAAGTTTGCTGAAGAACTAAAGCTAATGAACCAAACAAGTTTGATTCTTCTTACGCCTGCTACCAGTATTAGCATATTCATGAGCAAAATATATATCGAAACGTCCACGTGCTCACGTTTCCCGTAGCGTTACTTTTTATTTTCAGTCACGACTAGCTAACTTGCGAAATTTCATGCTAAATGAAATTAACTGTTCTACTGAAACATGCACGTCTTTTCAGTAGCAGCTAGATCTACTCATAATTACCTGAACAACTGAAACGTATGTCTTCCCAATTGTAGCTAACACTCCTGGTAATTATCTTAAGATGTGATCAAAAGCAGCCGTATTCATCCTCGCTGAGATCTAATTCTGTTAAACGAATTGTTATTCTTAGATCTCCTAGTGTCCACTGTGATATGCGAACAGAATACAGTTGTATATCATGGTAATACAATACAGTCTATCTGTTTATACAGAAATAAATTATGCTAACACAAATCGTCAAGTACTCAGAAATTGTAGTTATGGAAAATATACGTTTAATCATATATTATCTGAATGAATACCATCTTTGAAAACTTTATTGCGCCAAAAACGCACTACAGTATTTATAAATTTAAAGTTCTGTGTTCAATCTAACCCAAGAAAGTTAAAAAAACATGTTTGATTAACATACAATATCATTAAACTGCAGTGAGGGATCTATGCAAAATGGGCCTGGCATGACCAGGTGGGTTAAGGCGTTCCACTCGTAATCTTAGAGTCGTGAGTTCGAATCCCCATCCAACCAAACATGCTCGCCCTTTCAGCCATGGAGGCGTTATAATGTGACGGTCAATCCCACTATTCGTTGGTAAAAGAGTAGCCCAAGAGTTGGCGGTGGGAGGTGATGACTAGCTGCCTTCCCTCTAGTCTTACACTGCTAAATTAGGGACGGCTAGCACAGATAGCCCTCGTGTAGCTTTGCGCAAAATTCTAAACAAACCAAACCAAACTATCAGACGTACACTGTAAAAGACGCAATACATGAAATTTATGATATTTTAGTTTTTACAAAACAAACACCTCTGTTCAAATAGTTTTAATAATCTCTTAATTTATATGCAGAAGAACCTGATGATCATTCATATGGATTTAATGGAACACTTGGCAGAACTGGTTCTACATTTATACAGTTTATGACATATAAATTGTTCATTGTTGTCAACACCACACCTATACCACAACCACACATCACATTCTTATTCGAAAAGGGTTTGGAACTTGTCCTAGAGTCCATACAAACGATTCAACCCATGTTACTATGGAAAACGCGACTCATCTGTAAAATAAAGAAAATACTTATCCCTTTCCGTTGCAGAGCTGTTTTGCCTCCTGTTTTACTTTTAACGAAAAGGCCTCTTGATGTTAGGCGTAATCCCACCTTTTAATATCTGTTTCTAACCTAACACATGAGCAACAGTTTCAGTCCATAACTTAGTACTATGTTATTGCAGTGAAGAAAGATGATCCTATTAGCAGTCGTTGTTATGACTAAGGTTTCTGAACCCATTGGTTTGGAATCAGTTCCAAACAGGTTTAGTTAATCCATAAGAATCCACTTCCATTCGTCCATCGGCTCTCCAGATGTCTGGGATCATAATAAATATCCATTGAAATGGGTTAGAAGTAAGTAAATATCTCATTTTCACACATACATAGAGAGCAAAGAATAGAACTAAACCATATCCATGACTTCACAGGCAAATAGCCTTGATGTATAAACACAAGTACAGCCAAGAAGTTACCATAAAATATAAACATCCAAGAAATGAACTAAACGATTCTGGATAATAACCAGAAGCCGTTTTGTTGGACAATGGGATAGGAGTCAAAGTGAACGAAGAGTTATTAGGTTACTTCCAGTGCATACTTGACAATGCAGCTCCAATAACGTCAAAAGACAAACGTTTCTGGATGACTTAGGCATCGAAAACCAACAGAACGGCTTCTCCATGTTTTGAAAACTGTTGGGAACTTCTTACTTCAAATGTCCACTGTTGTTGTCATAAGAAGTTGTCTTCATAGTGTGAGCTACAATGAAAGAGAAGTTAAACGGTAGCCACTGTTCTACATCAATGGCCAGCTTACCATTTCTTCTCCTATATACTTTACTGGTGTATCCTTTCTCTATTCATCTTTGTCCATTGCCAGATTTCTTCATTTCCTTTCTCAGCCATGTCGTCCTTAAGCCCATCCTACCAATGCATTACTGGCCTTCTCTGTCTTCTCTTGCTGGCTACTGGAATCCTTAAAGTTCTCTTTATTGTTTGTTCTTCTCCTCTTTACGTAACCAAATCACTTCAGCATCGCCTCTCTTGCCTCAACTACACCTTTACCTTTATTACAGAATTATTATTTCCCATATTATCATCAAGATTTCTTTTTCTCCAGAGTGGAGGTCTCGGTTTCATAATGGAACATTAGTAGAGTCACGGTCTTATACGCTTTGACTTTCATTGTTCTGTATTTCTCTGATGCCTGTGACAATCCTGATCCTTGTGTCCACCAGTTTTATCACTGTATAGTTGAGTCAAACATGGCTAGATGATTAGGGCACTCGACTCGTATGTGAGGATCACAGATTCAAATCCATATTACACTAAACTTGCTGGTTCTTTTAGCCGTGGGGCATTATAATATGAGAAAATAATGCTGGAAAACAATTAATGTCTTATGTCCAGAATATTTAGTGAGAAAATATGGTTGGATAGAAATTAATGTTTTTTGTCTAGAGCATTTAGTGAGAAAATATGGTTGGACAATAATTAATTTTTTGTGTCTAGAATAATTAGTGAGAAAATATGGTTGGACAATTAATGTTTTGCGTCTACAACATTTAGCGAGAAAATTAGGTTTGATAATAATTAATGTTTTGTGTCTAGAATATTTAGTGAGAAAATAATATTGGATTACAATTAATGTTTTTTGTCTAGCATATTTAATGAGAAAATAAGGCTAGACAAAAATTAATGTTTTCCACCTAGAATATTTATTAAGAAAATAAGGCTGGACTAGAGTTGTTGTTTTGCCCCCCGCTAGTACAGCGGTATGTCTCCGGATTTACAACGCTAAAATCAGGGATTCGATTCCCCTCGGTGGGCTGAGCAAATAGCCCTTTGTGGCTTTGCTAAAAGAAAAACACACAAACACACACTTGCTGTTTTGTGTCTAGAATATTTAGTGAAAAAATGAAGTTGCACAGGTTTGTTTGTTTGTTTGTTATGTGAACTTCGCGCAAAGCTACTCGAGGGCTATCTACGCTAGCCGTCCCTAATTTAGCAGTGTAATGTTAGAGGGAAGGCAGTTAGTCATTACCAGCCACCGCTAACTCTTGGGCTACTCTCTTACCAAAGAATAGTGGGATTGACTGCAATATTATAACGCCTCCACGAATGAAAGGGCGAGCATGTTCGGTGCGACCGCGATTCGAACCCACGACCCTCACATTAGGAGTCGAATGCCTTAATAAACTATGCCATGCCTAGAATATTTAGTGAGAAAAGGAGGTTGTACATGAATTAATGTTTTGTGTCTAGAATACTTAGTGAGAAAATAAGGCTGGACAAGAATTAATGTTTTGTGTTTATATTATTTAGTGAGAAAATAAGGTTGTACATGAATTAATGTTTTGTGTCTAGAATACTTAGTGAGAAAATAAGGCTGGACAAGAATTAATGTTTTGTGTCTAGAATACTTAGTGAGAAAATAAGGTTGTACATGAATTAATGTTTTGTGTCTAGAATACTTAGTGAGAAAATAAGGCTGGACAAGAATTAATGTTTTGTGTTTATATTATTTAGTGAGAAAATATGTTTAGACAGGAATTAATATTTGCGTCTAGAATATTTAGTGAGAAAATAAGGTTGGAGAAGAATTAATTCTTTATATCTAGAATTTTTAGTGAGAAAATAAGGCTAGATAAGAATTCATGTTTTATGTTTAGAATATTTCGTGAGTAAATATGTCTGTTTAGTAATTAATGTTTTGTATCTAGAATATGTTGTGAGAACTTGTGGCTGGATAGGATTTAATGTTTTGTGTCTAGAGTATTTAGTGAGAAAATAAAGCTGGGCAAGAATTAAAATTTTGGGTCTAGAATATTTAGTGAGAAAATAAGGCTGGACAAGAATTAATGTTTTGTGTTTATATTATTTAGTGAGAAAATAAGGTTGTACATGAATTAATGTTTTGTGTCTAGAATACTTAGTGAGAAAATAAGGCTGGACAAGAATTAATGTTTTGTGTCTAGAATACTTAGTGAGAAAATAAGGTTGTACATGAATTAATGTTTTGTGTCTAGAATACTTAGTGAGAAAATAAGGCTGGACAAGAATTAATGTTTTGTGTCTAGAATACTTAGTGAGAAAATAAGGTTGTACATGAATTAATGTTTTGTGTCTAGAATACTTAGTGAGAAAATAAGGCTGGACAAGAATTAATGTTTTGTGTCTAGAATACTTAGTGAGAAAATAAGGTTGTACATGAATTAATGTTTTGTGTCTAGAATACTTAGTGAGAAAATAAGGCTGGACAAGAATTAATGTTTTGTGTTTATATTATTTAGTGAGAAAATATGTTTAGACATGAATTAATATTTGCGTCTAGAATATTTAGTGAGAAAATAAGGTTGGAGAAGAATTAATTCTTTATATCTAGAATTTTTAGTGAGAAAATAAGGCTAGACAAGAATTCATGTTTTATGTTTAGAATATTTCGTGAGTAAATATGTCTGTTTAGTATATTTCGTGAGTAAATATGTCTGTTTAGTAATTAATGTTTTGTATCTAGAATATGTTGTGAGAACTTGTGGCTGGATAGGATTTAATGTTTTGTGTCTAGAGTATTTAGTTATAAAATATGGCTGGACAGGAATTAATTTTTTGGGTCTAGAATATTTAGTGAGAAAATAAGGCTGGACAAGAATTAAAATTTTGGGTCTAGAATATTTAGTGAGAAAATAAAACTGGGCAAGAATTAAAATTTTGGGTCTAGAATATTTAGTGAGAAAATAAAGCTGGGCAAGAATTAAAATTTTGGGTCTAGAATATTTAGTGAGAAAATATGCCTGGAATGGAATTAATGTTTTGTGTCTGGAATATTTAGTGAGAAAATATGCCTGGAATGGAATTAATGTTTTGTGTCTAGAATATATAGTGAGAAAATAAAGTTTGACAAGAATTAAAATTTTGTGTCTAGAATATTTGATGAGAACATATGGTTTGATAAGAATTAATGTTTTGTGTGTGGAATATTTGATGAGAACATACGGTTTGATAAGAATTAATGTTTTGTGTGTGGAATATTTGATGAGAACATATGGTTTGATAAGAATTAATGTTTTGTGTGTGGAATATTTCGTAAGAAAATATGTCTGGTTAGGAATTAATGTTTTTATCTAGAATATTTAATGAGAAAATATTGCTGGACAGGAATTAATGTTTTGTATCTAGAATGTTAAGTGAGAAAATAAGGCTGGACAAGAGTATTGTGCATATTATTTGGGGCTTGTTACTTTTTTCTGTTTGACTGACTAGTTTTGTTTGTTCCTTAAACGTTTATCTAGAGGAATAATTTCATTATGTCATGCGGAATTTTTCTATTCTATTATCATTTTCAGTTATTTTGCTCTATCGAAGTAATTATAGCAAGTATATATATATATATATATATATTGTAATTTGTAGAGTACTTTTTAGTTTTATCTTAGTTGGAATATATTTTGTTTGAAAGCAATTATGTAGTATGTTATGAGGTACGGATTCCACCTACCATTTAATATCTTTATTGCGAAGGTAATGTTTGTCTGTGAAACAAAACCGAGTGAAAAATATATAATAATTATTAAACGATAATACCTCATATTACAACGATACCGTGTTGACAGAATCTATTCACGTATACTAGAACACAATGTATAGTTAGGGTGGGGAGGGCGTTGTCAAGGCTCGTGCCACGTGCTGCAGGGCGATCTGGTGCGTAATTACCTGACCGACTGATCCCCTGGCGAGAGGGTCCAATTTATCTGATGCG
This sequence comes from Tachypleus tridentatus, assembly GCF_004210375.1. Taxonomy (NCBI): domain Eukaryota; kingdom Metazoa; phylum Arthropoda; class Merostomata; order Xiphosura; family Limulidae; genus Tachypleus; species Tachypleus tridentatus. The sequence continues at coordinate 52,331,397 of NC_134829.1, read as the reverse complement.
TTTGTTCAGTAAGATGTGATGCAACGCCTGGTTAATGCTATCCACTTACATCTATATTATTTCGTTGGAAATAAATGACGATGGAGATATATAGGAAATGAAATAAGCATGGGAACAAATGCACAGTTACGTGGTTCGAGCCCAGTTAGTAATGCTGAAATTGATGTCTAGGTGACTTCTTCTAATTCTATTTACAGAACGTAGAAATAAATGTTTGCGTGGAAGATTTTTCGGATATAATATACAGAAAACAAATGATGTTTACGGTCTAGAAAACAGCCTTATAAATAAGTCGGAAGAATAAATAGGTTTCTTACGAAATCTACGTGAGTCAACCGAAAATATAGTAAACATTCCGAGTTCAGACTGTTTATCTGAACGATCTTCTAAACACTAGCTGGATGATAAATAAAATATAATATTATGTTTCTTTCGTTTTGCATTTTTTTTTTACTCAGATAAATATATCAGGTTAACATCTTCGAAGCCTAAAATTCGTTTTCTGATTCTTATGTTCTTACAGATAAAAGTTCAGATGTCTTTGTTTTTATTTTCTCGTGGAATTAGTTTCTCTCTGTAAAATTCCAAGTAACAATTAAAAACTAAAAATTCAGTTCTCACATACGACAGGGTTCTCGGAACGTTTCGTTAGAATTTTTTTAATATTATCTACTTGTTCCTTCGCTTACATAATTGGCTATCTGTGCTGTGCTTACCAAGTGTATCGATAGTCGGTTTTAAGTTTTATAAGCCTTAGGTTTAACCCTAATTTACAGGTAGACATCAATTTCTTCATATGCATACATGTTATTGACTCTGACGTCTTCTTTTATATGTAAGTTGCTGACCTCCAAGGAAAACAATAAAATAATTACAACAGAATGATTCAGAGACTTCCATCATAAGTTTTAATAACAGAATTAATCATATTATAACTCTCGAACCCTTATTTTCCTATTAATATAAAACTCTATTGTCTATTATGACAAGCTTTATTTGTTTTTGTTGTTAAATGATAATATTAACCTCTTTAAAAAACCATTTAACGTAGAGCAGGAAATTCTAATTTACTATACTTTAAAAAAATTAGAATCATTTTGTTCGTGAATTACTTACCGTAAGTACTTTTAGTGAATTTTCAAAGGTATAATCTACGTTTTTGTGAGTGAACAATAGAATCAAAAGCTAAAATATCCTAAAATAATAAGCTGTTTATGCTATAAACGACTGCAATGTCACAACAATAGCTCTAAAAAAATGTTCTTTTGGTGTCAGTGTGACTTGAAAATAAATGTAAAAAATTAAAAACTATTGGACTAAAACAAAAAATATCTTAACAGTTAGAATAACTTTAATATAATTTGAACATTGCTACGAACTATTGCAATAAAACAAGGATTATAAATGTTATGGGTCTAAAAGGTGATAGTGAGATTAGCATAAGTCTATAGGCTTATGAGGCTAGATATCAGTGTTGGATAGTTGCGATGGGCCACAGCAGATAACGAAACAGATAAATTTACGACATACTTTGTAAACCTTAATGTTCATTATCGATTAAAAGTCAAAACTGTATTGTACGTTTAACCCACCTTCATATTACAAGGTGCTCCCCCTATTGGCACAACGGTGTCTGCGGACTCACACCGCTAGAAACCGAGTTTCGATACCCGTAGTGGGCAGATCACACATAGTCCTTTGTGTAGCTTTGTGCTGAATTCCAAACAAAATAAAGATCCAGTTACAAGAGCTAAATCATTGGTTTTAGACGCATTAGTTCTATGCTCTTCGATTTAAAGCAGTTATACTGTGGCGTGTATAACTCGATACACTCGATGTGTTCCATTTTGATTTTGTAGCAATAAAACAAACTAGTGACAACTGTTGAGTCCCCCGCTAGTACAGCGGTTAGTCTGCGAACTTACAACGCTAAAATCAAGGGTTCGATTCCCCTTGGTGGGCTAGCAGATAGCCCGATGTGGCCTTGCTATAAAGAAAACACACACGCGCAACTGTTGATTAGAACCATAACCCAGTCATTTACGGGAAAAATTGACCAAACAGACTGAATGAGACTTGGACTGGGGTGTGGCGATAGTAGTTATTTAATGTTTCTTTGATCAACAGATTCGTTGTTTTGCTAATGAAAATAGTTTAGAGTTTGTTTTTATTTGAAATAGTTTACGATTATTTCTAGAATAATAACGTAAAGATTTTGCAAGATGTGTACGTTATTCAGTATCTCGTAAATACAACAAGGATAAAAAACAAGGATATTCTGCGATTAGCTCTAACAAATACCTTAAGCAATTAATTTTAATATATGTACAAAACATCGAATGTCATCATTTCTTCAGTACACGTTGATATTAAAGAGAGTTTTCCAAATATAGTATCCCCTCCCTCAAACAGCTCAGTGGTTAGTTCGTGAATTTATTATGCTATATTACGAAGGTTCATTCCCTGCTGTGGGGGCGCATAGATAATCTATTGCGCAGATTTGAGCTCGAAGATAAATAAACAAGTAAATACAATATCAGCTACAAAACATGCAGAATATCATAAACAACCCAGAAGATCTGAAGAAATTCTTTATTAAATAATCTCCAATTAAACTTTATAGTAGTGAATTGCTACTCTGAAACTTTAAAGGGACGTTACCCAATACAAAGAATTGTTTATTCTCTTATTCGCATGGCGCCCTACCCTTTATGAACATTGCACAATATGGGCGTGTTTTTTTTATTCGTAAATTATGTTTAAATGTTTTAAACTCCTAAACAAGCAACAAATTCGAACATATTTAGTTTAATGAGGTTACGCTTTTATGTTAATTAGAAATAGCGAGGCTTTCCGAGGCCTAGTGGTTAGGGCATAACAGTTAGCAATCTATGGGTCACGGGCTCGAATCCAGCAGACGACCATGCTTGACCTTTCAGTCGTGGAGGCATCATAATGTGATGATCAAACCCACTATTTGGTGGTAAACAATAGCTTAAAAGTGGTCGGTGTTAACTAGCTGCTTTCTCTCTAGTTTATTACTTCAGAATTAGAGATGGTTATCACAAATAGTACTTTAATAGCTTTGAATTCAAACCGAACCAAACCTACTTACTATATAGTGCATATAGTGTACCTTGAGTAAAATCTTCCCATAACCAGAATTTAAACATTTAATTTAGCAGTGTAAAACTAGAGGGAAGGCAGCTTGTCATCAATCCCCACCGCCAACTCTTGGGATACTCTTTCAACAACGAATAAAGGGACTGACCGTCACATTATACCACCCCCACGACTGAAAGAACGAACATGTTTGGTGTGAAGGAGATTCGAACCCGCGATCCTTTCTTAAGCAAGTAACTGACGAATGTTGTGGAACTTAGAATTAGTTGTGATACATTACAAGCACGTTTTTCCTCAGCTCAATGACTTGTCGTGCAACTTAGAATTAGTTGTGATACATTACAAGCACGTTTTTCCTTAGCCCAATGACTTGTCGTGCAACTTAGAATTAGTTGTGATACATTACAAGCACGTTTTTCCTTAGCCCAATGACTTGTCGTGCAACTTAGAATTAGTTGTGATACATTACAAGCACGTTTTTCCTCAGCCCAATGACTTGTCGTGCAACTTAGAATTAGTTGTAATACATTACAAGCACGTTTTTCCTCAGCCCAATGACTTGTCGTGCAACTTAGAATTAGTTGTGATACATTACAAGCACGTTTTTCCTTAGCCCAATGACTTGTCGTGCAACTTAGAATTAGTTGTGATACATTACAAGCACGTTTTTCCTCAGCCCAATGACTTGTCGTGCAACTTAGAATTAGTTGTGATACATTACAAGCACGTTTTTCCTTAGCCCAATGACTTGTCGTGCAACTTAGAATTAGTTGTGATACATTACAAGCACGTTTTTCCTCAGCCCAATGACTTGTCGTGCAACTTAGAATTAGTTGTGACACATCTCAAGAATGTTTTTTCTTAACCCAGTAACTGACAGATGTCGTGTAACTTACAATCAATTATGATACCCTGCTGGCCAAACTCTTAAAAATATACATACACATATATAAATATACATAAAGAAAAAATATGCATTTTACAGCTCGACAATTCTGCCACATTCAAACTCTGTCAACTTTTTAGCCTTTGCCATGTTTTTACCCAATGTAACACAGGAGATATCAGTGGGAGATGTTGATAACGCTAATACTTGAACACAAATGACTAAATTTCGTTACGTGTTTACCGATTAACGCTTCGTTTCAGTATGGTCTTAAACTATTGACTGGTTAGTATTTAGGCTAATTTCATAGTGTTCACATTTTCCCTATTAAATGGTAAAAGAGTTTTTTTTTATTCTCCCTTTTCTTATTTTCATCTTTCGAAGCTCTACTCAAATAAGTGGTTGAGTCTAACAACGCAAAATACATGTTTTTTATGTTCATTGGCCTTAAGATTGTTCTTTCTTAACTCAGTTTCTGATGGACATCGTGTAACTTGAATTAGTTGTGATAGATCCCAAGTAATTCTTTCGTAACTAATTACAGACAAGTTTTGTGTAACGTAAAATTAGTTGTGACATGAGACCAGCGCTTTCTTTCTCAGGATACAACGCTAAAATCAGGGGTTCGATTCCCCTCGGTGGGCTGAGCAGATAGCCCTATGTGGCTTTGCTATAAGAAAAACACATTCTTTCTCAGGAAGTATTAAATTCGTTTTAAAAAGGAAAGTTTTATCAAATCAAAAATACAAATATAACTGAATGTCCTACTTATTAATATATGTAAATATTTCATACGTTTCTAATGACGTCAGTATGCTAAGACAATATATTGTAAACGTATTACCAAGAAGAAATATTTGGAAATTACATTGTAAGCTTATTTTCTAGTTCTAATCATAGGAAAATATATTGTAAGCTTCTGTTCTAATTCTAATTATGGGTAAATATATTGTTAATATATTGCTGTCCTGTTATAAAACGTTTCCATTGTTTTATGTGTTTCTATCAACTGAACTAAAGACTGTAAGCTCACGAACGTTTTTAAGTTTATTTATGAAACTGTAAAAGTCGTAATTGTTACATTTCACCCTTAATTACTGATCGATAATTGTATTGTTATCTTAGGCTCATTTTACTCAGTAGTGACGAAAATTGTACTTTTGTTTATAGAAATAGACAATAATAGTGACCTTAAAATTTTGAGAAAACCAGTCAATTTCTGAACGACAGACTGTTTTGGTTTATTTTTTGTCACAAAGTTAATTTTGAAAACAATTCATTAATGTTGTTTCTTGTTTTATTTTTATATTTCCAAGAAAACAAAACAAAACATTAAGTTGATATTGAAACGCGTTGAAATACAGTATAGAGGCAATTACTAAAACATGCACATTGAAAATGTAAACATCTATCTAATAATAAGTTTATTAATTCTATTTTTCGAACATTTGATCAGGAACTTATTCATTTATAAATGTTATGTATTTTTTACGTCAATTTTAGTAGTGTAACACATTTTATGTTCTCTGGTGTATTTTTACAATTACCCAGAGGAAGAGTGGTAAATTTATGGATTTACAGCCCTAAAATCCGGCGTTCGATTCTCTACGACATACACAGCAAATAACACAGTGCCCTAAAATTAACAAACAAAACTGCTTTTCTTACGAAAAAAAAATATTTATCTGATGGCCAGTTTAATACCAAAAATATATCTAGTAATACCAGTCACTGTTTCTCGTACTAAATATGGTTTTATGTGTACTAAGACGGATGATAATATTATAACTAACACAAATATGCTAAGCGTGTTTAGGGTGCAACCATTCTCTTGCATATGCATGCATACAATTTCTTTTTGTTGTTGTTTCTTACGTCTCCCACAGTTCTATAATTTTGTTTCGAAGATAAGTAAACTCGCAGAAGAACAGTACGTGGAGATACGACGTTCTTGGTTTTGACTGTGTATTTAGTGTGGAACATCTGCTGTCATATCCAAGAAATGCTTCAGAGTGATAAGTCATGGAAGCCTTATGAACCATACGCTTCATACCAGTCATGGCATTTATTTGTTAGATTGTTTGCTTGTTTGTTTTCATTTCGCGCAAAGCTACACGAGGCTATCTGCGCTAGACGTCCCTAACTTATCAGTGTAAGGCTACAGGGAAGCAGCTAGTCATCACCACCCACCGCCAACTATTGGGCTACTCTTTTACCAACGAATAGTGGGATTAACCGTCACATTAAAACGCCCCCACGGCTGAAAGGGCGAACATGTTTATTGCGACAGGGATTCGCACCCGCGACCCTCAGATTACGAATCGAACGCCTTAACCCACCTGGCCATGCCGCACCTCGTTTTGTTGTTGGTTTTGAAATTTTGTGCAAAGTTACATGAAGGCTATCTCCGCTAGCCATCCCTAATTTAGCACTGTAAGACTATAGGAAGAGCAGATAGTCATCACCACCAACCGCCAACTCTTGGGCTGCTCTTTTGCCAACGAGTAGTGGGATTGACCATCATATTATAACGTCTCCTCTTACTTTTCTGATACTACTAATAAGATGAAAAAAAAAAGACAGTAGTTCTTAGGACATGCGCACTCTCCTTTTTCTAAAACTTCCGGTCAAAGTGTGACAACTTCGTAAACATTTCATGTGAACATGAATTATTCAACAGGACAACTTGGAAAGTTAAACGTACAAAGGCTCCTGTAAGTTATATGTATATATAAAACAACAATGGCCCTAGTTTCTAAACATCGTCCCCCTCCATCATCAATTCTTTGTAAGTTATATGTATATATATAACAACAATGGCCCTAGTTTCTAAACATCGTCCCCCTCCATCATCAATTCTTTGTAAGTTATATGTATATATAAAACAACAATGACCCTAGTTTCTAAACATCGTCCCCCTCCATCATCAATTCTTTGTAAGTCATATGTATATATAAAACAACAATGACCCTAGTTTCTAAACATCGGCCCCCTCCATCATCAATTCTTTGGAAGTCATATGTATATATAAAACAACAATTGCTTTAGTTTCTAAACATCGTCCCCCTCCATCATCAATTCTTTGTAAGTTATATGTGTATATATAACAACAATGGCCCTAGTTTCTAAACATCGTCCCCCTCCATCATCAATTCTTTGTAAGTTATATGTATATATAAAACAACAATGACCCTAGTTTCTAAACATCGTCCCCCTCCATCATCAATTCTTTGTAAGTCATATGTATATATAAAACAACAATGACCCTAGTTTCTAAACATCGTCCCCCTCCATCATCAATTCTTTGTAAGTCATATGTATATATAAAACAACAATTGCTTTAGTTTCTAAACATCGTCCCCCTCCATCATCAATTCTTTGTAAGTTATATGTGTATATATAACAACAATGGCCCTAGTTTCTAAACATCGTCCCCCTCCATCATCAATTCTTTGCAAGTCATATGTATATATAAAACAACAATGGCTTTAGTTTCTAAACATCGTCCCCTTCCATCATCAATTCTTCGTAAGTTATATGTATATATGAAACAACAATGGCCCTAGTTTCTAAACATCGTCCCCCTCCATCATCAATTCTTTGTAAGTTATATGTATATATAAAACAACAATGGCTTTAGTTTCTAAACATCGTCTCCCTCCATCATTAATTCTTTGTAAGTTATATGTATATATAAAACAACAATGTCCCTAATTTCTAAACATCGTCCCCCTCCATCATCAATTCTTTGTAAGTTATATGTATATATAAAACAACAATGACCCTAGTTTCTAAACATCGGCCCCCTCCATCATCAATTCTTTGTAAGTTATTTGTATATATAAAACAACAATGGCTTTAGTTTCTAAACATCGGCCCCCTCCATCATCAATTCTTTGTAAGTCATATGTATATATAAAACAACAATGGCCCTAGTTTCTAAACATCGTCCCCCTCCATCATCAATTCTTTGCAAGTCATATGTATATATAAAACAACAATGGCTTTAGTTTCTAAACATCGTCCCCTTCCATCATCAATTCTTCGTAAGTTATATGTATATATGAAACAACAATGGCCCTAGTTTCTAAACATCGTCCCCCTCCATCATCAATTCTTTGTAAGTTATATGTATATATAAAACAACAATGGCTTTAGTTTCTAAACATCGTCTCCCTCCATCATTAATTCTTTGTAAGTTATATGTATATATAAAACAACAATGTCCCTAATTTCTAAACATCGTCCCCCTCCATCATCAATTCTTTGTAAGTTATATGTATATATAAAACAACAATGTCCCTAGTTTCTAAATATCGTCCCCCTCCATCATCAATTCTTTGTAAGTTATATGTATATATAAAACAACAATGTCCCTAATTTCTAAACATCGTCCCCCTCCATCATCAATTCTTTGTAAGTTACATGTATATATAAAACAACAATGTCCCTAGTTTCTAAACATCGTCCCCCTCCATCATCAATTCTTTGTAAGTTACATGTATATATAAAACAACAATGTCCCTAGTTTCTAAACATCGTCCCCCTCCATCATCAATTCTTTGTAAGTTACATGTATATTTTAAACAACAATGTCCCTAGTTTCTAAACATCGGCCCCCTCCATCATCAATTCTTTGTAAGTTATATGTATATATAAAACAACAATGTCCCTAGTTTCTAAACATCGTCCCCCTCCATCATCAATTCTTTGTAAGTTATATGTATATATAAAACAACAATGGCTTTAGTTTCTAAACATCGTCCCCCTCCATCATCAATTCTTTGTAAGTCATATGTATATATAAAACAACAATGTCCCTAATTTTTAAACATCGTCCCCCTCCATCATCAATTCTTTGTAAGTTATATGTATATATAAAACAACAATGTCCCTAATTTCTAAACATCGTTCCCCTCCATCATCAATTCTTTGTAAGTTATATGTATATATAAAACAACAATGGCTTTAGTTTCTAAACATCGTCCCCCTCCATAATCAATTCTTTGTAAGTAATATGTATATATAAAACAACAATGTCCCTAATTTCTAAACATCGTTCCCCTCCATCATCAATTCTTTGTAAGTTATATGTATATATAAAACAACAATGGCTTTAGTTTCTAAACATCGTTCCCCTCTATCATCAATTCTTTGTAAGTTATATGTATATATAAAACAACAATGTCCCTAATTTCTAAACATCGTCCCCCTCCATCATCAATTCTTTGTAAATTATATGTATATATAAAACAACAATGTCCCTAATTTCTAAACATCGTCCCCCTCCATCATCAATTCTTTGTAAGTTATATGTATATATAAAACAACAATGTCCCTAGTTTCTAAACATCGTCCCCCTCCATCATCAATTCTTTGTAAGTTATATGTATATATATAACAACAATGTCCCTGGTTTCTAAACATCGTCTTCCTTCATCACCAATTCTTGCGGGAAATAAAAAGCTTTTCAGATGTGAAAACTGAACTCCCTTTTTCCATTTGACGTAGAAACTAACAGTTAAATTGTTAACCAACGAAACCAAAGCGTTATATTCCTCATGAATAATTCAGTTCTCTTATGAAACAACAGTATTCTAGAGCCACTCGTCCATGTATTGTATTCATCATGGCCCTCAACGTCTTATTGTGCATATGGTATCAGCAAACGGCAATGAACCACATCTAATTGTTAGATGGAGAAATCCAATATTTATAGATGATTACCTTCCATATTTCTTCTGAGTAAGAAACCAATTGCAATTTGAAACATTCAAAGTTGAAGCAGGTTTTAAAACTTGCTTGATAATACAACTATTACATTGTATCGTTTTTCCCTCATTTAATTCAATGTTCATATAACAAAACAGAAATTTGTATGTGTATCTGTCATATTGTTTCTACAGATTTACAGAGATGCACCGGGGTTTGCTGTACAATAGAGTGCCACGCTGCGACAGTTTTATTTGTACAATAGGGTACCACGCTGTACTCAATTCTATTTATACTATAAGGTGCCACGCTGTACTCAGTGCTATTTATATTATAGGGTGCCAACACTGTACTCGGTGCTATTTATACTACACGGTGCCACGCTGTACTCAGTTCTATTTATACTATAGGGTGCTACGTTGTACTCAGTTTTATTTATACTATAGGGTGTTACGTTGTACATAGTGCTATTTGTACTATGAGGTGCCACGCTGTACTCAGTGTTATTTGTACTGTAGAGTGCAACACTGTACTCAACTTTATTTGTACTACAGGGTAATACGCTGCTGTATCCTTATTCGTATCATAGGGTTACACGCTACAGTAATGTCATTTGTACTGTAGAATTCCACAGTGGATGAGTTATGTGATTTCACAATATCTCAAAACCTCTTGAATAGACAGGACGGAATATATAGTGTTGAAATTTCGTTTATTATAATAAAATAATTTCTTGAAAAAATTATATATTTTTTGGAACAAAATGTTTATTGAAAGGTAAACGAATTCATTACTTAAATTTTTGTTTAAATAAAAGTTATAAGCTTCACCGAAATTCACTCTGACGAAACTTAAAGAATAAATAAACCGACTATCACTGGAAATTCACTAAAAACATAAAGATAAAATGAATTAAAAGGCGCTTTAAAAATACATTTATTTACAAATATCGACACTTGTGCGAATAGAAACATTTAGCTACGTGGTTGTTGCAACAGTTGTTTGACATAATAAGTCAGGACTTATTAAGGTGTCTCTTATCTTATAATTGTTACAGGCTTCCTACTTCCTTTCAACAAATTATTCAGTTCTTTTAGTGCTATTTATATAATATACGGGTCGCGGATTGGAATCCCTGTCCTCTCCAAACGTTGCTTGCCTTTACAGTCGTGGGGGCGTTATAATGTAATGGTCAATTCCACTATTCCTTGCTAAAAGAAGATACCAAAACTTGGCGATTAGTGGTGGTTACTAGTGGCTTTTCTCTTAGTCTCAGACTGCTAAATTAGGGACGTCTATCACGGATAGACCTCGTGTAGCTTTGTGCAAAATTCAAACCAAAAATCATGCAGGTGTTACTTTTGTAGTTAATGTTAAAATGGTTTGTTTGTTTTGAATTTCGCGCAAAGCTACACGAGGACTATCTGCACTAGCCCTCCCTAATTTAGCAATGTAAGACCAGAGGGAAGGCAGCTAATCATCACCACTGACCGCCAACTCTTGAGCTATTCATTTGCCAACGAATAGTGGGGTTGACCGTCATATTATAACGCCCCCACGGCTGAAAAGGTGAGCATGTTTGGTGCGACGGGGATCCAAACCTTGACTTTCGGATTAAGAGTCGAGTGCCTTAACCACCTGGCCATGCTGAGCCACTTATGTTAATGTTAAAAAAAACGTAACTGGCCAAATTTTAAACATACCGTAGGTTTGTATGAAAAACGTCTATAATAGTACTATATTTGAGTGAAAACAACAAGTGCTGTAGAGGTAATTGGGTAAACTAAGCTTGGTTATTTTGATCCAAGTAGTGCAGTCACGTGGTGTCACCGAAAGTTCGATCAAAATTGAGTAAACAATGTTGACTAACTTTAACTTTGTAATATTTTAAGGAACCTAAGAAATCGACGAAGGTTTTTATTGAAATATTCTCAGCAATGTATCAATTAAAAATTAAAAAAAAAAGAATCTGAGGAAAATATATTTAAAGTTTGTTTGTTTGTTTTTTTTTTGGAATTTCGCACAAAGCTACTCGAGGGCTATCTGTGCTAGCCGTCCCTAATTTAGCAGTGTAAGACTAGAGGGAAGGCAGCTAGTCATCACCACCCACCGCCAACTCTTGGGCTACTCTTTTACCAACGAATAGTGGGATTGACCGTCACATTATACACCCCCACGGCTGGGAGGGCGAGCGTGTTTAGCGCAACGCGGGCGCGAACACGCGACCCTCGGATTACGAGTCGCACGCCTTACGCGCTTGGTATATTTAAAGTCATCACATACTTTGTATTTAACGTCATCACATACTTTATGGAAATATTTCAAACAACCAGTTACAAATGAACGTATTGAAATATTAGTAGCGTAGACAGCAGTAGAGAGATCTATAGGTGACATATAAACTCACTCTGAAAAGCTTTATATAACATAAATATGCAATAAATCTAAAGCATCAGCAATACCAAATGCATAAAAAGTTAAATAGACTGACAATAGCAGTGCCACCTGTTGACGACAATAGAATATGAACAACAATCAGTGATGACGAGAAAACCCACTTGTAGAGAAATATATATGTAAAATGGCTGGTTTGAATTAAGAACCAGCCAGAACAGGAACAACACTCCAACAAGACAACATTTTGTTTATGACCTTATTTAAGGATTTCAACAGTGTTTTAAAGCTGAACGGCCATGTAATTTTAATACGAGTATCTTCTGAGCTTTGTGTTGGTTGCTGTTTTGTAATAAGCTACACAACAGGTTGCCACTGTTCTTCTCACCACGACTAACGAAACTTGAATTTTTAGCCCGTAGACTTACTAGTGAAGGAAGGGTAGTGCTTCATGGGAAATTGTGACGTAGGCTAAAGCGAAACGATAAAACATATTGCAGATTAAACGAAAAGGAATAATTCACTTGAAAAATTAGGATGAGTTCAGTATTCATTATTAAGTTAGGATAAAAGAGATGTCCAGTTGTTAATGGAAAAGAAAATACACAAAAATACGAGAACATTTCAAATGATAATAACATTTGGAGGGTTTTTACTGTCAAACTATGACAGCCACATATTTGATGTTATTTTAGTATGTGTTATATCTGTTTCATAAACAAACACGTAACAATTACGTTTAATTTCTAAAACAGTCGTCGTTTGTTTTATCAAGTAAAATATCAAACTGGCCTTTGAATTTCTAAGAATTTTTAAAAGTGCTTACCTAGTTTTAATTACTAATATACGTAAGTTTCTGCGGGAAATAAAATATATTTTTTTGGTAGTCGAAAACAACGGAATGTACTGTACAGATTTTGCCTTGAGTAGAAAGAACAGTCGAGAGCAGTTGTAGGTAAAATGAATTGACAAACAATATAAGTTGCTCCATAAATACTGCAGATATCGAACCGTGATTTTTATCTTAACAAACTACAAGTATGTTTATGAACAACCACAAGTTTGAGACATATATCTAAAGGCCAGGCTTTCTACAATGTCAATTTTTCAACAGAAAAACGTAGTCAAACTATCGTGTAACTATGATTTATACACCTTTTGAAAATATAGCTAGTGAAAACCTTATGCTAAACACCTGACATTTTGTCTTATTTTAACACCTTCATGATTATGACTAGTGTGTTTCACGTGTGTTCTACTTTTCCAGGTTCTATTGTATCTAGAATAAAAAGGTAAATAGACTGTAAGCTTCTCCTTACTGCTACCTTTTGCAATGATAATAATTCAGGTGCCAACTTTGTTTACCATCCATTCAAAAATACAGATATGAAACCCATCACCAAAATGTACACCACCTCGGTATATCAGAAAGGGCAGAATTAGAAATGAATGTGATATCCTTTACATTTTTATAGTAAATCCAGCTATAGCAGGCTAATAATAATAGTTATTTTGTATTAGATGAAGTTTACAGATCATAAAAGTAAACTTTTATTATAACGTGGTGTTACATTAAGAAGTGCAAAGCAGATACCGGGAAGTAATTAAAACTTACTTATTATGTTTATATATATTTCACCACGTTCTCATTTATCTCTAACAGATCCCTAATTATCACTCACAGATTTATAAATTATTTAAACCTAAAACTACCATCACTCACATATTTATAAATTATTTAAACCTAAAACTACCATCACTCACAAATTTATAAATCATTTAAACCTAAAACTACCGTCACTCACAAATTTATAAATCATTTAAATCTAAAACTACCATCACTCACATATTTATAAATTATTTAAATATATAACTACCATCACTCACAAATTTATAAATTATTTAAACCTAAAACTACCATCACTCACAGATTTATAAATTATTTAAACCTAAAACTACCGTCACTCACACCATGTGAATGTTAATTGTGCAATTAAAGAGATACACATCTGTTATATAAACCCATTTTCAAGAACTTTTCTTGAAGGAAAATTATTCGATTTTTGACTAATACATTTTAAGACCACTCTACTCTAATGGTAGAAACTAAATATGGCAGGAAAAGCATTATCCACTCAATATATTCCCCTCTGAAGCAAAACTGAAGTACAGCAGAACAAATAAAGAGATTCAAACAGTTTCATGTTCAATGATTTTAAGTATACGTATTAAAGGTTTATTTACGTTTGTTTATTCTTGAACTTCATGCAGAGCTATATGAGGGTTATCTGCACTAGCAGTCCAAAATTTAACAGTGTAAGGCCAGACGAGAGGCAGCTAAACATCACTACCCACTGCAAACTCTTTTGCCAACGAATAGTAGGATTGGCTGTCACATTATAAAGCCTCCACGGCTAAAAGGGGGGCATGTTTGGTGTGACGAGGATTCGAACTTGTGACCCTAATCTGGCCATGCCAGGCCGTCTCCAAGTTCAAATTTAAACGCTTTCCGTGCATTTATTATTTATTGATACAAAAACATAGTAAATATATTCTATTCGTATCTCCAAGTCATACAAAGAGCTATTTAAGCTCTGCCACCGCGAGCGATCTAATTCCGGATATTAGCACTGAAAGCCTGTTAACACATTGCTGATTCAGCGACAGGGGAAAGGGAACAAAAATTAGCAACCTTAAAAATATATTTTGAAGAAAGTTCGTTGAGGTTTATATTTCTGGTTAGGAACGAGTCTCACTGATTGTTTTTTGACATTCCTAACTTTTGAATTTAGGTGAAAATGAACTGTTATTAATCGCTGTCTGTCCACATTGCTATGTTACATAGGTTATAGAAATACAAAAAACACATTTTAATTACTAATTTTGATATTTTTAATCTCTTATCCAGTTTATGAACTCTTACTTGAATGATACTGGAAAAACTTTTTTATTACACGTTGTGCAACCCACAACTTTGCGAATTTTTTATCCTGTGCGCATGTAGATTTGCAATAGGGTTACGATTTTCCCGTTTCGCTTACGTTTTCCATCAGGGATAATTTTACATTTCTCCATACTCAGGGTGCAGATATGACGTCATGAACACGTCACATACGGATCTAATGCACTGGCGCCAAGGGTTATTAAAAATAATCTTTCTTCTTACACAATAGTAGAACTGATCTTCCAAAAAAATAAGTTTTAGACTAGATGGGTAAACCTAAAAACACTGTTACGATTACTTGAAACTCGTCGTGACAAAGAATGAAAAGGTTTTGATCCCAAACCAAACGTTATTTACTTTTATTACGTAAGTATAAACACGTGAATCTTCTTGTTTCTATAAAATAGTAATTCAAAATATGAACATTTAGTGAAGACAACAAACTAAAACATGAACCCAGTATAATGTTCTGTTCGTACTTCAATAATATATATCAGGGAAACTTTAACAGACATTAGAGAAAACAATTAAGCCAGCATAGAAAAAAGCAACACCACAGTCCCTTGGAAAGATTATTTGCAACTACGTCTCCTGGTGACATTTTTTCCTATTATTAATATACTTTAATTTCATTAAGTAATTTTAGAAACTTTTTTATTTTTGAAGAAAGAATTCTGTCACCAGGTTTAGTCTGTATGGCGGTGTGTGTTTGTGTGTTTTCTTATAGCAAAGCCACATAGGGCTATCTGCTCAGCCCACCGAGGGGAATCGAACCCCTGATTTTAGCGTTGTAAATCCGGAGACATACCGCTGTACTAGCGGTATTATCGCACGAATATGTGTCGAATTTCTATTTTTGAAAGGTTCGACCTTAAGCCTTAAACTCTTCGAATCTTATCCTTATCTATTTTTACAAGTAAAGTTGCTCATTGATTGAAGATTGAGGTCATCGGCTTCTGATATTGTAAGCGTTGACACCACTGACAGTTTTGTTTTGACTTTGTTTTTGATA
This sequence comes from Tachypleus tridentatus, assembly GCF_004210375.1. Taxonomy (NCBI): domain Eukaryota; kingdom Metazoa; phylum Arthropoda; class Merostomata; order Xiphosura; family Limulidae; genus Tachypleus; species Tachypleus tridentatus. The sequence goes on along the minus strand of NC_134829.1, from coordinate 52,315,326 downwards.
GGTAATAAACATTACTTCGAACAAATAAGTTTGAAAGAAAAATATGTCACTTTGTATCTTGTTCGTGTCAGAAGTTATTGCTTTTTGTGGCGCTTCTGTCAACGAAACATTCCATTCTGTACAAGATCATGTAGCGTGAAATAACAACTACAAGTTGGAATTTTTGGAGTTATTTTAGTTAACAGTTATCTTCGGTTTATCAATGAAATAATATATTGAACTACCTTCGAAATAACATGGCTATTGTTATTATTTAGCAGTAATACATCTAAACAGGATATTTTTTGACACATTATAATATATAAATATTTTTACTTCTTACATATCATTCGTTTCCAATGGGGCAGCTGAAATAAATGTCGTTTAAAACTTATTTAACTTAATTTTCCTTGTAGCAACTTTTTAATCTTTCTAGGAAATTAAAGTTCATTTATTTTAGATAGAAAATTTATTGAATTTTTTTATGTTAAATGGCAGAGGATATGGTTTGGTTTGTTTTGGATTTCGCGCAAAGCTACACGAGGGATATCTGCGCTAGCTATCCCTAATTTAGCAGTGCAAGACTAGAGGGAAGGCAGCTAATCATCACCACTCACCGCCAACTCTTGGGCTACTCTTTTACCAACGAACAGTGGGATTCACCCTCTATTCTTACACTGCTAAATTAGGGACGGCTAGCGCAGACAGCACTCTTGTAATTTTGCGCGAAATTAAAAAACAAAACACTATATATATCACTACATGAGGACTTTCGTTATTCACAGGTTCCACGATATGAGGATATTTGTTATTTATAGGTTTCATTATATGAGAACATTCGTTTCACCAAACAATAACTTTGAACAATAGCTCCGACGTATTCGAAATTAGTTTTAGTACTTATTAAGTTTTGTTCTAAATATGTATACAGTTCTGACTACATTACGGACCAAAAACATGTATAAAAGCAGATAATAATTCACCAATATATGTAGAACAGACGAAGGGAAAAATGAATTTATTCTTTCAAAATGATAACTTTTTTCTATTATATAAGTTACTGAATATATCAAATTTAAGTTGATAAGCAACACCTTCATGAGTATCACAGTCTTTAAAGATGTTCTTTCAATGCAGTAGGTACTTTCTTTGTCTGTTCTTTCAATGCAGTAGGTACTTTCTTTGTCTGTTCTTTCAATACAGTAGGTACTTTCTTTGTCTGTTCTTTCAATGCAGTAGGTACTTTCTTTGTCTGTTCTTTCAATGCAGTAGGTACTTTCTTTGTCTGTTCTTTCAATGCAGTAGGTACTTTCTTTGTCTGTTCTTTCAATGCAGTAGGTACTTTCTTTGTCTGTTCTTTCAATGCAGTAGGTACTTTCTTTGTCTGTTCTTTCAATGCAGTAGGTACTTTCTTTGTCTGTTCTTTCAATGCAGTAGGTACTTTCTTTGTCTGTTCTTTCAATGCAGTAGGTACTTTCTTTGTCTGTTCTTTCAATGCAGTAGGTACTTTCTTTGTCTGTTCTTTCAATGCAGTAGGTACTTTCTTTGTCTGTTCTTTCAATGCAGTAGGTACTTTCTTTGTCTGTTCTTTCAATGCAGTAGGTACTTTCTTTGTCTGTTCTTTCAATGCAGTAGGTACTTTCTTTGTCTGTTCTTTCAATGCAGTAGGTACTTTCTTTGTCTGTTCTTTCAATGCAGTAGGTACTTTCTTTGTCTGTTCTTTCAATGCAGTAGGTACTTTCTTTGTCTGTTCTTTCAATGCAGTAGGTACTTTCTTTGTCTGTTCTTTCAATGCAGTAGGTACTTTCTTTGTCTGTTCTTTCAATGCAGTAGGTACTTTCTTTGTCTGTTCTTTCAATGCAGTAGGTACTTTCTTTGTCTGTTCTTTCAATGCAGTAGGTACTTTCTTTGTCTGTTCTTTCAATGCAGTAGGTACTTTCTTTGTCTGTTCTTTCAATGCAGTAGGTACTTTCTTTGTCTGTTCTTTCAATGCAGTAGGTACTTTCTTTGTCTGTTCTTTCAATGCAGTAGGTACTTTCTTTGTCTGTTCTTTCAATGCAGTAGGTACTTTCTTTGTCTGTTCTTTCAATGCAGTAGGTACTTTCTTTGTCTGTTCTTTCAATGCAGTAGGTACTTTCTTTGTCTGTTCTTTCAATGCAGTAGGTACTTTCTTTGTCTGTTCTTTCAATGCAGTAGGTACTTTCTTTGTCTGTTCTTTCAATGCAGTAGGTACTTTCTTTGTCTGTTCTTTCAATGCAGTAGGTACTTTCTTTGTCTGTTCTTTCAATGCAGTAGGTACTTTCTTTGTCTGTTCTTTCAATGCAGTAGGTACTTTCTTTGTCTGTTCTTAAGCTCAAAGCTACGCAATGGGCTATCTGTGCTGTGACAATCACAAGTATTATAACTCGAATTTCAACAGTGTGGTTTCTCAGAATTACCGCCGAGTCATTCGATGTGTGGGAACAAAATATCATGATAAATATTTATCGGTATCGAAACTCGGTTTCTCTCGGTGTCAGTCTGAAGACGGGGGGAGGGGACAGATTAATCAAACTTAAGATTTTGATACATAGGTGAGCCTCTCGGAGCTGACAAATATGTGGTCCTTCCTGAAAGTATCTGCTTTACTGAGAGGTTGTGAGGTTGTGGTTTCTCAGAAACGAACCTAATATCCTATGACCATTTCAGTTGAAAATGCAGAATACAGTTTCTGTCTACTGAACGTTTGTAATAAGCTTCGACTTTTTTTAGAACATCTTGAAACACAGTTATAACTGCATATAACTATGTAACTTTGATTATTTGACTAAATAGAGTCTTAATAGAACCAATCGTTCCCTTGTCTCTACTGCTTATAACTATGATTTTGTCATTATATCTAGCGTTACTATGATTTGGAACGTATTTTATCTTCTTTCATATAGATTTATTGACAACATACACAGTTTGCTGAAAACCCGAAATAGTAATAACATAACTTCACTTCATATCGTAATATAAACCATTAATCCATGTTAAATTGTAAAACCTATATCTACACCAACACTCTTTCTTTCAACTCAACTAGTCGATGATAGATCAATCACTTGGCATTGTTCTACCTAAGAAAGAACTGTTGTATGAAGCAACAGTATTTCCCATCAATTTAGCTGCAGTCGACGATAGAGAAGTCAGTGGTGTTTTAACTACGGGAGAACTGAAGTATGGAGTAACACCAGCCTTTATCAGTTCAGCTGGTGGACGATAGAGAAGTCAGTGGTGTTTTGACTAAGGGAAAACTGAAGTACGGAGTAACACCAGCCTTTATCAGTTCAGCTGGTGGACGATAGAGAAGTCAGTGGTGTTTTGACTAAAGGAAAACTGAAGTATGGAGTAACACCAGCCTTTATCAGTTCAGCTAGTGGACGATGGAGAAGTCAGTGGTGTTTTGACTAAGAGAGAACTGAAGTACGGAGTAACACCAGCCTTTATCAGTTCAGCTAGTGAACGATAGAGAAGTCAGTGGTGTTTTGACTAAAGGAAAACTGAAGTATGGAGTAACACCAGCCTTTATCAGTTCAGCTGGTGGACGATAGAGAACTCAGTGGTGTTTTAACTACGGAAGAACTGAAGTACGGAGTAACACCAGCCTTTATCAGTTCAGCTAGTGGACGATAGAGAAGTCAGTGGTGTTTTAACTACGGGAGAACTGAAGTACGGAGTAACAACAGCCTTTATCAGTTCAGCTAGTGGACGATAAAGAACTCAGTGGTGTTTTGACTAAGAGAAACTGAAGTACGGAGTAACACCAGCCTTTATCAGTTCAGCTGGTGGACGATAGAGAACTCAGTGGTGTTTTAACTACGGGAGAACTGAAGTACGGAGTAACACCAGCCTTTATCAGTTCAGCTGGTGGACGATAGAGAAGTCAGTGGTGTTTTAACTAAGGGAGAACTGAAGTACGGAGTAACACTACCTTTATCAGTTCAGCTAGTGGACGATAGAGAAGTCAGTGGTGTTTTGACTAAGGGAGAACTGAAGTACGGAGTAACACCAGCCTTTATCAGTTCAGCTGGTGGACGATAAAGAACTCAGTGGTGTTTTGACTAAGAGAAACTGAAGTACGGAGTAACACCAGCCTTTATCAGTTCAGCTGGTGGACGATAGAGAACTCAGTGGTGTTTTAACTACGGGAGAACTGAAGTACGGAGTAACACCAGCCTTTATCAGTTCAGCTGGTGGACGATAGAGAAGTCAGTGGTGTTTTAACTAAGAGAAACTGAAGTATGGATTATTATTAACTCTTATCATTTTAGCTAGTCGATGATATAAAACTCACTCAATGTTGTTTTAGCTAATGGAATTGCTTATACGTATAGATACATACATACATAAACATTACTTAGCAACAATAAAAGCTTTTGGTTTCTCTAGACTATCCCATCCATTAAACTTAAGCTAGAAATAAAAATTAAACACCAAAGCTGACCCCTATTATATAAACATTTACCAAGATTTCCACTTAAATGCTTTAAGTTAGCTGGTCAATCATTTGGAAATGTCAATCACTGGTTAAAGCTACATTTGTTGAAGATGATCGTTACTTTACCAAAATTTATATTTATCTCCCCTAATCAAAATATTCTAACCATGAAGAACACAAAATAAATCAATTCATCAATACCATCAGTTTCTTTAGCAACCTACAACACCTCAACCATATCCACTCTACAACACCTCAACCATATCCACTCTACTACACCTCAACCATATCCCTCTACTACACCTCAATCATATCCTCTCTAACTTTTCTTCTTTCAAGAGAAAACCATTTCAGAAATATTCAGATATCATTACAATAGGTCTTAACTAAGTACGTTCCAATAGTTTAATGACTTTATCGGCATAACTGGTCAGAACTCACAAATGTGGCCTAAACCAATAACTATACATCAAGTCATAACTTGCAACAGTACATTGTTTTCGGTGACTTAAGATGTTTGGATTACGTTACTCCAAGATTATTTTCTTCCAAGACACTGTTAAAGTTATTTCTACTGACATTATGCATCAAATTGTGATGACCCTTATACATAACGTTGCATTTAATATAACTAAAACTCATGTACCATTTACTTGTCCAATTCAATATATGATCTAAATACTTTTGTAAGACATCAACGTCCTTTTCAAAGCTAGCAGCACACATGACCTTATATCGTCACTAGATTAAATAATTTATTAAATATTCCTTCAACATATCGTTAATGTAAATCATAAAAGAGAAAAACCTAACACCATGCCTTGAGATCCCCATTCGTAAAACTGATCCATTTTGAATGAATTACACCTTTTCAATCCTATGCTTTATTCCATCCAACCAAAATCCTAGTCAATGAGTTTACTGAGCCTTGATGTACCCACGCGTGACATTGATCCACTTTGACTAAATTACGTCTTTTACAACCCTCTTGTTTCTTCCATTCAACCAAAATCCTAATCAATGTGTCAAAGAGATAATTTTTGATAACTTTGCATGTTCCATTTGATGAATGCTTTTTACTTGTTCAGAAACACCAAATCTACACCCATACCCTCGCCTACATAAGCAATAACCTTTTCAAATAATATAAAATTACTAGAAAGGCAAAATGTTGCTCTAGTAAATCTATGTTTGATTATCCAACACAATTTTAAACTTTGTTGAATGAATTTGGAAAGCACCTTTTAACAGACTTTCAAAATCTTTTCCTACCAATGATGTAAAACCAAAGGCCTTAAATCATCTGGTGTATTTTTATAAGCTTTCTTAAAAAGAGGAGTAACATTAGCTAACTTCCATTTGCCAACCATTCAAGGACTTCCAGTAAAATAGTAGCAACTGGTTCACACATCCAATCTTTAACTTATTTCAAATTTGTGTTGAAATATTAACTGACCCACAAACTTTATCATTTTTAAACCTCCTAAAAATTTCTCAACAAACTCAGAATTCGTGTGACCATTTTGTTACCATCGATGAAAAGTTCAAGATGAAGAAATATTATTTAACTCATTGTTAATAAACGTTGATGATTAAAATAGAATTGAATAGCCTAGTTATCTCATAATCATCAGCCACAAACCTTGTTGGTTCATCCTTCAAATTTTCTACATCCATTCTAACGCTCCATCCCAAGGTTCAGTGGTAAGTCTCTGGGTTCATTCTAACTCTTCATCCCAAGGTTCAGTGGTAAGTCTCTGGGTTCATTCTAACGCTCCATCCCAAAGTCTCTGTTCATTCTAACGCTCCATCCCAAGTTCAGTGGTAAGTCTCTGGGTTCATTCTAACGCTCCATCCCAAGATTCAGTGGTAAGTCTCTGGGTTCATTCTAACTCTTCATCCCAAGGTTCAGTGGTAAGTCTCTGGGTTCATTCTAACGCTCCATCCCAAGGTTCAGTGGTAAGTCTCTGGGTTCATTCTAACGCTCCATCCCAAGGTTCAGTGGTAAGTCTCTGGGTTCATTCTAACGCTCCATCCCAAGGTTCAGTGGTAAGTCTCTGGGTTCATTCTAACGCTCCATCCCAAGGTTCAGTGGTAAGTCTCTGGGTTCATTCTAACGCTCCATTCCAAGGTTCAGTGGTAAGTCTCTGGGTTTATGATACTAAAAATCCGTTTCCAATGCTCTTGGCGGACACAGTATTGGGTATCTCTGAGTTCAACAATAAATTCATTCTAAGATTTTTCTTAACTTTAATGTATTTAGATAAATCTTTACTATTATTTTTTATATTTTCAGCCAAATGTTTTCACATAGTTTTCAATTTCCCAATTTACTGCTTAATCAATTCTATTGGTTTTCTACAATTCTCCCAATCTTCCAATAGAGTAGTCAAGTTAAGCTTATTAAATGTATAATACGATTTTAAAAGTTTGTAATTCATACCTTCTTGTCTCCCTTCCTACTTCCCAGCGGTAAGATATGCTACAAAAAAACAGGTTTTGGTGCTTTTGTTAAAAATAGCACAAGTAGCCCATTGTTCAGCTTCATGCTTAACGACAAACAATTTCAGTCGTGAAGGCGTTGTAAGTGACGGTCAATTCCACTATTCGTTGGTAAAAGAGTAGTCCAAGAGTTGGTGGTGAATGGCGATAACTAGTTGCTTTCCCTCCAGTCTTACCCTACTAAATTAGGGACGGCTAGCGCAGGTAGCCTTTGAGTAGCTTTGCGCAAAATTCAAAACAAACAACAAACAAACAATCTTTGTGAATCAATCTAGTATTTTACTTGTAACTACACTTTCTTTCTATAAAGCTTTGTTTGTTTGTAGTTAAATACGAAGCTACGCAACGGATTTACAACAGTAGAAACCAGGTTTCGATACCTCTAGTGGGCAGAGCACAGATAGCCCATTATGTATCTTTGTGTTTAATTTTAAATAAGTAAAGGAAGCAAGGAGAGGCTTAGAACACGAGACAGGTTTGTAGGAAACAAGGAGAGGAACTTAGAACACAAGGCCTAGAACAGGTCTGTATTATACGTTATAAAACAAACTGTTCATGATGTGTCACTATATAACTTTAGTATAACTTTATACTGTAATGTGGTCTCTTAAGTACTATGTATTGTTTTCAAGATATATTGACTAATATGTCTCTCTCTCAAAAGTGTTTGAGTCTTTGTATTAATCACAAATGTTAATACTTTCTAAGAGGCAATCACTGAGTCGCCTATAGGATGATATTAGTGATGTTACAAAGTTCCTTTGATGAAATTTCCCATAATAGATACCAATGTGAACATAGGGTTTGTCACTATAACAATGCAGATTTGATTGGTTTGTAGTTGCCAAGTGTAAATACAGTAACTTAATTGCACGAAACATTTTTTGGTGAAGCTTGTTGTTGGCTAGTAAAAAGTGTATTTCCAAAAGTTATTTATCTTATTCTGATACATATTTAATTTTTATAAAATTAATTTCTATTTTACTCACAGACAATAAGAGGATACAAATGCACTCTACTGCCCCCTCGAGAAAAGCCACGGTAACAAAATAGTTGAAATTATTCTGTCATCGTAATTAATGAAAATATTGTTTAAAAATATCGATAATGGCCCGTTAAATAAGAATACATTGTTTTTATTATATTATTAACTTGGACAGAAGCTATGTAAATCCATGATCGATGAAAGGTTATTTCGAGACATGAAAAGTTGCTTCCCTTATATGTAATTATAAATAAATACCATAAAAACTGCAGTAGACACAACAAACCTTCGTGTAGATATTAGTGAAGATCCATCCACACCAAACGAAGACTAGTTACAAGAAACACTATCATTATATTATATAGATTCCTCTCTCTCTGTCTGCCTAAAATATACATATCATAAGACAGCTAGATAAATATATATATATATATACTCTGGCAATGATTTTCATCTTTAGTTTAGGTTTAAATATAAGAAAGATCTAACTTTTAAAAAATTCACACAAGTTTTTAGCGGTTGTATATAGTAAAATGTTTCTTTATTTGATTCATAACGTACCACCAGGTAGCGCATAAGAACTGAGGCTAGTGGAATTTAATTTTAAAGAAGAATTACGTGAGAGTCTATAACAATAGTAATCCACATGCATTCGATTGACCGATTGTAAACAATAAAATACCTACTAATGAACTCTCAAATTTAGGTATAACAAATAAACCTTCCCTCTAAGTTTGAGTCTAAGTATACAAAATTGTTTCAGATACAATAGAGACAGGAATTAAACTAGACATAAATAAACACAATTGTATTTGTTAAGAATATGGTTAAAATATCTGTTTATTTGTCCTGCTACATTTATTTCCGTCTACTAATGTTATCTTCTCTGTTTATAATTATTTTTCCTAGACACACGAAGTGTAGATTTTAAATATTACCTTAAATATTTGTCTGATGATGTCAGGCAAACCTTGTGAACAAAATAAACGAAAGTACAACCGATAAAAACTAGTGTGTACTTCAGACTATACAATTTTTGTAGTATGAGCAATATTTTTATTAAATTGAAACTTATTTTAAGTAAGGGCTTGTTGTTTGATAACAAGAGTCACATAATCAAGTAAGTTGTAGGTCGTAGCGTTCAAACAAGTACGATCGTTAGTTTTTTTTTTAGTTTTAATTTATAATCGTTAGAAAAATTTCAATGTTTACGTTTCTAATATCTGCTTATCTCAGTTACATGATTGTGATTTCCTTAGCGCTATTTTTATTATACTAAAGATATATTGGTTATGAAGAAGTCAATTCACTAAAAACAAATGTAGGCTTAGCTATGTTCGTTGAAAAGAGACCCTTAAGGGGAATCCAGTTCATTATTTTCTTGACACTACTTGATACAGCAAAGACTATTGATTAAGAAATTACTTAAAGGTACATTTGCAGTTTTCCCAAAGAAGGGAAAAAAATCTAAAATTTTGACTTAAAAAGTCGAATTAAAAATAATCATTCTATTTAATTTTGTGATATACTTGCATTGGTAACGTAATATAGGAAGAAACTTTGAAATTCATCAATAGAATGTATATAGTTACTCGTTCACGTTGAACTGATTACAATTTATTACGCGTGTAGTTTTAAAAAAATAAAAGAGAAATTGAACTAACTGGGATTAGATCTTTATGGTTCCAGCAGGGTGAACTCCTAATTAATTTCACAATATATTAGCTTGAGTCATGCTACAAGTCATCTGTTTGTAATTATACACGGATTTTTCTTTACGTCATTTTAACGTAGAGAAATTACTAATTTATTTACATTATGAGTCTTAAATAACAATCGTGTTTATTGTCACAATGAATTACCTGTTGTGACCACTGGGGGTTCGACCCGCGGATTTCAGCACTCAAAGTCTGTGAACTTCCTGCTGTCCCACCGTGGGACAGCCACGTGTCAAACAACTTATGTTTGAACTACATATAATATTTGATCGCAAAGAAAATAACAGAGCACAGTAATACAACGAATTTTAATTCATGTCCATATTTAATATAACATCATTCTTGGTCTATGTTAATGCTAGGCTCATTGAGATTCCGATTGGTTGGTGACCCAGTCTGTTTCCACCAATTATAAAGAAGATTTAGAGCCTAGGGATGTATTACTGAGAGCAGCTTTCTTTAAGAGATTTTCACATACGTTCACTTGTAGTAATGGGAGTATTTTCAGTTATAACTAAACCATATCATGTGTCCGTTGATGGATTTGTTAACTCTTGGTTTTTCTTTTACGGCAAATGGTCTAACTTTTAACTTTACCCCATCGAGTATCCTCCAAAAATGTTTAAGGCTAATATTTGTGTTGTGAGCGGGCCTATTCAGTACACGAATAATGTTGCTTTGAAATTAGATATATATTTCTTATATGTTTGTTTGTTTTTTGTTGGGGGGGGGGGGAATGAACATCAAGCGATAGGAGCACAAATTCTACCAGCAGAGTGCGCCACAGTGGTAGTCAGAATATAGTTAATTTAAGATTTGTCTTTCTTATCCATTGATATCTATATTTGTAAGTACAACAAAGATGAATCTTACATCCAACTGTCAGAATGTATTCCACACACTGACATGCACACCACACTATACGTGTAAATACAACAAAGATGGATCTTACATCCAATTGTCAGAATGTATTTCACAAACTGAAATTCACACCACACAATATATATAAATACAACAAAGATGGATCTTACATACAATTGTCAGAATGTATTTCACACACTGAAATTCACACCACACAATATATGTAAATACAACAAAGATGGATTTTACATCCAATTGTCAGAATGTATTTCACACACTGAAATTCACACCACACAATATATGTAAATACAACAAAGATGGATCTTACATACAATTGTCAGAATGTATTTCACACACTGACATTCACACCACACAATATATGTAAATACAACAAAGATGGATCTTACATACAATTGTCAGAATGTATTTCACACACTGACGTTCACACCACACAATATATGTAAATACAACAAAGATGGATCTTACATACAATTGTCAGAATGTATTTCACACACTGAAATTCACACCACACAATATATGTAAATACAACAAAGATGGATCTTACATACAATTGTCAGAATGTATTTCACACACTGACGTTCACACCACACAATATATGTAAATACAACAAAGATGGATCTTACATACAATTGTCAGAATGTATTTCACACACTGAAATTCACACCACACAATATATGTAAATACAACAAAGATGGATCTTACATACAATTGTCAGAATGTATTTCACACACTGACGTTCACACCACAGTGTTTTAATAGTTGTTTTGTGCAACAAGAAAATTAAATTATAAAAAGTGCTAACTTTGGAGACACCATTTACTCTAATTGTTTAGCTATCTCCAGGTCTCCAGATTTTGCCCATTAGCAATTGTTAATATTCTAATCTTAATCAATTTGTGTCGAACCATCCAGACCTCAGAATTAACGGAGTGATCTTCAGTTTTATATTTTATTTTTTTCTAAAGCTAACACATTAGTGGTGTTCATGTTGTGGAAAGGCCAGGTGGCGCTCGATTCGTAATCTGACGGGTGAAGCTTCGAATCCCGCTACACAAAAAATGCTCGCTTTATCACCCATGGGGCGTTATGAAATGATGGTCAATCCCACTATTCGTTGGTAAAAAAACAGCCGAAAAGTCGACGGTAGGTAGTGATAACTAGTTGCCTTTCCTTTAGTCTTGCACTGCTATATTAGAGGTAGCTAGCCCTCACGTAGCCCTGCACGAAATTCAAAACAAACGAATGTTGTGTAGATTTGTTGAATAATGGCCCTTCAGGTGTGGCTCATTTGTGCCGAGCAGTTACTCCAAATGTATTGTAAAAAGTTATTTATTTCTCTTTTCACTAACTCCAACAACTAAAATTTCGCCTAGTTTCGAAATCAGCGTCCGTTACTTGTCTTGAACATACTTTTGTTAGATGTCGTTGAACGGCCTTATGAACACTTGACCACTCGCAACGAAGCATTACAATAACCTCTATATTGTCGATTTTGTACAATAAACAATTCCAGCACACTTAAGTTTGCTCTTTTTTCAAGTTTTCTTTGTTTGAGTCTAAGCACAAAGCTACTCAAGTTCACCATGGGTATCGAAACTTAGTTTCTAGCGTTGCAAGTCCGCAGACATGCCACTGGGGAGCCTCAAGTTTACGTGATTCACAACGATTTCATTTTGCACACACTTGGACTCTCCTAATATGCATTGATGTTTTTCATTATTTTTACAGCCACTCATTTCGTCTGCAGGGCGTTTATCTGCTATGCCGTGAAGAGGTACATCAACATTTCTTGATAGGAAATATATATATACTGCTGGCCAAAATCTCAAGGCCAATGAATATAAAGAAGAAATATGCATTTTGCGTTGTTAGACTCAACCATTTATTTGAGTAGAGCTTCGAAAGATGAAAATAACATAAGGGAAAATAAAAACAGGGAATAGGGAAAATGTGAACACTGTGAAATTAGCCTAAATACTAGCTGGCCAAAAGATTAAGACCGTACCAAAAAGAAGATTTAAACAGGGTAGGAAATGCCCAACAAGAGGTCTCAGTAGTGAGTTACACGGCTGTCATTGCGAATAACCGCAAACATTCGATTTGGCATGGTCGATATAAGCGTTTGCAGAAGGCTGGCTGGAATGTTATTCCAACTGGCGAAGATGGCTTCACGAAGATAATGCACTGTTTGGAATTGACGTCCATTTCTATAGACTTCCCTTGCCATCCATCCCCAAACATATTCAATGGGGCTCAGTTCGAGCGAACACGCTGGATAGTCGAAACGAATCACGTTAGTCACCATGAAAAGGTCCTTTGTCCTGCGGGCATTGTGGATTGCAGCGTTGTCCTGCTGAAAGATCCGGTTATTTCCACACAAGCGAGGGCCTTCAGTCAATAAGGATGCTCTCTCCAACATGCCCATGTAGCCAGCTGCTGTTTGACGTCCCTGTATAACCTGAAGCTCCATTGTTCCATGGAAGGAGAAAGCATTCCAGATAATGGTGGAACGTCCTCCACTGCGTCGTGTAGAAAATGTCTCTGGTGGGATATCCTTATCGTGCCAGTAACGTTGGAAGCCATCTGGACCATCCAGGTTACATTTTATTTCATCAGAGAACTAAACTTTCGTCCACTTTTCTACATCCCATGTTTGGTGCTTCTCAGCAAAGTTTACCAGAGCTGTTTCATGGTGTGGAAGGAGGCGTGGCCTTTGAAGATATTTACGGTTTTTAAAGCCTTTTTCTCGTAGATGCCGTCTTATTGTTCTTGAGCTGCATTCTGCGTCCGTAAGTGCCATAATCTTGTTCGACGATCGGCTGGTGTCTTACCGGACAACCCGTCGAATCCTCCTGCTCAACGCCGGCGAAATTTTCTTGGGCCGACCACTTGAAATTCTTGTTCCGTATCCCTCAGGTTCTTTAAAGAAATTTGCAACAGCAGTTTTACTATGCCCAATCTCACCAACGATGGCACGTTGAGAGAGACTTTGCTTCGCAGCTCGACAATTCTACCACATTCAAACTCTGTTAAGTTTTTAACCTTTGCCATGTTTTTACCCAATGTAACACAGGAGATGTAAGTGAGAAACGTTGACAACGCTCATGCTTAAACGCAAATGACTAAATTTCGCTACGTATTTACCGATTAACGCTTTGTTTCAGTATGGTCTTAAACTATTGACTGGTTAGTATTTAGGCTAATTTCATAGTGTTCACATTTTCCATATTAAATGCTAAAAACGTTTTTTATTTTCCCCCTTTTCTTATTTTCATCTCTCGAAGCTCTACTCAAATACGTGGTTGAGTCTAACAACGCAAAATGCATATTTTTTCTTTATGTTCATTGGCCTTAAGATTTTGGCCAACAGTGTATATATCTTAAAGCTACTTATAAAACTCACAAAATTTTAATATATAACAGAAGAACTAGTAGGCTAAACTTTTCGTTCTTACAAAATAAAGTTATGGAGATATCTTTATTATCCTGTTGTTATAATTACAGTAATTATAATTATAATTAATTATAATTACAGTACAGAAACTTGTTTGTTTGTTTTTAATTTCGCGCAAAACAGTGTAATACTAGAGGGAAGGCAGCTGGTAATTACCAGCCACCGCCAACTCTTGAGCTACTCTTTTACCAACGGGATTGACCGCAACATTATAACGCCCCCACGACTGAAATGGCCAGCATGTTTGGTGCGACGGGGATTCGAACTCGCGACTCTCAGACTACGAGTCGAACGCCTTAACCCACCAGGCCACGCCTGGCCCCAATACAGTAACAATTGTCATGTTCTAACAGATCGACATAACGAAAGAAAAAAATGTAATATCTTTGAAATTTCTTGAAAACTGAATATAATGATTCTTTCTTAAATGTTCAAGTAAAAGAGAAGAAAATGAGATTTTTCGAAAATAGCATTATATTTTTTTAGGTTATTTGGGGAAATACAAATGGATATTTAATTGACTACTTGTTGTTGAAATCTATTATTGTAACATGAATGACACAGTAGATAAACATTGGAAAAGGTTCTCAGCTGAAGAGAAAAAAGAATAAATGATTAAAATGTTTGGAAAATACGAGAATCGTGAAAACTGGATTTATTCCTTAATACCATTTTCCAACAGTTAAATTAGAAATAATACATTTTAAAATACACGTTGTTTATATGCATCAAACCACTGGTCAATATATATTTATATGTGTGCTTTAAAGCATTATTCATACAGAATAACCCATCATCAACAGCTTAAGAAAAACACGATAAAAAATAAACCAGACTTGTTTTCAAACTAAAGGGATGAAAGTTCATTTTGTTATTTCATTTCACCTCGTCTATAACTTGAGTGTTTAGAAACTTTGGAATTTGAAGCGAATTTCTAAGAATTTGTAGAATAATTAATGTATATATATATATACATAAGTTGTATTTCAGGAATCCCAAGATACATTAAAGGAAAGAGAGTTGAAATCCAATATTGTTTTTAAAAATGTACACAAAAACATTCTTCATCGCTTCGATAGATGAAATATAACAGAAGTTCGGAGTAGTCGTTGGGATAAACGTTTTGTGTTTCTTTCTTTTTTGTAAGATATTAAAATGTGTCGAAACTTCAACTAAATAAACAAAGTATAACACTCTTCGGCACTCTGGTGTTATCTTTTAGAAACATCTCGTGAGAAGCAGGAATTTACAGAGTTTGATATTTAGGCTCAGAGCATGACCTTCAAGCTCCAATTCCTATTTGTTACCGTCCCACTATTCGTTGTTAAAAGAGTAGCACAAGATTTGGTGGTGGGTGGTGATGACTATCTGCCTTCCCTCTATTCTTACATTACTAAATTAGTAACGGCTAGCGCAGATAGCCCTCGTGTAGCTTTGCGCGAAATTCAAAGCAAAACAAACCAAACCTATTGGTTACCCTTGGCTATGACACCTTAAAAATAAACTTTGTTTTAGTCCACATATTATATTAACAGAAAAATGATTTTTTTTTAAATGGACACTGATTTAAAATCGAGTAATTCGTCATCCTACAATACCTCAGAAGATAACAAACCACTTATTCGTCCATCAATGTTGGATATATATCCTAGTACGTAAAGTATGAACTGAACTACGCTTATCTCTTACACATAGGGCCTGGCATGGCCAAGCGTGTTAAGGCGTGCGATTCGTAATCTGAGGGTCGCGGGTTCGCATCCCCGTCGCGCCAAACATGCTCGCCCTTCCAGCCGTGGGGGTGTTATAATGTGACGGTCAATCCCACTATTCGTTGGTAAAAGAGTAGCCCAAGAGTTGGCGGTGGGTGGTGATGACTACCTGCCTTCCCTCTAGTCTTACACTGCTAAATTAGGGACGGCTAGTACAGATAGCCCTCGAGTAGCTTTGTGCGAAATTCAAAAACAAACAAACAAACAAACTATTACACATACGTAGCTCTAGGACAAATGATTATTATAACTTGTGAATTGTTTTATTTGACTTTCCACGGGTGAGATAATAAAAAGGAAATTACTGTGCAATAAATAATTAATATTATATGAAATCGAGAATATATCAGACATAGGAGTTATGGTTGATACCAATTTTCCTATTGAATAGTCCTGACTTTCATAGATATATGTATATATTTGCATATACAAAGATGAACCGTCTTTCACATTTTCTTAAGATTCTATCATGTCCAATACTTTACCATAACACAGAAAGTTATTTTCAAACTAACACATACAAGAACAGTTTTATTGCAGTAACATGTTACAGATATTCCAAGGGGAAAGATTTGTTCGTCATGAAAGGTAGAATCTCTATCAATTTGTTTCAATAAACCTGGTGGGTTTACTGCATGTGTTTCAATTCCAGTTTGAGACCTTCGAACGAAACTATTTTAAGAAGGAACAAAAATAGTTGAACCCCTGATGTTGATGCGCCAGAAAGCAGAAAAGTCTTTGGAAAACGTCAAGTTAAATAATAATCAACTGGAAAATAGTAATACACCAATGTAAAATTTGTCATCTTTTATTTGATTATTTCTTGAGCGAATGATGTTTTTAGGTTGCGATAGCATTTTATGTACTTTCCTCATAGAGTTGGAACATAAAATGGCTTGAAGTTTCAACGGTATTTCCAACGACATGTACGTTATTTGATCATTGCTTTCAGGTTGAAAACCTTCTCTTTCTAAAACAAATTACTTCGGAACTTTATATCGTTGTCAAAAATTTTGAGAAACGTATCTGAAACAGTTCTTGCCAGTATCTACATCTGTAACAAATGTCACGCCATGGATCTTTGTTCGAGAATTAACTCGACATTTATCTGGCAAACTAAATAGCGTATGTGTGAAATCGTTAAATAGGGTCTATTTACCAATTATAACACTTTGCACGATAAAAGAAAAGACACAGTTCCTAACTCCTCTAAAGAACTGTTGAATTCAAAAGCATCTGCGACTTAGAAATTTCAGTTTTGTTCAAACACATTGGTAATAATAACTCTCGTTTTGTAAAATAAAACACCAAATAACTTCATAATTTATCTCTCTCTATAGGAAGAGTTCATCGATGACGAATTTAACGAGTTTCGCAAATTTAACACATTTTGTGTGGCAAATCGTTTCTCTGTTTATGTTAAATGGAAGCAGGGCGTATCAAACAAACGTTTCATTTCAGATATCGGTGTTGACTGGAACCAAAATGTGACGTTAATTACTTAAATATCAGTCCATTCGAACATAAAAAAAACTTGTCGCAATTACAAAAATTAGTTAGCGAATGAAACAAAAAACATGATGGAAGAGAAGCTCCCTCTAACGGTTGACTTGGATTCTTTCCTGGTAATTAATATATGTTCAAAAGCATTTCATTCTATATGGTTTTCCTTCTAATAGCTTCCACTAAACGTGATACCACTGAAGTAACACTAAACGTAAATACTTTCAGACACTATTACATAAATCGTTGTACCGCCTACTACGAATCACAAATATTTTAAAACACCATGTTTACCGTCCAGTTTTGTTATTTAGTAATATTAACGTGTTTACTCTTACCAAAGAACACTTGAGTTACAGTTGCTAAGTTGACAATAACTAGATCAGCTGGTCGTATTGGTAGATGAGTTATCTTTTGGAGAAAAACTAATTGTATTTTTACATTACAATTTTCTAAGACATGTTTCATTGCACCAGAGTTTTAAATACACCTTCATTTAAATAAAATCAGAAAGTTCATGGAGTTTTAAAATTCATCGTACGAAGATATTTACTTTAGAGAACGAAGCTATTCACGAAGAAATTGTTTCAACAAAACTAGCCAGTTGTTCATCTTCTTATCTCTCATCGTGGTGCTGCAGAAATATGTTTGTTTTTTTAATATCTCGCAAAGATAAAGGAGGGCTATTTGCGCTGGCCGTCCCTAATTTAGCAGTGTAAAACTAGAATGAAGGCAACCAGTTATCATTACCCACCAACAAATAGTGAGATTGAGCGTTACATCATAATGCTCCTACAGCTAAAATGGTGAGCATTTTTGGTGTGATAGGGATTCGAGCCCGCGACCCTTAGATAACGAGTGAAGTGTCCTGACCACTTAGCGATGCTGATTCGTAGATACGTATATATATATATATATATATGTATGTGTGTAACAGAATATTATGTTTTTGTTAGGTTTTTTAAAAATTAAGCATAAAGAGACGAAACAGGCTATCTCTGCACAACACGGGCATCGAAATCCGGTATGTAGTGTTATAAGTTCGCGAACATACCGCTAGGGGTCTTCTCTCAATGGAGTACCTGTCAATGCATTCCTTAAACTCAGTGTCTACAAGTGAAATATGATGCAGCTGTTATCTTATTAATATGAAAGATTGAAAACAAAAGGAAGTGGCTATACTACGCCCCCTAGTGGCACACAGTGGTATGTCTGCAGACACACACCGCCGGAAACCGTGTTGGGCAGAGCACAGACAGCCCGTTGTGCAGCTTTGTGCTTAACTTCAAACAAAAAGACAATACTACGAGGTATGTACATGTTTATGAATAATTTATGTATATTTGAGCGTAGTAAGTAATATTCTCAATAATTTCATTTGTTCATTTTTATGCTTTATGTACCCCCCCAAAAGTCACTGTTTTAGTAAGTTGTTTAAATTATCTAACTCATATCAACGTTCTCATACTTTATATTTACATAAACAGTAGTATTGTGTAAACTTAACCTATTATTGAAGATATAAGCAACGTTTTTCTTTCATCCAGAGAAGATTCGTTAGAGTACAGTGACGTATAGCTTATTACATGGACGAGTCAGCGTGTAAACCAGATAGAAACTTCATGGTGGGAAAAATCTAATCTTTTCGACAAATATATGTTCTGGAGTACAGTTTTCGTGACTGGATGGTTATTGTTTTGTTTCCTTCTGTTCATGGCCAGGTGGTGAGGGCTCCACTCGTAATCCGAGGGTTGCAGGTTTGAATCTTCGTTACACTAAATAGCCATGGGGGTGTGGTAATATGACAGTCAGTTCTGTTATTCGTTGGTAAACGAGTTGGCGGTGAGTGACGATAATTAGCCTTACATTGATAAATTAGGGACGGTTAGATTAGAGCAGATAGCTCTCGTGTAACTTTGCGCGAAATTTATAAAACAAGCAAATCTTCTGTTCTACGTTTTATAACGTTCATATCACTAGTACCAACACGAATCTATTACATTTCCATTTAGATATTACGAGATTCCAGTACAGTAATTACATTTTTTAGACGTGCGAGTTCACAAAAAGGTTTGTTTCAGAGCGAAGCCACATTGGACTATCTGGTGTGACCACTTTGTGGAATGGAGATCAGACTTTAACATGGTAAGTCCATAAAATTACCGTTTTCCTCCGAGAAGACCTCGAAAAGGTACTGCCTATATATGTAGTACTGTGAAAAAGTTTTAGTACAAAGTCGAACATTAGATTCCAGTCTACTTTCAAAGAACAATGGAAGATAAATCACAGGTGAAACATCAAACCTTTATGAACCTTCATAGTTAGTAAAATAGAAACTCTGGTAGAAGTGCTTGAGGTTCAGCAAACCTCAATATTTTGTGTATCTTCCTTTTTGCTTCAATAACTGGAGACGGTTTTTCATGTTGCAACATGTTTAATCAACATGTCCTTTGGGATTTTACTCCAAGTGTCTCTAATACACTCCTGTAAAGTTTCTTTGGAAGTGACGTTTGGTTTGCCAAGTTTTGTTCTATCAAATCCCATATCTTCTCAACTGGGTTGAGATCGTAGCTCTGTGGGACTGTTACATCATTTGAAAGATTTCGGCAGCTTCTTTCTTAGCTAAGTAATTTTTTGGATAGGTTGGATGAGTATTTGGGATCATTAGTTTCTTGGTAATAGAATCATTTCCAAATTATACACAAACCAATAGTTACACCATGATGGACCACTATGTGATGGTACTTGGGCTGGTCTATTATTCCATTTTTTTGTCGACTCAGCAGAAAAGCATCCAAAACCATCACTCTGCCTCCCCCTGTGCTTCACGGTAGGTGCTATGAATTAAGGTAAGTATATTTCAACTTTATTCCGCTGGACATAGAAACTACGCTGTGAACCAAATATTTCAAACTCAAACTCATCCATCCACAACACCATTTTTCTATCATTAGCAGTCTAGTTTTTGTACTTTTTAGCAAATTTTAGTCATTTACTGAAATGAAAGTTTTTTTTTAAACTGCTACACGACCAAATATTCCATTTCAGTCTTCTTCATACCATCTCATGCTTGAGATCACTGGCAGTTTTACTTCTGTCCTGAAGGCTACACAAATAAAGATGCTTAACATCAGTATCGTTTAGTTTAGGTGTTCTACCTCTTCCTTTCCTAGTTTCAGTACACTTCACAGTTTTGGAGACCATTTCAAGTCTGCAGTAATTTGTCAGAGTCCAGCCAGCATCACGTAAAGCTTTTGTACAAACTCTCTGCTCTACTTATAATTTTCTACACGTTTTGGGACATAGAATGACACAAAAACTTAATATATAGAGTTAAACACTGTTTTATCAAGGTTTATTTGAGAAGCGATAATAAACTGATTTCTTCTATCATATACCAGTACAATACGCTATCTCCTTGCTAGCTTCTTTCTGTATAGTTAAGACATTACATGGAGTACCATGACAGTTATTTCAGACTCTAACTTTAACCAATATGTTCAATTAAACATATGACATACCCGTGGTACAGCAATATCGGAATACTATAGAGTGATAAGTATTCTAACCCTGGCTCATTCAGTTGTCAACAGAGATCAGTGAAACATTACTATAGTGTTGAAAGTTGCATTCTGTAATTACAAGGAAGAATTAGTCCCATGAAATACTATAGAATGATAAGATATTATCTGCTTAACTCGGGTACCAGAACCGGTTTCTTCAGTCATATGTTCACAGACTGTCCGCTGTGCCGCCGTGGGGCACTCATAGATTATAGCTGACTAGTTACCATCATTGTGATGGATGTAACTTGTAATAAAAACTTTATCTTTCAAAAAAAGTCATTTTTGTGTTCTTATTTTTAATATAGTAGTATGTATTTATAGTAAGTTACACAATGTGCCTGAAAAGAAATTATCTGTTGTTTATTAACCGTCTGGCTATATCATTCGTTACCCCATAAGGAGTTCTCTTCACGTCATCTGAAATTCCAAAAAGACTAAAAGAAGCATTTCTAACCTTTCTATTAGCGACTTAACAAACTAATTCTTCAGACTATATATATATATCGTCTCTGTGTTGCTTGCGTTATATACAGATCCTTTAAGTGTTTTCTAAACAAGTACAAGACATCAGTGACGTCGAGAAAACCCACTTGCAGAGAAATATATATGTAAGATATTTTCTCAACCCAAACGAGCCGTTTTTGCATATATAAGTACAAGACATGCAAAAGTAGTTGAGACAATTACGATTTCTTTCGTTTGGTTTGTTTTTAATTTCGCGCAAAGCTACACAGGGCTATCTGTGCTAGCCGTCACTAATTTAGCAGTGAGAGGGAAGGCAGCTAGCCATCACTACCCACTGCCAACTCTTGGGCTACTCTTTTAACAACGAATAATTGGATTGACCGTCACATTATTACGCCTTCACTCCACGACTGAAAGGACAAGCATGTTTGGTGGGACGGGGATTCGGACCTCTGCTTACGAGTCGATCTGGTCATGCCAGGCCAAGTTTTATTTACTGATTTTGTTAGTAATCACGACCTTTGGAAGAAGATATAAGATCAAAAACTATATTTTGTAGTTTAAACATTGAATAGCTCGAACTATGTTGTGAATCTGTAAGTACTCTTTTGTAGGGAAGTGTTTTAAAAACAAAACATGTTTTCCAAAAACGTTAGATTTTGGGAACCTTCCTGTCCAATGTGTGTTATATATACTTATTTCAATAAACGATAAACATCAAATATAAGACAAGTCGTTTCATTGTATCTATTTAAACTTTTACCTTTATGGTTAGAATTACTGACGATACACCTACCACATCATAAATGAGACACAAAATTCGTTGACAGATGAGAACCGCGAAGATGATTAGTAGCTTGCTAAGAGAGATAGACGTTTAAAGTGATGGCGTTAGCCATACTAGTTACAGAGTAACGTGTTTATCCCTTTTAAGCCTTATAACACCAACACTGCTGTAGATTGGATTCAAGGGTATTGTGATAATTCGAGTGTGACTGTTGTCCTGAAGAAACAGTCGTTGTTCGTATGTTTTAATGAAAGTGACATATCTCTCTAAAGGTTTTGTCAATTATTACACAATGTTTCTTGGTAATAGAATTAGTTCTTGGTAATACACATTAGTTTCTTGGTAATAGAATCATTTCCAAATTATACACAAACCAATAGTTACACCATGATGGACCACTATGTGATGGTACTTGGGCTGGTCTATTATTCCATTTTTGTCGACTCAGCAGAAAAGCATCCAAAACCATCACTCTGCCTCCCCCTGTGCTTCACGGTAGGTGCTATGAATTAAGGTAAGTATATTTCAACTTTATTCCGCTGGACATAGAAACTACGCTGTGAACCAAATATTTCAAACTCAAACTCATCCATCCACAACACCATTTTTCTATCATTAGCAGTCTAGTTTTTGTACTTTTTAGCAAATTTTAGTCATTTACTGAAATGAAAGTTTTTTTTTTTAAACTGCTACACGACCAAATATTCCATTTCAGTCTTCTTCATACCATCTCATGCTTGAGATCACTGGCAGTTTTACTTCTGTCCTGAAGGCTACACAAATAAAGATGCTTAACATCAGTATCGTTTAGTTTAGGTGTTCTACCTCTTCCTTTCCTAGTTTCAGTACACTTCACAGTTTTTGGAGACCATTTCAAGTCTGCAGTAATTTGTCAGAGTCCAGCCAGCATCACGTAAAGCTTTTGTACAAACTCTCTGCTCTACTTATAATTTTCTACACGTTTTTGGGACATAGAATGACACAAAAACTTAATATACAGAGTTAAACACTGTTTTATCAAGGTTTATTTGAGAAGCGATAATAAACTGATTTCTTCTATCATATACCAGTACAATACGCTATCTCCTTGCTAGCTTCTTTTCTGTATAGTTAAGACATTACATGGAGTACCATGACAGTTATTTCAGACTCTAACTTTAACCAATATGTTCAATTAAACATATGACATACCCGTGGTACAGCAATATCGGAATACTATAGAGTGATAAGTATTCTAACCCTGGCTCATTCAGTTGTCAACAGAGATCAGTGAAACATTACTATAGTGTTGAAAGTTGCATTCTGTAATTACAAGGAAGAATTAGTCCCATGAAATACTATAGAATGATAAGATATTATCTGCTTAACTCGGGTACCAGAACCGGGTTTCTTCAGTCATATGTTCACAGACTGTCCGCTGTGCCGCCGTGGGGCACTCATAGATTATAGCTGACTAGTTACCATCATTGTGATGGATGTAACTTGTAATAAAACTTTATCTTTCAAAAAAAGTCATTTTTGTGTTCTTATTTTTAATATAGTAGTATGTATTTATAGTAAGTTACACAATGTGCCTGAAAAGAAATTATCTGTTGTTTATTAACCGTCTGGCTATATCATTCGTTACCCCATAAGGAGTTCTCTTCACGTCATCTGAAATTCCAAAAAGACTAAAAGAAGCATTTCTAACCTTTCTATTAGCGACTTAACAAACTAATTCTTCAGACTATATATATATATCGTCTCTGTGTTGCTTGCGTTATATACAGATCCTTTAAGTGTTTTCTAAACAAGTACAAGACATCAGTGACGTCGAGAAAACCCACTTGCAGAGAAATATATATGTAAGATATTTTCTCAACCCAAACGAGCCGTTTTTGCATATATAAGTACAAGACATGCAAAAGTAGTTGAGACAATTACGATTTCTTCTTTCGTTTGGTTTGTTTTTAATTTCGCGCAAAGCTACACAGGGCTATCTGTGCTAGCCGTCACTAATTTAGCAGTGAGAGGGAAGGCAGCTAGCCATCACTACCCACTGCCAACTCTTGGGCTACTCTTTAACAACGAATAATTGATTGACCGTCACATTATTACGCCTTCACTCCACGACTGAAAGGACAAGCATGTTTGGTGGGACGGGGATTCGGACCTCTGCTTACGAGTCGATCTGGTCATGCCAGGCCAAGTTTTATTTACTGATTTTGTTAGTAATCACGACCTTTGGAAGAAGATATAAGATCAAAAACTATATTTTGTAGTTTAAACATTGAATAGCTCGAACTATGTTGTGAATCTGTAAGTACTCTTTTGTAGGGAAGTGTTTTAAAAACAAAACATGTTTTCCAAAAACGTTAGATTTTGGGAACCTTCCTGTCCAATGTGTGTTATATATACTTATTTCAATAAACGATAAACATCAAATATAAGACAAGTCGTTTCATTGTATCTATTTAAACTTTTACCTTTATGGTTAGAATTACTGACGATACACCTACCACATCATAAATGAGACACAAAAATTCGTTGACAGATGAGAACCGCGAAGATGATTAGTAGCTTGCTAAGAGAGATAGACGTTTAAAGTGATGGCGTTAGCCATACTAGTTACAGAGTAACGTGTTTATCCCTTTTAAGCCTTATAACACCAACACTGCTGTAGATTGGATTCAAGGGTATTGTGATAATTCGAGTGTGACTGTTGTCCTGAAGAAACAGTCGTTGTTCGTATGTTTTAATGAAAGTGACATATCTCTCTAAAGGTTTTGTCAATTATTACACAATGTATGCTATTCTCTTTACATTAGAATGTTTTACGAACGCTACGTGGTATGAGTTATTTGTGATTTAACATTTCCTTAGGACTATCTGCTGTATGAAACCCCGCAAATTTGTGTTGTAGTCGGTAAATTTACCTCTCTCCCATCGGAGAACAAAGAAAAAAATCGTTGAATATCTTTATCTTCCATTCAGTTCTAATTTTTAGGACTTGTTACAAGATTCTTTAACACTTTAATACATGCTACTTGTTATGTGATTGGTAATTTTTAAGACCTTCGATTCAATTTTGATTCTAAGAATTGGTTACATGAAACTTTTATTCTTTAGTGTATTCTACTTGCAAGTTCTATGTTCATTTTCATGGTATTTTGTTCAATTCTGATTTTGACGACTGATGAAAGAACAGTGTTTTATTTATTGCACAAAAAAATCAAATGGAAGTAGTAAGATGTACATAAAATATAATTCTTCTGAATGAAAAGTTGTTACATTAGCAGAAAAGGACGAATTATTTATTATGATGTCTGGAGTTACTGTTCCTAGCAGCACGTAACCGAACTGCTTCTAGTTCACATACGTCCTAGTAGATGACGCTACTATCACCTACATTCATATACGGTGGTTAAGATTACATCAGGATGAAGAGAACAAGCGGTAAATAAATGAATGTTATGCTAGCATCTTATAAAATGTCCACTTCACAACATTTAGTTAGTCTATAAAGTGCTTTGGATTAAAAAAAAAAACACCATAAGTGCATTAGTTGTGTTAGATGGCACAGTTCCCAATAAATGAACAAAGTAAAGGGTGCTTATGGTTTGGGTATCGTGTTTTTTTTATTCTTAGCTAAATCAAAATAGTTCTTAAGGCATTTTAAAAAATTTCTTGGATGAATCTGAAGTAAATAAATGTATTCGATTTAACCAAACGCCAGAAAGTGTGTACGATTGATTCGTAGTGGATAGGAGGACAGTTAGGCCTAATCGAATTGCAACTTATTCACGTGTAACCGAAAGATGACGTCATCACATAATATTTTGCTTTTAAAAATACCATCGCTCGTGATTCTATATAGTAGTGGCAAGCGCAAAATAGAAATAAGAACATAAAACATCTTTATTTAAAAAAGAAAACAACAACAAAAAACACGAAATGCAAGTGAGAATAACAGAGAAATTAAAATATAAAAAACCAAGACACGATCAATATAACCCAACCACCTGGATATATACATCTAGCCCCCATACTAGATATGGCCGCTGTTGCCTTGTAAACTTATAAATAATATAGTTTCTCTCAGCTCCACAAGGTTTTATTTCTCTTTCGTCATTATTTTTACCATGACGTCACCGCTAGGTTTTACCAGTTTGTTTCTATGACTCCACCACGATTGGCTCGGTGAATGTGTTGTTGTTTTTCTGTTCCACTTTCTGCTCGAACACAATATGTTACTTTGGTTATTAAACCTTTATAGCCAGTATATGATAACATTGTTGTCATGAAACCGTTGTGCTACAAAACTGTCCTTTAATCATAACGCACTTGAAGAATAAAAGATGAAATCATTTGATATATATATCTAGACAACATTATTATAAATTTCCAGTACGTAATCTCTAAGCAAACAGAAAATTCCTTAGTATATTTTTCTAATAGCGTCTTCGTCATACGAGAACATAAGTTCTGTTAGCACAGCTGAGCAACTCTTTCCTCACAAACGATTGATGACATCGACGTAGAAGTGGACAAAATGAATCCTGTCCGCTGCCAGCATTAGTTGAGATAAGCTATCATCTCTACTAAACCATACTTAATGGAAAGCAATGACTGATTTGCTTGAACAACATATTCCACTAGATGGTGTTATAAATACAGATAAGTTTCAGTTTTGCACACGATGGAAAGATTTGTTTGTTTTGAACTTCGTGCAAAGCTAGTCGAGGGCTACCTGCGTTAGCCGTCCCTAATTTAGCAGTGTAAGACTAGAGGGAAGGCAGCTAGTCATCACCACCCACCGCCAACTCTTGGGGTACTCTTTTACCAACGAATAATGGGATTGACCGTCACATTATAACGCTCCCAAGGCTGAAAGGACGAGCATGTTTCGGTGTGAGAGAGATTCGAACCCGCGACCCTCGGATTACAAGTCGAGTGGCCTTAACCACGCGGCCCGCACGATACAAGAGGGAATGGTTGAGAAAAACACAATAAAATGACCAACAAAATATAATAAGCCTAAAAGGATTGTAATATATTGATTATGGATAATTTACGTCGGCCTTATTTAAAGACTGACTCACAACAATTTCCTTAATTATATTATATAAAATAAAGAAGTTATATGTGATAAATAGGTCTCTTTTTAAATATCTTTAGCTATGACTGAGAAAAACAACAACTCAGGTAACAGTTACTCATGGAAGAAAGTTACTTAAGCAAACATAAGTTAAAGAGCTTAGAAAAGTGTCATAAACACAAATTTATAACTACAAACTTATCAATAAGAGATATGGAAATGTCGATATTGTAGGATAACACTGTTACTTGGTCATTTGTTGGTAATAAAAGTCACGTGTTGTTTGAATCGAAAATTGGTACGTTTGGTTAGTTTTGAATTTCGCACACAGCTAAGTGTGCTAGACGTTTCTAATTCAGCACTGATAGACGAGAGGGAAGGCAGCTAATCAACATCACCCACCGCCAACTCTTGGAATACTCTTTACTAATGAATATTAGGATTGACTGTCACATTATAACACCCTTTTGACTGAATATGCGAGCATGTTCGGTGATGGGGATTAGAACCAGCGAATTTTAGATCGCGAGTTGAGCGCCCTAACCTCAAGGCCATGTCGGGCCTTTAGTAAGAAGTTACAGTTTGAGGGTATACTGATGAAAATGGCACGAAAAAAACACACATTCAACAGAAATCTCTGTTGTTGCTGTTCAGAAACTGGCAGGTAAAATAATTTGATATTTCTAAGTGTCATCCAGGAAATAAAACTTATTTTGATGTAATACTGAACGGTGGAGTGTATATGAACTACAGAGAATTGGAATTCTTGTTGTTTGTTATGAACTACAAAGCTACACAAAAAGCAATTTGTACTAAGCCCGCCACTGGTATCGAAACGCTGGGTCAAGTCGACGGATGTACCACTGGGAGGAGGGGGGGAGCTAATGAGGGAATAAAATAAAAAACAATTAAAAAAGAGCAGACGTACCAGTCAGTACTAGAAACATAAGTCGTACTGCTAGCGATATCTTTCCGCCAGGTGGCTTCAACCCCCTGAACGATCTCAACTTATAGTTGATTACATTTTTATGTTCAGTCACGAGTTCAGTTGCTTAGAACTGAAGTTATCAGCTAGTTATATCATGTGTTTTATAGCCTGGAGTGAGCAAATATTTTGCCTAGTTAATTAACTAGTCAATAAATGAACAAAGCCTATTTGCTCTAAGGAATGCTGAATACGCGCAAATTCTCTTTAGCAATGAAAGAGTACAAGGGTATGTATGTGTTGAAATGGACTTAGAAAGGCACCTGGTAAATGAGCAGGTTGAATGTATTAAATAACACTCACCTACTGAAAACAAGAGACAAGTTTATTTGTTTTGGATTTCGCGCAAAGCTACTGGAGGGCTATCTGCGCTAGCCGTCCATAATTTAGCAGTGTAAGATTAGAGGGAAAGCAGCTAGTCGTCACTAGCCACCGCCAACTCTTGGGCTACTTTTTTACCAACGTATAGTTGAATTGACCGTCACATTATAACGCCCCCACGACTGAAATGGCCAGCATGTTTGGTGCGACGGGGATTCAAACCCGCGACTCTTAGATTACGAGTCGAATGTCTTAACCCACCTGGCCATGCCGGGCCCAAGAGATAAGAGATCTAGCGTTTGTTTCAATGCAAAGCTACTCTGTAGATAGGTTCAGCTGCGTTAATCTCGGTGTCGAAGCTCAAATTTTAGTGTTATCAACCTTTAATCCTTCAACTCAGATTTATGAAAAGTTCTCCATAAGCATTGTATATGAATGGCGTCTTTGGGCTCCTTGGAATATTGTGGTGAACATCTGATAAACGTATTGTAAATAGGAAATAGTTTAACGCAGTGATGAAATTTAGATCTGTACAGACATAAACTGAAGAACACGGTAAGTTATCGAGTACTTTACAAAATTCTAAATTGTAGTTGGTGATCTAATCTCAAGATTAGTTTGAGTGTAAATGTTTGATCTATATGCATTTCCGGAATTAGTGATACAGGTTGGGTTTGTTTGTTTGGAATTTCGCACAAAGCTACTCGAGGGCTATCTGTGTTAGCCGTCCCTAATTTAGCAGTGTAAGACTAGAGGGAAGGCAGCTAGTCATCACCACCCACCGCCAACTCTTGGGCTACTCTTTTACCAACGAATAGTGGGATTGACCGTCACATTATAACGCCCCCACGGCTTGGAGGGCGAGCATGTTTAGCGCGACGCGGGCGCGAACCCGCGACCCTCAGATTACGAGTCGCGCGCCTTACGCACTTGGCTATGCCGGGCCGATACAGGTTGGGACACAAAGGAAAGCGAATCATTTACCGTTTCAGAAATCTCAGGTATAAAGAAATAATGGTTATGAGACCAATCTTCATGTAACAAGTTTAAATACTCTGGAAAGACGAGATCTTACTCTGTGGTAGAACTCTGATTACGAAGCTGGTGATCATGGTTCGAATCCGTGTGATATTACAAAATACTCCCCACGTCTATCTACACATAGGCTTTGAGCTGCAAGTGCGTCGTCAAAGGGACAGTAAATCCCTTAACATGAACTGTGAGTGGCTCTGTTCCTTCTGGTGGCTTTAGTAACCTTATTTATTATAAATGCAAAATACAAATTAAAATATCCCGGAAGTTAGTATGCTGATTTTAATATTGTTTACTGAAGAGTTTTATTTATAAACAAACCTCATATAAAACAAGACAGAACTTAGACAATGAACCTTATATAAAAATAATACAAAAATAATAAAAACAAAATGCAGACAAAAAATTTTCCATTTTAAAAACAATACAGAAATGAGTAGACAGACTTCATATAAAACAAGACAGGTCATTGTGAGTAACCTTCAAACAAAACAAGAAACACTTTGCAAACGAATTTCACATAAATCGAGTCAAAAGCCTTCAACAGACTTCAAATAAAACGCTTCAGAATTTCACTTCCACAAGAAAGTCACTATAAAATTACGTCTAAATCTTAACAACAAACTTCATATAACACTGGATGAATTTAACCACAACAAACTTCATATAACACTGGATGAATTTAACCACAACAAACTTCATATAACACTGGATGAATTTAACCACAACAAACTTCATATAACACTGGATGAATTTAACCACAACAAACTTCATATAACACTGGATGCATTTAACCACAACAAACTTCATATAACACTGGATGCATTTAACCACAACAAACTTCATATAACACTGGATGAATTTAACCACAACAAACTTAAAATAACACTGGATGAATTTAACCACAACAAACTTCATATAACACTGGATGAATTTAACCACAACAAACTTCATATAACACTGGATGAATTTAACCACAACAAACTTCATATAACACTGGATGAATTTAACCACAGCAAACTTAAAATAAAACAGCGAGAACCTTTACAACAAATTTCATCTGAAACTTAGTAGAATCTTTTACAAACTTCGTATGAAAGGAATCGAGACAAAAATGTCATATAGTATTAGCAAAACCTAGCCAACAAAGTTTATGTAAAACAGTGCAGAATTTTTAAACAAATTCCATACAACTGAACAGAACTTTGTTAGCAAACTTCATATAAAACAAGGCATAACCTTTCAAACAAATTTCATACAACTGAACAGAACTTTGTTAGCAAACTGCATATAAAACAAGGCATAACCTTTCAAACAAATTCCATACAACTGAACAGAACTTTGTTAGCAAACTGCATATAAAACAAGGCATAACCTTTTAAACAAATTCCATACAACTGAACAGAACTTTGTTAGCAAACTTCATATAAAACAAGGCATAACCTTTCAAACAAATTTCATACAACTGAACAGAACTTTGTTAGCAAACTGCATATAAAACAAGGCATAACCTTTCAAACAAATTCCATACAACTGAACAGAACTTTGTTAGCAAACTTCATATAAAACAAGGCATAACCTTTCAAACAAATTTCATACAACTGAACAGAACTTTGTTAGCAAACTTCATATAAAACAAGGCATAACTTTTCAAACAAATTTCATATAACAGAACAGAACTTTGTTAGCAAACTTCATATAAAACAAGGCATAACCTTTCAAACAAATTTCATACAACTGAACAGAACTTTGTTAGCAAACTGCATATAAAACAAGGCATAACCTTTCAAACAAATTTCATACAACTGAACAGAACTTTGTTAGCAAACTTCATATAAAACAAGGCATAACCTTTCAAACAAATTTCATACAACTGAACAGAACTTTGTTAGCAAACTGCATATAAAACAAGGCATAACCTTTCAAACAAATTTCATACAACTAAACAGAACTTTGTTAGCAAACTTCATATAAAACAAGGCATAACCTTTCAAACAAATTTCATACAACTGAACAGAACTTTGTTAGCAAACTGCATATAAAACAAGGCATAACCTTTCAAACAAATTTCATACAACTGAACAGAACTTTGTTAGCAAACTTCATATTTCAAACAAAACAAGGCATAACCTTTCAAACAAATTTCATACAACTGAACAGAACTTTGTTAGCAAACTGCATATAAAAGAAGGCATAACTTTTCAAACAAATTTCATACAACTGAACAGAAATTTGTTAGCAAACTGCATATAAAACAAGGCATAACCTTTCAAACAAATTTCATACAACTGAACAGAACTTTGTTAGCAAACTTCATATAAAACAAGGCATAACCTTTCAAACAAATTTCATACAACTGAACAGAACTTTGTTAGCAAACTTCATATAAAACAAGGCATAACCTTTCAAACAAATTTCATATGAAACAGCCAAATCTTCTCTACAAAATTCACACAAACCTGGCCAGAACCCGTTCACAAATTCTCGTATAAAACTGTACGGAACGTTACCAAAAATCTAATATAATACAGGAAAAACCTTTGTAAATACATTTTATATAAAACTAAGTAAAATATTGCAACAAATTCACACACAAAACTGACCACAAACAATTAAAACTTCTAAAAATCCTTACAACAGAAAAATATACGAGATAAGTTAAGTGGAGTCTTCCCAGTTGAAGTCGTAGTTGTGGAGAATATGTGGAATGTTGATATAATATAATAGATGAACTGTATACATTTGTTTTCATGATTTTCACAAATTAATGTAATGAATTCATGGATTTCAGATTAAACAGACGAGGTTTATTCCACTTTTAACAACTCTTTTTGAGTTTTGAGTAAATCTTATGAAGGTTGTAGGATAACGTTATTAAGGGTTTTCTACCTAGAATAAATTTAAAAAGTGCGATAGATAATTCATAAAATTTGAAAAGACGTCCAACGTGAATGAATGTCTTTAAAACCTAATTTCCACCGCGTTTCTTCTCAGATTTCTGCGTTCTAAAAATAGTAAATGTGCGTGCACAAATGTTACATTGTATGTACTGAATTTTTATTAGTTGCTACATAATGAAATTCGTTTAATGAGACGTAGATACCAGCGACTCGGTCACAGACCGTCCTATCCTGCGCAAAGATGGAAGCGTTATTTTCCTTTCGACTGATAACGTCCACTTTTATCACAATCACTTTCAACGGTTCAGTGCCCCACATTCCTGCTGTGTTGTTACCCTTTCTCGTCTCAACAAGACACTGGTTCGCTGACTGATTAAATATGAACATAAGGCATCGCAGCGAAACAACAGCGACCACAAACATCTCGATATCTGAATTGAAGAAAACCACTGTAGATAACTAATGTCACGTTCCAAGACCCCAACCACCCTGTTCTATGTAATAGATGTGAGACTAGAATAACTTTTAAAGTCTAGACTACTAGTTTTTATACAATATATTCAGAATATTTGACAACTTATAATAACTCGTAGGTTAATGAACTGTGATTTCATATTCGTATTAATTTAGGCATAGAGGGTTACTTAAGTTATTCTAGCTTTTAAGATTGAACAAACAATTATTTAAAAAAACTACAAAAGCGTAACCTACTTAGAGATTATTAGTAGAATATAGATCTCCACAAAGATTTTATTGTTTAAAATAATGTATATTGAATGATCAAACTATATTGTTCTTTCATACTATTTTTACTATATTTTTTATATAAAGTTATGCTGTAAAAATAAAATATGTCTTATTTCTGAGCCATCCTCCCCCTACACAAACATCAAAGATTATTTTCATAATTATCAACTGTGCACTAATGTGGCAAACATCTCAGTTTGTTAACTAATGTTATGGATATGGACTAGAACTAGATAATGCTGCTTTATCTCTGTATTTTGAATACCAACATTATCACAAAGGTTATTATTACTGTTTAATTAATGACATGTGGTTCTAAATAACAAGTGTTTAATTAATGACGTGGTTCTGAATAACAAGTGTTTAATTAATGACATGTGGTTCTGAATAACAAGTGTTTAATTAATGACATGCGGTTCTAAATAACAAGTGTTCAATTAAGGGCATGTGGTTCTGAATAACAAGTGTTTAATTAATGACGTAGTTCTAAATAACAAGTGTTTAACTCATGACATGCGGTTCTAAATAACAAGTGTTCAATTAAGGGCATGCGGTTCTGAATAACAAGTGTTTAATTAATGACATGTGGTTCTGAATAGCAAGTTTTTAGCTCATGACATGTGGTTTTAAATTAGAAGTGTTTAATTAATGACATGTGGTTGTAAATAAAAAGTGTTTAATTAATGACATGTGGTTCCAAATAACACATTTTTAGCTCATGACATATGACTCTAAATCACAAGTTTTTAATTAATGTTATGTGGTTCTAAATAGCAAGTGTTTAATACATGGCATGTGATTCTAAATCCCAAGTGTTTCATCAATTTTCTACGTTACATTAGTGACACGTGGTTTTAAATAACGAGGTTTCATCTTTTTTTGTATATTAAATTAGGGTCACATGGTTTATTTAATTCGTTCTTGGTACTTCATAATCTAATCAGTTATTGATAAAAAAAAAAAACTACTCTTTCCGATATTACTTTACGTTAGATTCAAAACGACTCGTGTCCAAGTTCAGAAATCTGATTTATTGAACTGATGAGATAAGATAGAATTCAGTATGTTTATATTTGTGGACGCGTCCATAAACTAATTTCTTTTAAACCAACGGAATCGGTCGCTTGTGGTCCTTTTCGTGTCAAATAAAACAGGTGAGCACTGCCCCACTCCCTCCCCCACTGTCGAACCAAAATTCACTAGTTATTTCGTCGTAGATCAACAGAAAATCATGCAGTGTCAACGATAACCATAACAACGTGGACCTACGTCGCCAAGCCGTCGGACGCCTCCCTGCCTGCCCGCTCGTAATCGCGTGTTTCGTGTCCTTGTGCAATGGGTACACTTCGCCCTTGTTATCAGAGGGAAGACACAGACATGTGAAGACTGGAGATATAAGGCACAGAGATGTTTGACCTTTCTAACGTTCTACGATTCACCTCTGTTTTTCTTACTGAAAATACTGAGTAGTTTCCATATAAAACAAAACTTAAAGATAGAATCAGTGTTATAGTTGCATGATGAAATTAAGGCTTAATATTTCGAAATGTTAGTCAATATTATGATGTGAAATAAAAACTCTTCTCCGTCTTCCTTGTCTCTCTCTTCTTTCCGTCTCCCTTTGGTTTTCAGCAATGAGATTAGCATATAACTAACTAATGTTATAAACTCTCTTCTATCAATATTTGATACACAGACTCAGTGGGATGTGTGGGTAATGTTAAGTTAGTCCAGGTTCATTAATCCAATGAGAATTGTTTGTTAGTTTAGCTAGCTTGTCAGTGTTCACGTTCTGAATGTAGCAGAAATAGTCAATGCTCGCTAGCCCAGCCTTGAATTCGATTATATCTAAAGTTCATGATACAGTAGGTAATGTAAAACTATCAAGATATTCCATGTTTGTTGATCTAGTGAACAGTGTTCATTTAACTAAGTTACTCCATGTTCATTGATCTTTGAATAGTTGATGATTGTTAGTTAATTGAATAGGTTATTCAGATTTAGTTAAATTAGTTGAGGTTGACTGATCTGGTTGGTGTTAATTTAGCTAAACCAGTACAACATCGACTTTCCAGTTGTGTATTTTAGTGTTGCTGTTTACTGTAGTGCTAATAAACTAAACCTAGCCTTTGTTCATTAATTCAGTGGGTAACGTTGACTTAATCCAGGTATTCCAGGTACACTAATCCTAGTAGTTGGTGTTAAATAAATAAATAAATATGTATGCTATTTTAGATTTTCTAATCGAGTGGTTAGTGTAAATTTATGTCACATTTGTTAATCCATTGGGTAGAGTGAAGTTAACTAGCCTAATCCATGCTTGCTAATCCAATAATTAATAGATATTGATTTTCTCTAAAATAAACCATGCTTGCTAATCTAATGGGTGATATTAGTTTAGCCAAGGCCTATTGATGTTTGTTAATTCAGTGGTTAGTATAAACTGAGCACGGCTAGTCCAGTTTTGCTAACAGTGCAAAGTTAACAAACCCAGTACATTTTCCTTACTCCAGTAAGTAGTGTAATTTAGCCAAGCTAATCTACACATAATTATCTAATGATTAATCATCGTTTACCCAAGTTAGTCCAAGTTTGTTAATTCGTTGGTTAATCTAAGTTTAGATAAGGTAGTCCAAGTTTACTTATCCAGTGAAATTTAACTATAATAATCCAGTTTCACTGTTTCAGGACAGAACTAGTACATGTTCGTTAATCCGGTGGGTAGAATTCATTTCACTAAATTAATCCAAATTCCGTAGTTTATCCATTGGTGAAAGTAAATTAAAATGTTTCTTATTCCAAGCATTTTGTGTTAAAAAAAGTGGAATTTATTTTAAAGAAAGAAGGTAATTGTCAAAGTTCAATAAGACAATAAATTACTAGTTTAATAAATAAGACGTCCAATACGGGACCCATTTCACAGTATTAAAGACATGAACATGATTAATTTCACTTTCTGGAAATAATGGCCTCGACTCGCAGTCTGAGGGTCGCGGGTTCGAATCCCTGTCGTACCAAATATACTTGCCCTTTCAGCCGTGGAAACGTTATAATGTGACGGTCAATCCAACTATTCGTTGGTAAAAGAGTAGCCCAAGAGTTGGCGATGGGTGGTGATGAATAGCTGCCTTTCCTCTAGTCTATCACTGCTAAATTAGGGACGGCTAGCGCAGATAGCCCTCGTGTAGCTTTGCGCGAAATTAAAAAAAAACCAAAAACCCACTATTATTTGGTAAAAGAGTAGCACAAGACTTGGCCCGTGACTGTTGTTGACTAGCTGCCTTCCCTTTTAATCTATCAAAGCTAAATTTAGAACGGCCAGGGAAAGTAGTCCTGATGTAATTTATGCAAATTCAAAATAAACGAAGCAAACTAAAATTCATGGTTCATAATGGCCTGTAGACAAACAGAAGTCGGTATTGGAAGTTCAGAAGTAAGATTGAAGCGAAATCAATTGACCAACGTTATCTTATTTGATTCTAAAATATAATAAAAATAAACAGAGTAGACCCATGAAAACAAAGTAAAAATAAAACTAGCCTTCTCACAGAATTCAGATTTTGTCTCAGTGCGAATGTTGTTTGTCTTACTGAAACAACTAGATATTTTGTCAAAATCTTTCTCGACTGTCTAGACGTATATATTCGATTTTGTTGTTGGTTTTCGACTTTCCAGTCGTCATACTAGGAAATTCGGTATTCGGTTCAAAATGTTTGTTTCATAGTTCGTTAAATTGTGTTTTATGACGACCTACTTATGTGTCATGATGTCTTTCCTTTCTGACAAAATCCTGAACAAATTTAAGATTTTTTTATAGTTTTACTATCTCTAAGGACACTTTTGGCGCAGAGGTACATGTATTGAGTAGAACAGATATTTATATAATGATAAATTATTCATTTTTTAATCGTTGAAACTGAAAATTCACTGGTAAAATAATAATCCCACAATAGCAATTTATAAAGGAAGCTCATAACAATAGTAGTAATATATCTCTTCTGTTACTACGTGTTGAGTCAAGAGACGAAACGTTTAGACTCTTCCTTCCTAAACAACAGGCTAGACATGGCCAGGTGAGTTAAGGCGTTCGACCCGTAATCTGAGGGTCGCCGGTTCGAATCCCCGTCGCATCAAGCATGCTGGCCATTTCAGTCGTGGGGGCGTTATAATGTGACGGTCAGTCCCACTATACGTTGGTAAAAGAGTAGCCCAAATGTTGGCGGTGGCTGGTAATGACTAGCTTGCCTTCCCTCTAGTATTACACTGCTAAATCAGGGACGGCTAGCGCGAAATTCAAACAAACGAACAAACTTTAGAGGATAATGCCTTTTCTGCCTACAGGAATAGTTAAGGATTGTTTGAAGCACGTGGTCAGTTGGATTAGACAGAAATATCATTTTTTTTCCTGAAACTGACAGTCCGCTGGTGCTGTGAGGGACCATCACGATGTGATGTCATCCACTGGACAAAGGAAGCACTTCCTTAGTTTAGTTCTCTACTAGGATATCGAATAAGAGAATTTGCCTTTTGTAAATTAGTGTGTTTAATTCCTCGGAACTCACTCTCAAGAGAAGGAAAGCTGTTGAGTGTCCTATTATTTCTATAACTACACATCTTCTGTGCACAATAAAGATTTTGTTATTTTTCACAGTTGTTCGGTTTTCTTATTCAACCAAAGCAGTCTATGTACATAACACTTAGTTCTTCACCATGAATTTCTTGGCTAATATTGGTTTTATTTGATATTTAACACTTTTTAGGAAATCATTTTACCTGAGAATTATAAGACAGAAGCGGAAAGAAACTCTTGATGGCACGACACCAGAACTGACCACGTAGTGTCTGGAGTAAGATAATGTTTGTACTAGTTTTTACTTCATTTCTTATGTCTGTCGAATCTAAAGGAAGGCCTTCATGAAAATAATGGTCTTTTATGGACGTGGGAATACTCATGGCCAAGAGCTGGAGTTTATCTGAGAGATGTTGAATCTGAAAAGAGTTTTCTCCTGAATATGGGAATTTTTCTGATGTTCCGGAGGTTTTTGATGCTAGTTAGGTTTCGATCACCAAATCAGGGAGGAATTATGGGAATTTTTTTTGACGCTAGTTAGGTTTCGATCACCAAATTAGGGAGTTTTGCCTCGTGCATCAACACTACATGTAACTGAGTGTTCTGTTAATTTCTCATAAGCATAGCACAAATATATTTTAATTTGATCAATTTGGAATGTCTGTGACGGAGGGCAATTGTCAATAGTGTGTAAATTTAAAAAAAATAATAACATTTATTTGGTTGTGATCAGCCATATAGGCTGATATTGAGATATTCATAACAAGCAAATAATTTTACCCAAACATCTTTTCATTATTGTTCCATTACAATATACATGAAGCATGAAAATGCTAGTTTTAAGTATATTACAATGAAGCAAAAGGTATATCCACAAGATGAGTGATTGTAATTATTGCTATAATTGTTACACACTATGAAGCTGGAGAAAATACCTAACAGAAGACAAAGAATGTTTTGGCAAGGGTTAAGATTCAAAGGTTAAGTTTCCACACCTGTCCTAAATCAGCTCAACAGTGTAGAACCTGGAAAGTCTTGACTTCTGCTCCTTGTTAATGGAGTCATGTGCTGTCTGTTTGACAATCAGGTGGTTATAACATGGACGAGCTGGAGAGTCTAATATGGTAATGAGTAAATCTTAAGAAAGTTACCATATCATTTGATCAGTACCCGGTTGAAATGCTGGCAACCTTTGTATTTCATCTTCAATTTCAGTATTTAAGGTTACATTTTAACCTCCGTCTTTCTCTCTATCTCTCTGGACATACAAGGCTCCATCTTAAGCAATGTATCAGTAATCATGACCGATTGCTGTTCTGTATCTTTCTCAAGTGAGTGAAGTGGAACACCATGGCAACCACTAAACGTCACAGTTACTTCAGTGTGATCGAGGCTTACTCTTTTATGTGAGGGTCATGGAGTAGCTATGGACACTGAAGCGGTCAGATAAGTCAATTGACTAAAACGCAGTTCTGGCTAATGCGTCCAACAGTGAAGAGCTCGTTAATTTGTTACACCGACTAACACTGATGTGTTGCAATGGCCAATGAAGGAAGGTCCTGATGCCGCTGTCTAGTCTGAGGACATCAGATCATCAGTTTTTGAATCCATATTAGCTGAGTCTTTTAGTGGCGTAGCAGCGTAGTCATTATTACTACTAACGCTCCATGTACATGGAGAAGACAAAAGAATAAACTGTTCCATTGTTGTACAGATAAATGTATTTGCATCTCAAAGCCAGAGAAATGCTTTTTGGTGCTATGTGTAGCGCAAAATGGCATCCAGGCCCTGAAACCACAAAGGTAGAGAAGCTTCAGAAGGTCAGTAAAGACCAAAATTATCTGAGCAATGATTGAGCAGACTAGTAAAATTGTTCCAAGCATTTCCAAGGGAACCTCAAACGTTGGAACCAGTAATAGGAGAAAGATATACTACGATGCTGTGGTCATGAAAAGCCACCAATAAAAAAGAACACAGGAGGCATCCAAGAAGCAGCAACACATGAACCTTTTGTCCAAACCAACAACGATTTTCACACACAATCGCATCTTATGGAAAATTATGGTTCTCAAACACACTGTCAGAAGATGGCTGCCAAATGGATGAAGGTTTGGGTTTCCTGCAACAAGACTGATGATGAGTTAAGACAAAGGACCATTTGTTCATTATGACATAAAAAGGGCGTTCAATACCCGCAGGAAAAGGAAATTAAAGCTAAGAGGAAAATGATAAGGATCTGTACATGCCTCGAGGCATTTACTGTCGTCAATAAAACGATGACATTAACACTGGTAACTCTTCAGAGAGACTGCCATGAAAGAAACAAAGTGTAGACATGCTATTATATTTATTATTTCAGTGTAAATTAATATGTAAATAAATATTTTATCTTTTTTCTGTGATGATATTTCACGGTTCTTGCACAGACATGCGAGTATGTGCGGAAGAGCAGAAATGTAAAAGTTTTTGTGTATGTGTTTGAATTTTGTGCATTGTGTGCACATGGTGTACATGAATTATGCTAGAATGAAGATTGCTTTATGTTTCCTTGAAATAATTCGGTTCTAAGATGTGTTTTGATACCTTTTGTGGACTGTACTGATGCACGAGCATTTTGACACTTGTGTGCACGTGTGAAAAAGCAGGAGCTTAGATGTTTTCTTTCATATATTTCTGTACCTTTATAAGGGTATACACTGAAAAAATAATCCTTGTACAATCGTAAATCTTGAGCATAATTATTGAAAAGTTTCTTTTTTATGTTTCTTCTTTCTTTTAAGTTGAAAGGTGTGATAAATTTTCTTAATTTTGTTGGCCTGCCAACTCTTAAGTAGACACGGCATCTCTGAATTCCATGGCCCGGTGGCTGAGGAGCTCAACTCGTAATCCAAAGGTCGCGGGTTCGAATTCTCGTCACATCAAACATGCTCGCTCTTTCAGCCGTGGGGGCATTATAATGTGACGGTCAATCTCACTATTCATTGGTAAAAGAGTAGACCAAGATTTGGCGGTGGGTAGTGATGACTAGCTGCCTTCCCTCTAGTCTTACACTACTAAATTAGGGGCTAGCACAGATAGCCCTCGTGTAACTTTGCGCGAAATTCAAACCAAACAAACAAACAAAATATTTCAATTTTATTCATCTTTGTTTTCATTATTTCTTGGTTTTGCTTATTGTATGTATTAAAGGGTATTTACAAGTTATTTGTGACAAGGTGTATCTTTATATGTTATACACTTGTCCTGCCTTTTAAAACCATAGTGAGAGATTTTGTTTTCAAATTTATTCCAAGTTTTTCTTTTATCAATATACTTTGGAATTCAAATTTTGGATAATATGGATCTTTGTTAAGGAAATCTAAGCTGTCCAGCAGTAGTGTACTATGTGTTTTTATTACTAAAGTAAAATTAACACGCTCCCAATTTCAAAGATAATTTTTAATTGTAATCCAGTGAGTAAAATGAAAGAAAGCACAATCGGTAAACACACCAAGTTGTTTCTGTCTGATATAGTTACACAAGTTTTTAATTTTTGGTGCTGATAAATTAGTTTCTGTGTAACCATGGTGATAGCACGTTACCCAGAAATCTGCTAAAGTATTCCAGTTCTAGTTAATTCATTTGTTCGCTTTAGTAGGGAAAGTCCTTTCTATTCACAAGAATATTTCAGTATTTTAAGGAACATTCACATTAGTCCAACTGGCACTATAATAATTTTTGCTGGCCACTTATGATGTTAACTGAAAGTGACAACTGACCATTGTCATGCTCTAGTAGAAATGATTATTCCGTTGTCGATGTAAGCACAATATTGTGTTTGCTAATTTATTTGCACAACCAAGATTAATCTCACTTTTCCAGACTTTTAATCTACACACAAAAGAAAGTAAATAAAACTGTTTAACGTAAACACGTTCTAAATATCTAAGCAGATTTTTCGTTATCTGTGAGTCTATTTAATACTTGTTTGTAAATGAGTTGACTTAGGACTACCACAGTACCACAGTCGTTGGTTTAATCAAGAATTGATGCACATGGATTCCATTTCCTCCTGGATAACACGTGACAATATCAAGATCTTTCCTTATCTCTTTTCTGTGTCAAAGCCAGTGGTTTCTTTGGTTGAGGAATGATACTTATGGACTGCATATTCTTCTAGATAAGAGTAACAGGCTCAACATTTTTCTTTCCTTCTCTTTTTTTTTCCGAGTACTGGGATTGGCCGTTACATTATAACGCCCCCACGGCTTAAATGGCATGCGCATTTGGTGCGACGGGGATTCAAACCCGTGATCCTCAGATTACGAGTCGAACGCCTTAACCCACCCGGCCATGCCAGGCCGTGTGTTATATGTGTGTGTTTTCTTATAGCAAAACCACATTGGACTATCTGCTGAGTCCACAGAGGGGAATCGAACCCCTGATTTTTAGTGTTGTAAAGGCAAAATACGAGCTAAATTAATTAATCAAATCTATCGTATTCTCAAAACGTTTAGTAAAACCGTTATTTGATTGGAATTAATCACAATGTGCTATCTGTGCTCTGCCCACGTCGGATGTCGAGACCCGGTTTCTACTAGGTGTTTGAGTCTGCAGACATACTGTTGTGCCACCTGGGGGCCAGTATAGAAGAGATACTACTTTATCACTACATTATTCAATATTCTTGTTTTTGTGTTTTGTTGATGACATATATTTAGTATAGTCATCTGAATATTATTAAGTTGAGAATCGCAAGTCCAGAAAACAGACAAAAGATTTTGAAAAGCTCTTAGTGGCATATTAAGTTCATTTCAGCAGAACGTTTCTTCTCTAACAACGAGGCCCCGGCATGGCCAGGTGGTTAAGGCACTCGACTCGTAATCGCGGGTTCGAATCCCCCACATCAAACATGTACGCCCTTTCAACCGTGGGGGCGTTATAAAGTGACAGTCAATCCCACTATTCGTTGTTTAAAGAGCAGCCCAAGAGTTGGCGGTGGGTAGTAGTGATTAGATGCCTTCCCTCTAGTCTTACACTACTAAATTAAGAACGGCTAGTGCATATAGCTCTCGTGTAGCTTTGCGCGTAATTCAAAGCAAACCAAACCTCTAAATAGAGAATCACAGTGACACAGGAAGACATTGGAATGTATTCGTACTTTAAATATCGTAAATGATTGTGTCACGCATTTAAATGTGAAAACTGGAGAGAAACGGATCTCTTATGTCACAAATAGCTCATTTGGAACTTTACATACGTGTTAGATTCTGCTAACAATCTGCTAGTTCATCGTATCCGAGTGCATGAATGTGAGTAAACGTGTGAACAGACGAGAAACTCGACGGGTGGTTTGTAACCCGCCTAAGTTCAGCTGTTACAGTTCTCACCATCGCAGAAGTAAAAACAGTTATGGAGTTCTTTCTCAGGAGCAGACCTTGTTTGGATGTTTATTGATACACTCTGTTATTTAAATCATAGTTTTAGTTGAGTACATTACGTTGTGACAGTAAAACCTCCTCTTATTCGACGTGATTTTAATAAGCCACGTGCTTTACTGGCAATCAATGAGGTGGGTTGCCTGTTTCAGTAGTTAATATTTTCTTTCAGTGAATGTCACAAATTTTCCAAGTCCTTGATACATTACAAACGTAGATCACGGAACAGGTATGTTAGGAATAGAATGTTACATGACAGACAGAAACGGGTATTTTCATACAAACGAGCATAATAACAAATGAGATAGGATTGATGTGTATTTTATCTCTAAGAAATAATTAAAATAACACATTTACTTTGTAATGCTTACTACAAGTATTCTTATGCTTTTCAAAGCTTATTATGTAAGTTTAATCGATTAAGGTACAATGTTGTTCATGTAAGTTGAGTAGATCGAGGTACAAAGCTGAATTAGCTGATCGTATAAGTTTTAAATAGCAAAGGTCAAATTCTGATCGTAAAAGCATGGTGTAGAACTGATCATACATGTTTTCCTTAACATGACGCAAACTGATTATATGAGCTCATGATATAAATTTTCTACATCAAGGATGAAAACAAATAATAGCAAAGAACAGAGCTGATTAAATAACTTATGTAGGTCAAAGTTCAAAACTGATTGTATACTTTCTCTAGTCAGAACAAATTTGTGCGTTATTTGTTATAATTTAATACGAATTTTCTCTTGACGAAGTTTTCCAAGCATTCATTTTATTAATTTAAAAAGCACTAAATGTGCGCTTTGAACCAATATCAAATTAGGCTACAACCGAGAAGTTTCTAGAAAGAATTTGTTGAACAAATTTTCGCTTTCTTAGTGGCCTGGTGGTTAGTGTACTCGACTCGCAAT
The DNA here is from genome assembly GCF_004210375.1 of Tachypleus tridentatus. Taxonomy (NCBI): domain Eukaryota; kingdom Metazoa; phylum Arthropoda; class Merostomata; order Xiphosura; family Limulidae; genus Tachypleus; species Tachypleus tridentatus. The sequence goes on along the minus strand of NC_134829.1, from coordinate 52,271,294 downwards.
CTGCGGATAAAGGGCTCGAATCTCGTCCTCGAATATCCTCACCCTTTCAGCCATGGGAATGTTATAATGTCAAAGTTAATACAACTTTCCTTTGGTAAAGAGCAATCCGGGAGTTGGATTAACTATCTGCTTTCGTTACTGTCTATCACTTTTAAATTAAGAACGGCGAACGTGGATAGCTCTAAAGGGTCTTTGCGCGAAATTCAACAAACAAACAACGCCTTCTCGGAGCGTGACATACAGTACGAATCTGGTAACAAGAATTATTTATGATTTAGTAACAGATAACTATAGTCTCATAAAAACGAATTTAGTTATAGCTAAGCCATCAACCACCCAGAAGGTCAAAAAGTAAAAGTGAACGATAATCGGAATTTTTAGTCTTACGAAATATAGAGTTGAAAATAACATTATTTACAACTTATTGCTCAACATTACTCGTACGTGAATAACGTCACTGAAAGGTTAAATATATGTGAAATATATAGATATAAGTAATATCATTTAGTTTTATTTTCTATTAATTGTAAACGTATAAATAATAACTTTATAAATTAACTATCTGTGATGTAGACAGGTAGAAATAATAACTTTATAAATTAACTGTCTGTGATGTAGACAGATAGAAATAATAACTTTATAAATTAACTGTCTGTGATGTAAACTGATAGAAATAATAACTTTACAAACTAACTGTCTGTGATGTAGACAGATAGAAATAATAACTTTACAAACTAACTGTCTGTGATGTAGATGGGTAGAAATAATAACTTTACAAACTAACTGTCTGTGATGTAGACAGGTAGAAATAATAACTTTATAAATTAACTGTCTGTGATGTAGACAGATAGAAATAATAACTTTATAAATTAACTGTCTGTGATGTAGACTGATAGAAATAATAACTTTACAAACTAACTGTCTGTGATGTAGACAGGTAGAAATAATAACTTTATAAATTAACTGTCTGTGATGTAGATGGGTAGAAATAATAACTTTATAAATTAACTGTCTGTGATGTAGACAGATAGAAATAATAACTTTACAAACTAACTGTCTGTGATGTAGATAGATAGAAATAATAACTTTATAAATTAACTATCTGTGATGTAGACAGGTAGAAAAAACAACTTTATAAATTAACAGTCTGTGATGTAGACAGATAGAAATAATAACTTTATAAATTAACTGTCTGTGATGTAGACAGTAAGAAATAATAACTTTATAAATTAACTGTCTGTGATGTAGACAGATAGAAATAATAACTTTATAAATTAACTGTCTGTGATGTAGACAGGAAGAAATAATAACTTTATAAACTAACTGTCTGTGATGTAGACAGGTAGAAATAATAACTTTATAAATTAACTGTCTGTGATGTAGACAGATAGAAATAATAACTTTACAAACTAACTGTCTGTGATGTAGATGGGTAGAAATAATAACTTTATAAATTAACTGTCTGTGATGTAGACAGATAGAAATAATAACTTTACAAACTAACTGTCTGTGATGTAGACAGATAGAAATAATAACTTTACAAACTAACTGTCTGTGATGTAGATGGGTAGAAATAATAACTTTATAAATTAACTGTCTGTGATGTAGATGGGTAGAAATAATAACTTTACAAACTAACTGTCTGTGATGTAGACAGATAGAAATAATAACTTTACAAACTAACTGTCTGTGATGTAGATGGGTAGAAATAATAACTTTATAAATTAACTGTCTGTGATGTAGACAGATAGAAATAATAACTTTACAAACTAACTGTCTGTGATGTAGATGGGTAGAAATAATAACTTTACAAACTAACTGTCTGTGATGTAGACAGATAGAAATAATAACTTTACAAACTAACTGTCTGTGATGTAGATGGGTAGAAATAATAACTTTATAAATTAACTGTCTGTGATGTAGATGGGTAGAAATAATAACTTTACAAACTAACTGTCTGTGATGTAGACAGATAGAAATAATAACTTTACAAACTAACTGTCTGTGATGTAGACAGATAGAAATAATAACTTTACAAACTAACTGTCTGTGATGTAGATGGGTAGAAATAATAACTTAACTGTCTGTGATGTAGACAGATAGAAATAATAACTTTACAAACTAACTGTCTGTGATGTAGATGGGTAGAAATAATAACTTTACAAACTAACTGTCTGTGATGTAGACAGATAGAAATAATAACTTTACAAACTAACTGTCTGTGATGTAGATGGGTAGAAATAATAACTTTATAAATTAACTGTCTGTGATGTAGACAGATAGAAATAATAACTTTACAAACTAACTGTCTGTGATGTAGATGGGTAGAAATAATAACTTTATAAATTAACTGTCTGTGATGTAGACAGGTAGAAATAATAACTTTACAAACTAACTGTCTGTGATGTAGATGGGTAGAAATAATAACTTTATAAATTAACTGTCTGTGATGTAGACAGATAGAAATAATAACTTTACAAACTAACTGTCTGTGAAGACAGATAATAACTTTACAAACTAACTGTCTGTGATGTAGACAGATAGAAATAATAACTTTACAAACTAACTGTCTGTGATGTAGATGGGTAGAAATAATAACTTTACAAATTAACTGTCTGTGATGTAGACAGATAGAAATAATAACTTTACAAACTAACTGTCTGTGATGTAGATGGGTAGAAATAATAACTTTACAAACTAACTGTCTGTGATGTAGACAGATAGAAATAATAACTTTACAAACTAACTGTCTGTGATGTAGACAGATAGAAATAATAACTTTACAAACTAACTGTCTGTGATGTAGACAGATAGAAATAATAACTTTACAAACTAACTGTCTGTGATGTAGATGGGTAGAAATAATAACTTTATAAATTAACTGTCTGTGATGTAGACAGATAGAAATAATAACTTTACAAACTAACTGTCTGTGATGTAGACAGATAGAAATAATAACTTTACAAACTAACTGTCTGTGATGTAGACAGATAGAAATAATAACTTTACAAACTAACTGTCTGTGATGTAGACTTTACAAACTAACTGGTATGTAGAAAAAATAATAACTTTACAAACTAACTGTCTGTGATGTAGACAGATAGAAATAATAACTTTACAAACTAACTGTCTGTGATGTAGATGGGTAGAAATAATAACTTTATAAATTAACTGTCTGTGATGTAGACAGATAGAAATAATAACTTTACAAACTAACTGTCTGTGATGTAGACAGATAGAAATAATAACTTTACAAACTAACTGTCTGTGATGTAGACAGATAGAAATAATAACTTTACAAACTAACTGTCTGTGATGTAGACGGGTAGAAATAATAACTTTACAAACTAACTGTCTGTGATGTAGACAGATAGAAATAATAACTTTACAAACTAACTGTCTGTGATGTAGATGGGTAGAAATAATAACTTTATAAATTAACTGTCTGTGATGTAGACAGATAGAAATAATAACTTTACAAACTAACTGTCTGTGATGTAGACAGATAGAAATAATAACTTTACAAACTAACTGTCTGTGATGTAGATGGGTAGAAATAATAACTTTATAAATTAACTGATAGAAGAAATAATAACTTTACAAACTAACTGTCTGTGATGTAGACAGATAGAAATAATAACTTTACAAACTAACTGTCTGTGATGTAGATGGGTAGAAATAATAACTTTATAAATTAACTGTCTGTGATGTAGACAGATAGAAATAATAACTTTACAAACTAACTGTCTGTGATGTAGACAGATAGAAATAATAACTTTACAAACTAACTGTCTGTGATGTAGAATAACTTTACAAACTATCTGTGGGTAGAAGAAATAATAACTTTATAAATTAACTGTCTGTGATGTAGACAGATAGAAATAATAACTTTACAAACTAACTGTCTGTGATGTAGATGGGTAGAAATAATAACTTTATAAATTAACTGTCTGTGATGTAGACAGGTAGAAATAATAACTTTACAAACTAACTGTCTGTGATGTAGACAGATAGAAATAATAACTTTACAAACTAACTGTCTGTGATGTAGATGGGTAGAAATAATAACTTTATAAATTAACTGTCTGTGATGTAGACAGATAGAAATAATAACTTTACAAACTAACTGTCTGTGATGTAGACGGATAGAAATAATAACTTTACAAACTAACTGTCTGTGATGTAGACAGGTAGAAATAATAACTTTACAAACTAACTGTCTGTGATGTAGACAGATAGAAATAATAACTTTACAAACTAACTGTCTGTGATGTAGACAGATAGAAATAATAACTTTACAAACTAACTGTCTGTGATGTAGACAGATAGAAATAATAACTTTACAAACTAACTGTCTGTGATGTAGATGGGTAGAAATAATAACTTTACAAACTAACTGTCTGTGATGTAGACAGATAGAAATAATAACTTTACAAACTAACTGTCTGTGATGTATACAGATATAAATAATAACTTTACAAACTAACTGTCTGTGATGTAGACAGATAGAAATAATAACTTTACAAACTAACTGTCTGTGATGTAGACAGATAGAAATAATAACTTTACAAACTAACTGTCTGTGATGTAGACGGGTAGAAATAATAACTTTACAAACTAACTGTCTGTGATGTAGACAGATAGAAATAATAACTTTACAAACTAACTGTCTGTGATGTAGACAGATAGAAATAATAACTTTACAAACTAACTGTCTGTGATGTAGACGGGTAGAAATAATAACTTTACAAACTAACTGTCTGTGATGTAGACGGATAGAAATAATAACTTTACAAACTAACTGTCTGTGATGTAGACAGATAGAAATAATAACTTTATAAATTAACTGTCTGTGATGTAGACAGATAGAAATAATAACTTTACAAACTAACTGTCTGTGATGTAGACAGATAGAAATAATAACTTTACAAACTAACTGTCTGTGATGTAGACGGGTAGAAATAATAACTTTACAAACTAACTGTCTGTGATGTAGACAGATAGAAATAATAACTTTACAAACTAACTGTCTGTGATGTAGACGGGTAGAAATAATAACTTTATAAACTAACTGTCTGTGATGTAGACAGATAGAAATAATAACTTTACAAACTAACTGTCTGTGATGTAGACAGATAGAAATAATAACTTTACAAACTAACTGTCTGTGATGTAGACAGATAGAAATAATAACTTTACAAACTAACTGTCTGTGATGTAGATGGGTAGAAATAATAACTTTATAAATTAACTGTCTGTGATGTAGACAGATAGAAATAATAACTTTACAAACTAACTGTCTGTGATGTAGACAGATAGAAATAATAACTTTACAAACTAACTGTCTGTGATGTAGACAGATAGAAATAATAACTTTATAAATTAACTGTCTGTGATGTAGACAGATAGAAATAATAACTTTACAAACTAACTGTCTGTGATGTAGACAGATAGAAATATATCGTTAACTGTGATGTAGATGGGTAGAAATAATAAACTAACTGTCTGTGATGTAGACAGATAGAAATAATAACTTTACAAACTAACTGTCTGTGATGTAGACAGGAAGAAATAATAACTTTACAAACTAACTGTCTGTGATGTAGACAGATAACTTTATAAATTAACTGTCTGTGATGTAGACAGATAGAAATAGAAATAATAACTTTAACTTTATGTAAAGATAGAAATAACTTTACAAACTAACTGTCTGTGATGTAGATGGGTAGAAATAATAACTTTATAAATTAACTGTCTGTGATGTAGACAGATAGAAATAATAACACAGGTAGAAATAATAACTTTACAAACTAACTGTCTGTGATGTAGACAGATAGAAATAATAACTTTACAAACTAACTGTCTGTGATGTAGATGGGTAAATAATAACTTTACAAACTAACTGTCTGTGATGTAGACAGGAAGAAATAATAACTTTACAAACTAACTGTCTGTGATGTAGATGGGAAATAGAAACTTTACAAACTAACTGTCTGTGATGTAGATGGGTAGAAATAATAACTTTATAAATTAACTGTCTGTGATGTAGACAGATAGAAATAATAACTTTACAAACTAACTGTCTGTGATGTAGATGGATAGAAATAATAACTTTACAAATTAACTGTCTGTGATGTAGACAGATAGAAATAATAACTTTACAAACTAACTGTCTGTGATGTAGACGGATAGAAATAATAACTTTTTACAACCTAACTGTCTGTGATGTAGACAGATAGAAATAATAACTTTACAAACTAACTGTCTGTGATGTAGACAGATAGAAATAATAACTTTACAAACTAACTGTCTGTGATGTGGTGACAGATAGAATAACTTTACAAACTAACTGTCTGTGATGTAGAAGAAATAATAACTTTACAAACTAACTGTCTGTGATGTAGATGGATAGAAATAATAACTTTATAAATTAACTGTCTGTGATGTAGACAGATAGAAATAATAACTTTAAAACTAACTGTCTGTGATGTAGAACTAATAACTTTACAAACTAACTGTCTGTGATGTAGACAGATAGAAATAATAACTTTACAAACTAACTGTCTGTGATGTAGATGGGTAGAAATAATAACTTTATAAATTAACTGTCTGTGATGTAGACAGATAGAAATAATAACTTTACAAACTAACTGTCTGTGATGTAGACAGATAGAAATAATAACTTTACAAATTAACTGTCTGTGATGTAGACAGATAGAAATAATAACTTTACAAACTAACTGTCTGTGATGTAGACAGGTAGAAATAATAACTTTACAAACTAACTGTCTGTGATGTAGACAGATAGAAATAATAACTTTACAAACTAACTGTCTGTGATGTAGACAGATAGAAATAATAACTTTACAAACTAACTGTCTGTGATGTAGATGGGTAGAAATAATAACTTTATGTAGAAAAGAAATAATAACTGTCTGTGATGTAGACAGATAGAAATAATAACTTTACAAACTAACTGTCTGTGATGTAGATGGGTAGAAATAATAACTTTATAAATTAACTGTCTGTGATGTAGACAGATAGAAATAATAACTTTACAAACTAACTGTCTGTGATGTAGATGGGTAGAAATAATAACTTTATAAATTAACTGTCTGTGATGTAGACAGATAGAAATAATAACTTTACAAACTAACTGTCTGTGATGTAGACAGATAGAAATAATAACTTTACAAACTAACTGTCTGTGATGTAGACAGATAGAAATAATAACTTTATAAACTAATTAACTGTCTGTGATGTAGACAGATAGTGAAATAAATAACTTTACAAACTAACTGTCTGTGATGTAGACGGTATGTAGAAATAATAACTTTACAAACTAACTGTCTGTGATGTAGACAGATAGAAATAATAACTTTACAAACTAACTGTCTGTGATGTAGACAGATAGAAATAATAACTTTACAAACTAACTGTCTGTGATGTAGATGGGTAGAAATAACTTTAACTTTATAAATTAACTGTCTGTGATGTAGACAGATAGAAATAATAACTTTACAAACTAACTGTCTGTGATGTAGATGGGTAGAAATAATAACTTTATAAATTAACTGTCTGTGATGTAGACAGATAGAAATAATAACTTTACAAACTAACTGTCTGTGATGTAGACAGATAGAAATAATAACTTTACAAACTAACTGTCTGTGATGTAGACAGATAGAAATAATAACTTTACAAACTAACTGTCTGTGATGTAGATGGGTAGAAATAATAACTTTACAAACTAACTGTCTGTGATGTAGACAGATAGAAATAATAACTTTACAAACTAACTGTCTGTGATGTAGACAGATAGAAATAATAACTTTACAAACTAACTGTCTGTGATGTAGACAGATAGAAATAATAACTTTACAAACTAACTGTCTGTGATGTAGATGGGTAGAAATAATAACTTTATAAATTAACTGTCTGTGATGTAGACAGATAGAAATAATAACTTTACAAACTAACTGTCTGTGATGTAGACAGATAGAAATAATAACTTTACAAACTAACTGTCTGTGATGTAGATGGGTAGAAATAATAACTTTATAAATTAACTGTCTGTGATGTAGACAGATAGAAATAATAACTTTACAAACTAACTGTCTGTGATGTAGACAGATAGAAATAATAACTTTACAAACTAACTGTCTGTGATGTAGATGGGTAGAAATAATAACTTTATAAATTAACTGTCTGTGATGTAGACAGATAGAAATAATAACTTTACAAATTAACTGTCTGTGATGTAGACAGATAGAAATAATAACTTTACAAACTAACTGTCTGTGATGTAGATGGGTACAGATAGAAATAATAACTTTACAAACTAACTGTCTGTGATGTAGATGGGTAGAAATAATAACTTTACAAACTAACTGTCTGTGATGTAGACGGGTAGAAATAATAATCCTTATAAACTAACTGTCTGTGATGTAGACAGATAGAAATAATAACTTTACAAACTAACTGTCTGTGATGTAGATGGGTAGAAATAATAACTTTATAAACTAACTGTCTGTGATGTAGACAGATAGAAATAATAACTTTACAAACTAACTGTCTGTGATGTAGACAGATAGAAATAATAACTTTACAAACTAACTGTCTGTGATGTAGATGGGAAAAGATAATAACTTTACAAATTAACTGTCTGTGATGTAGACAGATAGAAATAATAACTTTACAAACTAACTGTCTGTGATGTAGATGATAGAAATAATAACTTTACAAAACTTAACTGTCTGTGATGTAGACAGATAGAAATAATAACTTTACAAACTAACTGTCTGTGATGTAGACGGGTAGAAATAATAACTTTACAAACTAACTGTCTGTGATGTAGACAGATAGAAATAATAACTTTACAAACTAACTGTCTGTGATGTAGACAGATTTAAATAATAACTTTACAAACTAACTATCTGTGATGTAGACGGGTAGAAATAATAACTTTACAAACTAACTGTCTGTGATGTAGACAGATAGAAATAATAACTTTACAAACTAACTGTCTGTGATGTAGATGGGTAGAAATAATAACTTTATAAATTAACTGTCTGTGATGTAGACAGATAGAAATAATAACTTTACAAACTAACTGTCTGTGATGTAGACAGATAGAAATAATAACTTTACAAACTAACTGTCTGTGATGTAGACAGATAGAAATAATAACTTTACAAACTAACTGTCTGTGATGTAGACAGATAGAAATAATAACTTTATAAATTAACTGTCTGTGATGTAGACAGATAGAAATAATAACTTTACAAACTAACTGTCTGTGATGTAGACAGATAGAAATAATAACTTTACAAACTAACTGTCTGTGATGTAGATGGGTAGAAATAATAACTTTATAAATTAACTGTCTGTGATGTAGACAGATAGAAATAATAACTTTACAAACTAACTGTCTGTGATGTAGACAGATAGAAATAACAACTTTACAAACTAACTGTCTGTGATGTAGACAGATAGAAATAATAACTTTACAAACTAACTGTCTGTGATGTAGACAGATAGAAATAATAACTTTACAAACTAACTGTCTGTGATGTAGACAGATAGAAATAATAACTTTACAAACTAACTGTCTGTGATGTAGACAGGGTAGAAATAATAACTTTACAAACTAACTGTCTGTGATGTAGACAGATAGAAATAATAACTTTACAAACTAACTGTCTGTGATGTAGACAGGTAGAAATAATAACTTTACAAACTAACTGTCTGTGATGTAGACAGTCTGTGATAGAAATAATAACTTTACAAACTAACTGTCTGTGATGTAGACAGATAGAAATAATAACTTTACAAACTAACTGTCTGTGATGTAGACAGATAGAAATAATAACTTTACAAACTAACTGTCTGTGATGTAGATGGGTTTAAATAATAACTTTATAAATTAATTATCTGTGATGTAGACAGATAGAAATAATAACTTTACAAACTAACTGTCTGTGATGTAGATGGGTAGAAATAATAACTTTATAAATTAACTGTCTGTGATGTAGACAGATAGAAATAATAACTTTACAAACTAACTGTCTGTGATGTAGACAGATAGAAATAGAAATAATAACTTTACAAACTAACTGTCTGTGATGTAGACAGATGACACAAACTAACTGTCTGTGATGTAGACAGATAGATAACTTTACAAACTAACTGTCTGTGATGTAGATGGGTAGAAATAATAACTTTATAAACTAACTGTCTGTGATGTAGACAGATAGAAATAATAACTTTACAAACTAACTGTCTGTGATGTAGACGGGTAGAAATAATAACTTTACAAACTAACTGTCTGTGATGTAGATGGATAGAAATAATAACTTTACAAACTAACTGTCTGTGATGTAGACGGGTAGAAATAATAACTTTATAAACTAACTGTCTGTGATGTAGACAGAAATAGAAATAATAACTTTATAAACTAACTGTCTGTGATGTAGACAGGTAGAAATAATAACTTTACAAACTAACTGTCTGTGATGTAGATGGGTAGAAATAATAACTTTATAAATTAACTGTCTGTGATGTAGACAGATAGAAATAATAACTTTACAAACTAACTGTCTGTGATGTAGACAGATAGAAATAATAACTTTACAAACTAACTGTCTGTGATGTAGACAGATAGAAATAATAACTTTACAAACTAACTGTCTGTGATGTAGACAGATAGAAATAAAATAACTTTACAAACTAACTGTCTGTGATGTAGACAGATAGAAATAATAACTTTACAAACTAACTGTCTGTGATGTAGACATGTAGAAATAATAACTTTATAAATTAACTGTCTGTGATGTAGACAGGTAGAAATAATAACTTTACAAACTTAACTGTCTGTGATGTAGACAGGTAGAAATAATAACTTTATAAATTAACTGTCTGTGATGTAGACAGATAGAAATAATAACTTTACAAACTAACTGTCTGTGATGTAGACAGATAGAAATAATAACTTTACAAACTAACTGTCTGTGATGTAGATGGGTAGAAATAATAACTTTATAAATTAACTGTCTGTGATGTAGACAGGGTAGAAATAATAACTTTATAAATTAACTGTCTGTGATGTAGACAGATAGAAATAATAACTTTACAAACTGTCTGTCTGTGATGTAGATGGGTAGAAATAATAACTTTATAAATTAACTGTCTGTGATGTAGACAGATAGAAATAATAACTTTACAAACTAACTGTCTGTGATGTAGAACTTTACAAACTAATTATCTGTAGAAATAATAACTTTATAAATTAACTGTCTGTGTGATGTAGACAGATAGAAATAATAACTTTATAAATTAACTGTCTGTGATGTAGACGGTAGAGAAATAATAACTTTAAACTTAACTGTCTGTGATGTAGACAGGTAGAAATAATAACTTTATAAACTAACTGTCTGTGATGTAGACAGATAGAAATAATAATTTTACAAATTAACTGTCTGTGATGTAGACAGATAGAAATAATAACTTTATAAAATAACTGTCTGTGATGTAGACAGATAGAAATAATAACTTTACAAACTAACTGTCTGTGATGTAGACAGATAGAAATAATAACTTTATAAATTAACTGTCTGTGATGTAGACAGGTAGAAATAATAACTTTACAAACTAACTGTCTGTGATGTAGACAGATAGAAATAATAACTTTACAAACTAACTGTCTGTGATGTAGACGGGTAGAAATAATAACTTTACAAACTAACTGTCTGTGATGTAGACAGATAGAAATAATAACTTTACAAACTAACTGTCTGTGATGTAGACAGATAGAAATAATAACTTTACAAACTAACTGTCTGTGATGTAGATGGGTAGAAATAATAACTTTATAAATTAACTGTCTGTGATGTAGACAGATAGAAATAATAACTTTACAAACTAACTGTCTGTGATGTAGACATGGTAGAAATAATAACTTTACAAACTAACTGTCTGTGATGTAGACAGATAGAAATAATAACTTTACAAACTAACTGTCTGTGATGTAGATGGGTAGAAATAATAACTTTATAAATTAACTGTCTGTGATGTAGACAGATAGAAATAATAACTTTACAAACTAACTGTCTGTGATGTAGACAGATAGAAATAATAACTTTACAAACTAACTGTCTGTGATGTAGATGGGTAGAAATAATAACTTCATGCTGGTGAGATGAGACAGAAATAATAACTGTTAACTAACTGTCTGTGATGTAGACAGATAGAAATAATAACTTTACAAACTAACTGTCTGTGATGTAGACAGGTAGAAATAATAACTTTACAAACTAACTGTCTGTGATGTAGATGGGTAGAAATAATAACTTTATAAATTAACTGTCTGTGATGTAGACAGGGAAGAAATAATAACTTTACAAACTAACTGTCTGTGATGTAGACAGATAGAAATAATAACTATACAAACTAACTGTCTGTGATGTAGATGGGTAGAAATAATAACTTTATAAATTAACTGTCTGTGATGTAGACAGATGGAAATAATAACTTTACAAATTAACTGTCTGTGATGTAGACAGATAGAAATAATAACTTTACAAACTAACTGTCTGTGATGTAGACAGATAGAAATAATAACTTTACAAACTAACTGTCTGTGATGTAGATGGGTAGAAATAATAACTTTATAAATTAACTGTCTGTGATGTAGACAGATAGAAATAATAACTTCAAACTAACTGTCTGTGAGACAGATAGAAATAATAACTTTACAAACTAACTGTCTGTGATGTAGACGGGTAGAAATAATAACTTTATAAATTAACTTTACTAACTGATGTAGACAGATGAAATAATAACTTTACAAACTAACTGTCTGTGATGTAGACAGATAGAAATAATAACTTTACAAACTAACTGTCTGTGATGTAGATGGATAGAAATAATAACTTTATAAATTAACTGTCTGTGATGTAGACAGGGAAGAAATAATAACTTTACAAACTAACTGTCTGTGATGTAGACAGGTAGAAATAATAACTTTACAAACTAACTGTCTGTGATGTAGACAGATAGAAATAATAACTTTACAAACTAACTGTCTGTGATGTAGATGGGTAGAAATAATAACTTTATAAACTAACTGTCTGTGATGTAGACGGGTAGAAATAATAACTACATAAACTAACTGTCTGTGATGTGACAGAT